>NW_027526460.1:71531259-72073759 GCF_048455015.1 Haemaphysalis longicornis | reverse complement strand
GTTGACCGAACCGAACCTTGTGGAGTTCCCTTTGGTATTGTTTTAAATGTTCTTGAACGGATGTGTCCTACTCCGGTGGTTGCCGTGCGTCCTGTCAGGAAGGCCGCAACATAGTTATATAGCCTCTGTCTCCAGTCAATTGATGCTTGTCCACGAAGAATGGCTTTGCGGTTATCATTATCAAAGGCTCCTTTGATATCCAAAGCTAGTATGCATCTTTTTTGCGAATTGAAAAGCCTGTCTATTATTTCTTCTTTACGTTGCAGCAGGATATCTTGTGTGGATATGTGGGGCCGAATCTATACATATTTGCTGGAAAATGCCCATTATCTTCGATATACGGAAAAAGGCGATTTTCTACCATGTGCTCCAATAACTTCCCAACTCAAGATGTGATGGAGATGGGTCGCAGATTTGAAAGGGCTAGTGGCTTACCGGGTTTTCGTATCAGTGTGATGTCGGTGTGTTTCCATTGGGATGGGAGTGTTCCGGAAATCCAATGTTCGTTCATATATTCTAATAAAGCCTCTAAAGCCGTTTGCCCAAATTTCGTAGCAGCTTGTTTCGAATCCTGTCCTTTCCTGGTGTAGTATTCCGGGTTAAATATTGGACCACTGCTTGAATTTCAGCGATCGTGAATGGAGCATCCATTTCTTGGTTGGAGCCACCCATGTACGGTTCATGGGGTAGTGGGGCCTTGTCACTTTTGTCTTCCCACGGATTCTTTAATTCTTCCTGGAGATCTTCTTCTGTGCCTTGATAATTGGGAATGAGGCAGAAAGTAGCCAAATACCGTCCACTTTTCATCTTGCTGTTTTTCAGTAAGGTGGTAGAAAAACTAATTGAACAACT
The DNA here is from genome assembly GCF_048455015.1 of Haemaphysalis longicornis. Classification (NCBI taxonomy): domain Eukaryota; kingdom Metazoa; phylum Arthropoda; class Arachnida; order Ixodida; family Ixodidae; genus Haemaphysalis; species Haemaphysalis longicornis. The sequence continues at coordinate 72,072,907 of NW_027526460.1, read as the reverse complement.
ACCGTATAAATATTTTGTAACATTTAATTACTCAGTCCAAGACAACTTGGTTTTCGTCGCGGTTATTCTACTAACCTTGCTTTATTCACTCTATTAGATAAAATTTTAAAAAAATTGATGAAGGTAAATATGTGGGCTCGGTATTTATTGGTTTTACTAAAGCGTTTGATTCTCTTAACCACAATATCTTATTCATTAAATGTGGTTCATCCGTAATAGTAGGCCCAGCATTAAAGACAATCTAAAGTTATTTAAAGGATCCCGAAGAAACCATAAATATATCAGGAGTAAATTCTACTATAAAAACTATTAACATCGGTGTCCCACAGGGCTCAATTCTCGGACCTCTCGTTTTTTTGGTCTTTATTAACGACCTTCATACTTGCCTTAGTCCAACAACGTATTGCCTTTTGTATGCTGATGATACAACAGTCTTCACCTCAAATAAGAAAATCAACCTGCTAACTGAACAACTAAATTTTGACCAGAAGCAACTTGTAGCGTGGTAATGATAACCACTTCGCAAATAATCCCTCTGAAACCACATTTAAGATCTTTAACTCAAATGCGAGGGAAACAAGTACTCTCCGACCGATATGCATTTTTTCTCACGCCTTTTTTTCCAGTAGTCATTGCACTTTCTTGGGTGTTGAATCGGATAGTTTTCTGAAATTTGATGTTCACATTATTCATGAGGGAAAAAGACTGCGTATGTCATCAGAATACTTCTAAAGGCCAGCTCATACTTTGGTGCTTCTACGTTTTTTACTCTGTACTATGCTTTTATCTATAGTCACATAAAGTACTGCATATCTCCATCAGGACTTACATTATGTTCTCATCTCGCCCATTGCAACACGTTCAAATCAAGCTGTACATATCATTACGCACAGCCCTTATAATGCCCTTGTTACCTCACTTCAAAGAGAACTTAATTTCCTGCCCTTACTTTGTCTTTCGAAGTACAATCTCGGAATTATGGCTCATCATGTTATAAATAACCCCAGCTTTGTATATATTCTAGGCAGGGCGTCCCTTTCGAACCCCACCAAAACACGTTTTGCGCTTCAAAACCACTTCTTGATCCTCAAAATACGCACCAACTATGGAAAACTAACTGCTTAATTCAATGCAAGTAAATTAAGGAATGAGTTACTCGTATCAATAAAATCACCCACATCATTTCCTACTTTTAGGCGTCTACTTCGTTTATATTGTGTCCTGAACTACTGAAAACTGCCTGGTTTTTTTATACCGAAATATTTTCTGTTTACTGTAGTTACTTTTCGTGATTTCTAACTGATGTTGCGTTAAGTAAATGCTGTTATATTTATTCTGCTTAAAATGTTTTTCCGCTCGTTTTTGTTGTTGTGGTCAGTCATTTGTACAGTCACGTGGTTTTATCATTGGTATTTCTGTGCTATAAAGTATTCACTATTGCGTAAAACGTTTCCTTTTATTTTATTTTTTTTCTTTCTCTACTTTCTTTTATTTGTTTCTTCCTTTGTTTCTTCATTCCTTTTTTCTTCTTTTTCCTTTTTTTAGTCTGGTAACCACCTGAACAATGAATTAAACGGTGCTTTGTAATGGTGTGCAAAGTAATGTTCTCTGGATGTATGTCTGCTGGTTTGGTGCCTTTGGTTGTAAATTGTACACTTATAATAAGGCTAAACCGCTATTGTTAATTCGTTGTCATATATTCAATAATAAGAGGTCCCCTCTGCAGTGCTTCCCTTTGGGACCTCTTTCTGTATTACTCAAATAAATTTGTACACTATCATGAAACTCTTTCGCGCTGTGATGTTCATCTATTTATTTTGGGGGGCTTGGTGTTATTAGTTTTTTGCGCCGTTTACTTTGCATTTTGTTTAAGTGCTTACATTACCCATTTTCTTTTCCATTCTATTTTTTATGTCCTGGCTCTACTAGCAGAATTCCCTTGTTTCTTGTTTAAAATATGTATTCTTTGTCTTCTTCCTTCCGTACCCCTAATGTCCCATATTAGCACTCATCATTGTAGTAACCCCCATCTGGTGTAGCAAGCAAGCCTTGTTCCTAGTTGGGCTGACCTTACCAGACCACACTAAACAGCCCTCTCTCTTCGCCGTCGTTTTTTTTCTGGCGTAGGAAGACACCCAGATTTAACCAACCGTCTCGCAAACACCAAATGACAAGTTATCATGAAAGCCAGCGGCGTTTAGCCTACATATTATCTGTTGATCGCAGTAGGTGCTAAGAGAGCGAGGACAACGTTCTTAATCGACTGACTTTACGCCAAATAGAGCGATATCATTTCTCCCACTTTTATAATGACCCGGTTCAAAGTTTAGGGCGTGGCTGAGTTGAGCCATGAAAAAAAAGTGAGCGACGGCAATACAAAGCTTTTTAACAACATACGGACAATCTTTTGGAATTGCTTGGAGTTCGGCTGTGTTTTAGCGCTGATAAGGTACTCAGATCCTGTAACAATCAGACGAAATCGATTGATCTAAATTGTGTATGAATCGACGCCCAACAAAACGCGCATGTTTCAATTTTCCACAAAGAATAATGATGGAATGATCGAAAGACTAAGAAAGAAGGTTACTTCTTGTGAATATAAAAAATTTGTCAGCTCATCATTTCGTACCCAAATATTGTCTTTTCAGGTCTCACGTCCACGAGTGCCACCACACCAAATTTGGGATCTCCGAATTCGCTGACACAGCTGCTTATGGACCAACAGAAAAAAAGTGACGAGCTAGTCCAGACATACACGCAGCAGATCACCCAGCTACAAACAAAGCTGAACCAAGACCTGCAAAAACTTTCAGAAGAACTCAACACCGCCATGAATGCCTTGTTGCTTCAGGGGAAGTAGGGTGGCCCTCGTGTTAAGCGACATTTTCTTGGGCAGTGTGAATAGGGCCTTGAGTGCTGATTTGGGTGGAATGGTTCTGAGGGTATTCCGTTATGTTAATGAGTATTTGATTTTGGTTAAGAGGATTGATTTTACGAGTAACATGATTGATATCTTTAAATGCTGCGGGAAAACGGGATGGGGGTTGGAATTAACTTGCGAAGTTCCTTTGAAACGCAAAAATTCAATTTTTGGATTCGTCCCTTTCGTTCAAAGGCGTATCACATGTGCTGGGAGTTCCCCCCCCCCCCCTTCCGTCAAACAAACCCTTGCTTGGTTTTTCTTCCGGTAACTCAAAAATTGTAACCTCAGGCATTGCACTCAACCTACATTTTTTCTGCAATATCCCAGTCATGTGTGCACAAGATGACTTCCAGCTTAGAAGGTCAAGTCGAACGTGTCAAAAATGCAGGCTTTCCCAATGACGCCCTTGTTTCCGCCTCACAAAATGTTTTCAACAGGTTGCAGCGCGAGAAAGAACCCCAAAGAGAAAAGTATTGGAAGCGTAAGAGGCTGGCGGTCATACCGTACCTCCAAGGCATCTCCCATCGCATCAACAAGATATCAAATAAATATAATGTTGATGTCATCTTCTCGGCACGCAGTAAGCTACAAAACCTTTGTGCTGGAATTAACAACTCGTCAGGAGGGTGGGGCTTGCGCATGAGCAATGTATGTACTGTAAAACACCACAACCAGTCTGTTCCGTGAAAAAGCCATGTGGTGTACTCCATTCCGCTGTCGTGCGGTGAACTGTATGTGGGGCAGACGGGGCGCTGCCTCAATGTTCGTCTGCGCGATCATAAAAGCTCGTTGAAAGGAGTGCCTTGTAAACATTTGTAGGCCCATTGCTTCACGTGCGGCTCTAGTCCGGACTTTGGTTGCACTACCGTCAATTCCATGCACAGTGATTCTCGCACAACAGAAATTGCCGAAGCTTTTGCAATCCGTAAGCATCTTGACGCGTGCGTAAGGGCGACGTAACTTCCGCTGCTTTATTGTGAGTTCCATTTTTGGAGACAACATGATAGTGCCCACTTTCCACTTTCTTCTTTCTATTTTTCTTTTTCGCATAGTGCTTATGATGCGCGCACATCTTTGTGTACTTTCTGTTTTTCTGTCCCAATAAACATTCAGTTGTCAGTCAGCGCTCGTCACGTGTCTTTCATCTCCTTGTCTCGTTCCCAGTGCTGTTTACCATGGTTCCAAACCAACTGGCACAAATTCCCCTTTTGTTGCGTGTGTATTTTGATGGGTGCCGTGTTTTCTCAATAGTATAAGTTTGTTTCCTTATCAAGAGCCCTCCTCTACTTGTTGGCACTGTGGTAGGTCCCAGTCGCCACAGAATACCTGAAAAGAACCTGCGAGGGAGTTTCCCCTCACCACAAACTGGCGTTCATGGAGGATGAGGGTAATCCCTTCATGGTCATGTTCCCGCGCTTGCGTCACCGTAGTCGTTCAAACGAGCGCGACACCTCACCGAATTATCCCTCCGTACATGGCTACGCTTCACTCCACAACCCACAATGTGGAAAAGCCGGCTTTCAAAAACCAAGCTTACACAAATCCCCACACAATCCGGGAACAAGGCTTGCTTTTACAAAAATAGCGCAGTTAGTTTCTGCCGATGAACAGAAAAATTCTACGCTATCCAACCATATACAGCTTCGCTATGATATATCTCCTGAAATCACAGGAGTGATTTTACACAGAGCGGCGAGCACCTGGTCTTTGTACTAACAGGAGAATACCAGTGCTACTTTACCTTGAAGAACAATATGAGTTTTTTGCGGCTCCTTACGATGAAACGCAAGATTAATCCGAAAGTCGCACTCTCTCATAGGCTCAAACCCCCCTCGTCTTTCCCCCAGCCACTGCCAAAGTACCTTCCATGGCAGTACGAACAACGTACGAGGGAACGAAAGACGTGCGAGCTCTTTTATACGCAATTACAGGGTTCATGCACTATATAATATAACTAGAACCTTAAATTGTGTCTTAACATGTACCTTAACTCCTTTGTGGGGGTGTTACTCAAACTGTGTTGTGCCGGTTTTTTTGTTATCTTCAACGCAAGCAAAGGATGTCGTAGGACCTCTTCCAATGCGTGTACTCGTTTTTTCATCCTTTTCCAGCAACGTTGTACACGTATAGACACTGACACACAAGCTAACATTATCCGTGTTGACCGAAGACAGTACAACTAAACATTAAACAACATAGCCGTGCTGATAGTGCAAAACCTTAGGCTCACAGCTTGTTCTAGGGAAGTTGTGTGGCACTGTCTTCGAGGCTGTGTCGCAAGTTACACTCCACCAAGAGCCGCGGGAGCTCGCGCTCCTTATCGCCTTGGTGCTACACGGAAGGCCCTGTGGTGCAGGAGACACTCCAGCCGTTCGACTCCAACTCCGCCGAAACCACGTCGACGTCACAGGCGGTGTCCACGCCCAAGCTTACGTCGATGCTCTCACATTTTCTTACCTTTCAGCAGAACGGCCTCGTTGTCGCACAACTTAACAACGCTAAAGGAGAGGTAACAAACACTGTGAACTGCTTCACTGGCTCATTTGGAGCGCGGACATCCAGAACAAAGAGGTGTTCACCTGCACAAGGCCGGACATTGCAGAGCAAAAAAATTGCTCGGATAACAAAAACTAAAGCCATAGACTGCTATCTAAAGGCATAGACTGCTATCTGAAATTAAAGTCCAAATTTTCGTATGACCCTCCAACTCGAGTGACAGGTGAAAACGAACGCTTAACCTCGGCTGGTAAAAGATGGCAAAATTACCACCGGTAACTGCCCAAATTGATTTCATCAGTCAGCCTCCTACGTATTTTGATTGAAGGCCGTCACGACAACCATTTCTATTCAGGTAAAATACAGCACTCTCCGCTGAAGACGGACTTGGTTATGACGAATGTTATGGCTAGGACTACCAATACTTTTGTTCTTTTGCAACGTACGCAAAGGGCAAAAGAAGTCCGCTGAAGACAAATTTTTGAAGGTACGACGAACTTTTCATAGTCCCTTCGAGTTCGCTTTAACGGGCGTTAACTGTAGCAAGGTTTGCGTTCAATTTGGCTTACCTCTCAACCCCTTCCCGAGAGCAGCGGGAGGGCCAGCTGGGAAGCTCCCATTTGTATTATAAACTTCAGCTGATCTCCCGGACACAGCTTTCTGCACGGGCTCAAGGATGTCCGCGACTGAGGACCTCCCCCACGTGAGTAAACGGCTCCACAATTAAACGTTCTGCTTAATATTACCGTTATTTCCATCTCCTCTTGGTGTGCTCATGCATAAAACATGCAGCTGGGATTTTAATGCTTTCAAACACCACAAAGTCAATTCAGCGACCTGTTTTGCTCACCTGATAAAAACAAACTGTTGGTTAGGGATAGTTGCTTTTGGTGATTCATGACTTGGTTTATGGTGAAATATAAGCAGGCAAACACACACATACGTAACACGCTTAGCCCTTCTGCGTTACATCTCCGGTCGTTGTTTTGGCTATGTTTGGCTGAACGCAGCTGTGGATCATTTTGAATTATTTACGCTGCTCTGAACCCTCGACAGATGGTCCTTTTTGTTTTTCGCTTTCGTTAGGAAAACAGCCGCTGTGGCAGCGGCCTCTCTCGTGTTCTTGTGCTCATCAGCCGAGCGAACTGCAACGCATCCAACTCGTGGCCCAGTGCGTGAGAACACATTAGCAGTACGAAAGTTCATGTAGGATGCATTGCCACGCTGTTCCCTGCGGTGGTGTTGCCGCCCACATAAGTGCCGCCTCATTGGAGCATTGCATCTCTATTGCAAATTACATGTGCGAAATTGTGGAAAGGCATTCAAACAAATTTTCCCCACTATGAGGTCTGTCATGTAGTAAATTCCGGTTCCTCGCGCCTGCAACTTTACACCCCACCCGTCCACAAAAATGACGAGAAGCTGAACGCGCTATTCACTTGGTTCCTCGACTATTTCGGTAAAAGTCTGCAAAGGTGCAGCCTTCCATTTCCCACCTCACAAGTTGAACTTCAACATTTTTTTGCGTGCTTGAGCTAAGAAAGTTTTTTTTTTTTTTCATTCGTAAAATATGCTTTTATTTCGGTACTCTCCAGCAAGAGCAAGTTATTTCAAGCATGCAAATATAGGCAGCAATCACAAAGTTTGTTGATCTGTTTAAGGCAAGCCTCTCATTCGCGAGAAACAAGGGATACTGCAAGAACCTCTGCTTGAACTTAGGCGGCACTCCAGCGGTGTGGGGTGGGAGCCTGACGATGCCACTGGTCTGAACAATGGTCTCTTGGCAGTCCGCGTTCCGGTCCCGCTGCGGACTCCCTTTCCTGGTGCTTTGCAGAAGGAGTCGCAGAAGCAATGACGTTGTCGTTATTCGTCCTCGTCGGTAGTAATCCATGAGTTGACGTTCGGACCAGCTTTCGTATCCGGGTTCAAAGGCCATCTTGTCTTCGCATTCCTCTAATGTTCTCCTGAAGGAAACGTTTGCAGGGATTCTATCGAGGAAAACTGCCCATAACCCAAAAACTTGCACTGTTTTATTTAAGACTTCCATAATGAAGTGGGCGATAAATTCAGTTTGGTATTTCAACGCCCATAATTTAGCAACAGAACAGATCTGCAGTGATTGAAATAATTGTCTACTAATGCGGAGAAATATTAAGACGCTTGTATTGAGCCTAAGTTCTTCACCACCAATTTTTTGGTTCTTCTAAATCTCGTACTACCAATTAACTCCATTTACGCTATAATAAGAATTACAGAGGGAACATCTGCTATATCGGTATTATTGTGGAAATACAGAGTGTTACATTGTTCGCCGTTTTCCAATTTTTTTTATTTGAATTTATCTCAATTTTCTTGAAACTTTATTCCACCAATTCTCTCTATTCATGCTATTATAACGATTACAGGGGGAGCTATGGCAAAATCTGCATTTTTTCGAAATGCGGAGCGTTAGACGGTTCGCTATTTTCCGTATTTTTTTATATTTTTCTCATGTTTTTAGTTTTCATAATTTCATTCGACCAATTATCTCAATTTACGCTAATATAAGGATTACAGGTGAAACTTCTGTGAAATCTAGATTGTGGAAATGCAGGGCGTTTTACTCTTCCTCATTTTTTGTTTTATTTACCGTATTTACCCGATTCTAACGCGCACTTTCTTTCCGAAAAAATAGGCCGAAAAATCGCATGCGCGTTAGAATCGGATACAAAACCGAAACTGCCGAAACAGCGGAAATTTCGTCCCACCCATCGCCATCTCAAGATGGCGCCAAAGCTTTTAGCAACGATTTTTCGGACGCAGCAAGCCTAGGCGCCTAGGCTTTTCTATGGGCGTTCACACAAATCGTCAAATCGTTTCACTTGCGTGCTTGATAACAGCAATGGCAGCAGCAGCTCCCACGCGTTCAAAACGAGCGGTCGGCTGAAGCGTGCACCTCTGGAGAAGCTCTCGGAATGGGCGTGCGAGGCGTGGGCCACGATCCCATCGACCATGGTTGAACGTTCGTTCAGAAGTGTGGCATCGCGAACGCGCTTGAAGGCACCGAGGCCGAGATGTGGTCAGCGGAGAGCGACGAGGAGCGAGATGAGTGGGATTACTTCGGGAAATAAATCGCCCGTTTCTCTCGCATTCGTTTGTCTGGGTCACAAAGTCCCGTGCGCGTTACAATCGGAGGTGCAAGTTTTTTCGGTTTTTTGCCGGAAAAATCGGGTGCGCGTTAGAATCGGGGGCGCGTTAGAATCGAGTAAATATGGTATATATTTTTTCTTTATCCTTTGGTGTTCAAAATTTTGTTTGGCCCATTATCTCCATTTCGGATATTATAACAATTACAGGTGGAACTTCCGTGAAACCTCCATTATTGCGAAAATTCGGGGCGTTATGCGGTTCGACAGTTTCCGGCATTTTTACAGATGAAGCCCCTTAAAGTGACCCTACAACACTTGCCATCGACTACTCGGAATGTATTTTGGGGTAAAGTCTATTGTCCCAGAAATCTCCTCCAGCAAAGATTATGAAAATCCGTTCACTATCACCGAAACTATGCGCGATTAAAAATCCCGCATAAATGTTCCCTCTCAACTCAACCATGGATAACGCGACGAAAGCTGCGCGCTCTCTCCCGGAGAGGGATCGGCGGACGGCGTTCTATTCGGCGGCCTTCGATATGTCACAGGCCAGGGAGTTCTGTCCTTTTCCCCGCAACGTGAACGGGTCTATTTCCGGTGTGGTGCCACAAAAAAGCAGGCATGGCGGCCTGCTCGCAAGCGAGCGCTCAGGCTGGTAGGGCGTTTTTGAAGGAATAAACGTTTGTTGTCGAGTGGGCTCATTGAAAGTGGAATATTTAGCTCGCCACTCAAACTCCGCGCGCACTCAAAACAAAATAAACCCCAAAAGCATCTGGACAGGTTCAGACATAGAACAGGTTCATACACAGCGCCGACAACGGCGGATCGTCACAGGAAATGCCAGAATTTAGCCGCGAAGTTGACCAGCGACAGTCAATAGGACAGCCAGGACAGCTATGGCCCGATTGACGTCGCAGAGGCCATGCCAGGGGTGCATATGAGGAGAATTGAAGAGAGGACAGTTGGTTTTTCCGCGTCTTTCACGGCGATTTGCGCGCTTACCGCTTCACGTGCACGTGTAATATTTGTTTGGCTTGGGTGTTCCTGGCACTGTAATCTAAACGTCACGCAAGTTTACTTGCACTGCACGAAGAGTGTTGCAGGGTCCCTTTAAGGACTCAGGCTGTCGGCGTCTCATGTCGCCGTAGTCTCATATAGTCAGGTTACTAAAACACCGTAGCACTCATTTGCCAGCGCCTCGCGCTAGAATGCTTCATGTTGCAAAGACACGATACTTACAGCAAAGCTGTATACCTCTACTACCCAATGGTTGCACCTCTGTGGGTAAATGCCAAGGGCCCAAGAATACACTCATTTACTGCGTGCTTTACCCCTGCCAAGGTTTCCCGTTGCAGTTTCATCGCCGTGAACAAAAACGCCAAGACGCCAAGAATACCACTATACTATGCATGCTTCACGCCTCCTCAGAGGTTGCCCGAATTAGAGATTGCCCCAGCAAAAATTGCCCAAATTATTTCTCATATTTTCCTGATTTTTTATTTTCTCAAAATTTCGTTCAACTAATATTCTCTATTTCGGCTATTATAGCGATTACAAGTTAACCTTTCGCGAAATCTGAAGTAATGGAGAAATGCAGGACGTCACACTGTCCTGGTTGTGCGGGTACTCGGCAAAGAATGCTACTCAATAAAAATATCTTCAACACATCAACAGGGCTACCGAGGAGATTCAAAGTCCAGGCATCCTTCCCAGGAATTTGGCAGCTCACGCATCAGGCCGTGCGTTTATATCCCAAGCTTGTATGGAGCAGCTGACTCCAACGCGACAAATCACAGGATCTTCATGCCACCTTGATACCAAGACATCATATCTCATCATTGGCTTCAACAACAAACTTTTCCCCTGTCTCACCTCAAACTAGACGAAAATTAACAATCAGAGCTTCCAAAATCCACATGAGTACTCTTCCCCTCAAAACTCGACTCCTCGAGATGTATCGTCCCACATATCCTCGACATGCAAATTAGGTCAATCCACCTGCACCCTTTACCATGTGGTACAGGACTGCCCCACCACCCCATCTTTCTCTCCTTCCTCACCCTTTTCCCGAGAGCAGAGGGAGGACGAAGCAGACAGGTCCCACATTTACGAATCAGCTTTAGCTGATCTCCCGGGCGCCGCTGACTTAGCGCGCTTCGGGCTTCCTGGACTGAGGACGTCCCCCGCGAAGGCGAACGACTGCACCATCTTCCGTTCTGCTAGGATTAAACGTTCATTGCTTTACCTGATTCTCTTCCTTCCTCGTTTCTTCGGAATTCTCCTTAAGTAAGACACTAAAGCATCATAGCATATTTCTGGATGCATCCATGAGACATGCTATGGAAAGGATAGTTGCCTGTTTTCATTCCAAAAATGATCTTTATCCAAATGCTTGCTTAGGTTTTAAGCTAGCGTTACTTTTCGAATTATTTGTGGGTACGGGCTCCTTGGTATGGCACCATACTAATAAGGTTTAAGCGCCAAGCACGACTTCGAAAGAAAAGGTATGGGGGCATAACTCTGAGAAGAGTCGTGCCCCTGGTTTAGCTACTTTTGTTAGTTAGAAAAGTTGAATTTAAAAATATATTAGATAGTTTAAGTGAAATCGTCTTGAAACGTCTTTGCTTCGGGGTCACGAGGCTTGTATGATTCATGGTGTTCATATCAGGCGGCCAAAATCAGTTCCGAGGTTGCCCTTTTTTTTGTAACAGGGATTAGGTGTAATCGGATTGGATTACTTAAATCTTCGTTGAAATGAACAAAGCAGTGTTGTTTAGGCGGTGCTTCTATAATGCACGCTCGTCCCTGGATAATCAGCTCGTAGTTCCGGCTTACGATATTGGGATATCTTTTGTCCTGGAATGCCCTTCACTGCTCGAAAGAGAGGTTAGTGATAAGAGAGAGGTCCGGAATTTGCTGGACATCCCGAACAATATGCTATAGGCCACTGGGCTGACGTCAGTGTTGCGGTGGCCGAGATATGTGAATTTCATATGGAAAGCAAAATTCAGAAGAGTTGGCGAAGGCAAGTGCTGCTGTAGAGTCTTGTGGACGTGGCAGATATTTCTGTTAAGTGCAAGTATAGGTGTGGAAACTTAGTGATACTGATGGTTGTAGCGACTATAGTGAGTAGGTCTTCAACAACGGCTCGTTGCCCCACTTTGCAAGACTAACATTGTTGACTTCATGGCGTTATGGCAGCGTGGCTACACCCTCAAAATGTACTTTAAGGGGAGGGGGGTGTCATGTACTTGGTAAGGGGGAGCAAAGGGGATGCAGGCATTTTTTTCAATTTAGAAAGTATGGCATGTGGACTGCGAGCCCCGTAACATAGTCAGGATTTACTCTCACTGTCTGTGGCAACTCCTACGAAAACCTCTTCAGCTGGGTGCATAGATGTCTGTGTGCATGTTCTCAAAAACAATGTTTTCGGGACGAACCCAATCCATCGGCCTGAAAGCCAGTGAATGAACCTGTAGGCCACAATGACTGAAGAGAGGCACTTGTGCAAAACTTTGGCACCAATCTTCAAAGCGAACCAGAAGATTGTCAACGCGTGATGTGGGCTGGTTGGTTCGAACTGCGAAACATGGTTACGTAGCACGGCAAAGATGGGACCAAAGTAGAGACCACACAGGACTAGCGCTCGTCCTGTGTGGTCTTTACTTTTGTCCCGTCTTTACCGCGCTACGTAACCATGTTTCACAAAAGATTGCTCTAAGTGCTGATACAGGAAGTACCGCTGATACATTCCGATCAATTGAAACGGAACCATTTTGTTGCGGTTTTTTTGCGTCATCTACCACGTTAACGAAATTAATTTACTTTTCCGAAAAAATTGAGTGCTTAAAAAAGAAAAATAAAGCCCCATAGCTCGTGAGAGCTCGCGATTACTTTCGTTTTTACGAGGAGCAACTGCAGATGGGAACATCATTGTGGCGTCGTCTGGACTGGAGCGTCAAAGCGAGTTCTCTCTTTTAACTCCACGTTCCCTGGTCTTGTACTAACGCTTGGCTGGGCAGGCAGTTGGAGCTCCTAAATTATACTACCAGTAATAAAGCGAAGCTTAGAGTGCCACGAACCAGTAACTCTGACACACATATTATTCGACTGCACAAAAAACTCGGACCTTCCGCCCCTGAACCCGTCCCCTTCCCCTGAGCAATGGGAGATACTGCTGTCCAGCTGTCGACTTGAAGACCAGCTCTTGCTTGTGACCAGGGCTACGGCAGCCTGGACCGCACATGGGCTCCTGGACTGAGGAACCACTCTCGCATTATTACGTAATAAAGTTCTCTCTCTCACTCCCCTCACGGGTGCCATTGTACTCCATTCGGGCCCGGAGGGAAAACCAAATTTCTTTGAAAAAGATGATGAATGATAGTTGGTGAAGTAAAAGAACAAAACGCTTCTTAAAGCCAAAATCTAACCTCGGATCTTTGCCTTATGGCTCCCGTGTCTGTCCCATTGCTCCATTTTGACATGGTCAAAGAGAACGCCAAGCAGCAGGTACCGTTTGACTCCGTACACCCAAAGACCAAATGTTATGGCTACGGAGTGCGCATACGAGAGTTGCTGTGGGTATTCTAAAAAAGTGGTTCGTAACTCCAGAGAAGTACATACTCACCGTGTGGGATTTCGCAACCAAAAAATACATCACGAGAAAGTTTCGCGTTCAACCATCGTCGTCGATAAACGGAAAGGTTCGTGGTTTTTTCAACAGCCAAGCTGGAAAGAAAATAGTTTCTGCTGTGTATCCGCGGTTGAAAATACCAAGAAAATACCACGCTCTCGCGCATGCGTGCCTCGAGGGCACGTTCATCAACTAAGCATACCCAATTAGAGAGATTAGCCAATATTGGCCAAAAAAACTCCAGCGTTCACTGTGTGCCTCCACGCACGTTCTTCAAGCAAAGCATACAAACGTAAGGTGATTGCCCATCGCTGTCCAAAAAACTCCGCCATTCGCCGTACCATGGAAACACTTGTACGGAATACGAAAGGCACGTCATAGCATACGCCACACGTTCGTCCGTCCTCGTGTCGCCGTGTGCATCTGCTCTGTACCGTAGAATAGCCGCAACTTCAAAGTCGAACCTCCTCTAAATGATGATTGACTCCAAATGACTCGGCCGGGGATAGTTCATCGTGGTGGAATACAGAAGCGCTCAAAAAAACAAGGACGAAGGAAGAAGTAGACAACACGGCGCTTACTCGCAACTACTCGTTTATTGAAAAACATACAAATATATACCATCCAGAGTACACGTGGTCGGATTCCCTCCCCCATTATACACACCATTACAAGACTTAACAGCGGTCGAGGCACATGCGGCAGAAAAAAATATAAGATACAACACACGCCAAACGTAAAGTACGCAAACCCTGAAAACAGCGCCACAACCTTAGATAGACCAAAGCATTAGTTCCGCAACGTGTGACACAGATATGAGTATTCCCTGTCGGTCAAATTGAGGGAGGGGGCGCTGACACAGCGTTTCCCACACCTTTTAATGTGGAATGATTCAATAACTTCTCTCGTGGTTTTGTCCCGAAATTTTGATAAAACTGAAGCCTCGCAAAAAATCGGTGTACATCCACACGCAGAACAGTGTTTCGCCAAGTTAGAGCCATCCTTCGACCTAACAGAACTTCGATGCTCTTGCAGGCGTATATTCAAGCATCGCCCAGTCTGGCCCACGTAGATATGGCCACAATTCAACGGTAGGCAATAAACAACACACGTTGCACAACGAACAAAGGGGGGGTTGTGCTCTACTCCGCAATTTCGTTTTCTTGTGCATTTTTTACTATTTGATAATAACCTATCTTCCTTGCTACACACACCGTTCAGTTTATTTGGAGCCGAGAAAACCACTCTAACATCAAACCTATTGGCAACATTCTTTACCCCATGCGCCAACTTATGCACGTAGGGAATGACTGCCTGTTTTGTGGGCTGTTTTTCGCTGTCCTTTTCCTTGGCCGCCCAATTAGACTTCACACACTTTATTAACTTCAGAACAACCTTCCGCACGACCGACTCTTGAAAACCAGCCTTGTTTAGTCTATCTAATTGATTATGAAAACTTGTGGACACTCTATCAGAACAAGATTTTGTAATGGCTGAGCGCAGACAAGAAGCAGCAATTCCCATCTTTACTACCTTTGATTCCTTTTCGTGCAATAGTAACCGAAAGGTGCACTTGGCAGCGACAGGTTTCTACGTTCTTGCAGACTCATTTACAAAACCTGGTGGTGTGCGACCCGTTCATCATTCCGAATTCTGATGAACTTGTTAATTTTCTTAAGGTCTCAAATGCAGGTGCCTGTGGTTTCTTTAGCATTGATGTGCAGGACTTATATTATTCAATGCCCTTTGATGATCTTTTGAAGAGTGTCCGGCTATGTATCACGGAAGATAATGATGAAATCAGGTTTAGTAACAATTGCGGTGTGTCGGTTAATACATTCATGGAAATCCTGTCTTTCTATTTGGAGTCTACGTTTGTGGAATGGAAAGGAAAATTTTATGTTCAAAAAACAGGTGTATGTATAGGATCCAAAGTAGCCCCTGTACTTAGCAACATTTTCCTAGGCAAAATGGATCGACAAATCGACCTCAACCTTGGTGGGGCGGCTACAAAAATTGTAAGGTATGTCGATGATTTCCTGGTGTTTGTAAAGTCTGGTAGCCTTCGCCGCAGGGTTAGTGATGTTCTGAGTCTGTTTGAGCAGTATGGTCGTGGACTGAGCTTTACAGTAGAGCTACCGAAAGAGAATGAACTACAGTTCTTAGACTTAAGGCTTTTTCGTGAAGAAAACCACGTTTGCTGGGCGTACGTCCCGCGCTCAAAAAAGCCCATATTAAACTTCAACTCTGGGCACTCAAAGGTAGTAAAGATGGGAATTGCTGCTTCTTGTCTGCGCTCAGCCATTACAAAATCTTGTTCTGATAGAGTGTCCACAAGTTTTCATAATCAATTAGATAGACTAAACAAGGCTGGTTTTCAAGAGTCGGTCGTGCGGAAGGTTGTTCTGAAGTTAATAAAGTGTGTGAAGTCTAATTGGGCGGCCAAGGAAAAGGACAGCGAAAAACAGCCCACAAAACAGGCAGTCATTCCCTACGTGCATAAGTTGGCGCATGGGTTAAAGAATGTTGCCAATAGGTTTGATGTTAGAGTGGTTTTCTCGGCTCCGAATAAACTGAACGGTGTGTGTAGCAAAGTAGATAGGTTATTATCAAATAGTAAAAAATGCACAAGAAAACGAAATTGCGGAGTAGAGCACAACCCCCCCTTTGTTCGTTGTGCAACGTGTGTTGTTTATTGCCTACCGTTGAATTGTGGCCATATCTACGTGGGCCAGACTGGGCGATGCTTGAATATACGCCTGCAAGAGCATCGAAGTTCTGTTAGGTCGAAGGATGGCTCTAACTTGGCGAAACACTGTTCTGCGTGTGGATGTACACCGATTTTTTGCGAGGCTTCAGTTTTATCAAAATTTCGGGACAAAACCACGAGAGAAGTTATTGAATCATTCCACATTAAAAGGTGTGGGAAACGCTGTGTCAGCGCCCCTCCCTCAATTTGACCGACAAGGAATACTCATATCTGTGTCACACGTTGCGGAACTAATGCTTTGGTCTATCTAAGGTTGTGGCGCTGTTTTCAGGGTTTGCGTACTTTACGTTTGGCGTGTGTTGTATCTTATATTTTTTTCTGCCGCATGTGCCTCGACCGCTGTTAAGTCTTGTAATGGTGTGTATAATGGGGGAGGGAATCCGACCACGTGTACTCTGGATGGTATATATTTGTATGTTTTTCAATAAACGAGTAGTTGCGAGTAAGCGCCGTGTTGTCTACTTCTTCCTTCGTCCTTGTTTTTTTGAGCGCTTCTGTATTCCACCACGATGAACACATACCAACTAGCCCAACTTTCCGTTCTTCTGCGGGGATAGTTCGCCCGGCCGAGGAAGAGGCCGCGCGCTTCGAGGGGCTCCACAAGAGACAAGTCGCTCTTGTTTTGTCCCGCATAAAAACGTCGACCTGCCTACGAGCTGCCTCTGGCCTTGTTCAACATAAGGTCATTGAAATGTCAGGCCGCCGACGTAAACCACGACACCACAACGATACCGAAACTCAACTGTGTGCCCGTCAATGATCGCCCACATCGGCTTCGCCATTCACGTCTTGCGGGCGAGTCAAGCTTCCCTAAATTTTTTGTTCATTTGAGTGCTTCATAACTCATTTCGTGTAACATTTGGCGTAGTGCCCTCCATCGAATAGTCCAACAATCTTTTTTCTTCTAAGCTTTCGGCGTGCTGTTTTAATGAACGCTGACAGGACATAGTGTATAGTATATTTCAGTCATCAATATCGCGCCATAGATGTGGACTAACAACTGAAACTAGTAAAATAATACTCCAAACAGAATTTAACTGTAGCGTAAGCTAGTATCTGTATCACGGAATCAAACGGCAGATCTCTGTATCTTTCTCTTGCTCTTGCTTTTCCTTTGTCGAACAGTCATCATTGAACTCGTGCTCTCAGACGAAGCATCCCTTTCAGGGCGAACCAGGTGCAGGCTGAGGTGGTACGGGTTTGGATGAAGCGCCGTTGGGAACCGAACGCCGTCGCCCAGGCTGGAGAACACAGGTAATGGCCAAAGGTACATTTTGGGGCCAAATACCTGCAAAACAACGCAATACACAAAAAAGGCAAGTACTCCGTATCGAGGACATCACCGCCCGAACCACGGCTGCCGCAAATACAAGTACCCTGATAAATTTAGAAAATGCATAGAATACCAAAAAATACGCCGCGACCAGTAGTGTTTTAGCACTGTTTTTTTCTACTATACCGGCGTTGAAAGCTAGAGAGCCGTTTGCACTAGAACCCGATAGACGCACACCATTTAGTTCACAACCAAGCACAAGACAGCTCCACTGTAAAACTTGCATAGTTTTTGTTCTACAAAAAGGCATCATTTAAAAACTCATGCTAAAATATTTTTGTTTCGTAAATTTCAAACGTTTAGCCTTGCGCACAGTTGTCTGGGAAGTACGAAGCAAGAAAACCATGATTAACACGTTGTTCTGCCCGTGCCATTCACGCAGACGAATGGTATGCAAAACGGTTCAACATATTTTTTTAGCTTTCTGTCATCCTCGTCCCGTTCGCTGCAAAGAACTCCTGTTAAATAATGAGCCGCAAACACTAACATAAATTGTTCACCACGTCCCGCAGACCTGGAATGAAGTCTGAAATCACCAAGCATGCGCCTACGGAGTGCTTGGTACAACTGCAAAGGAATCCCAAACAAAATGTCGAGTTGGCGAGGTTTTTAAGAATCTGACAAGGCAATGACATGATGTGTGACATTGAGTCGGGCTAAGACACTGGGCACGGCTGTGGGAGCGACCATGATCAGCAGTTTAACATGGATTTTCTTATAATGCTCTTTTCTGCTTTTAGGCACCATGATCCGGCTTCTCGCCGCATTACTTACATGCTTAGCCTGTGCATCAACCCAACAGAAATGCAGTGGACGAGTCTCAACGGCACCGTAGCGTAACGTACATGCGGCATATATGGCTGATATTGGAGTGGCGTGACTTTGTGCAATCGAGTACTGTTCAGATGCTTTTTATCGTATCAGGGTACAGAACCATTGCACAATTTCTTACCGCTGTACTCTTATTGCTGTGCAGTCCCGCTCCTACATTTTCGATACTTTCGTTCTCATTTCAACGAGATCCCTTATCCAGGGATTTGTTCTCGTATTGCAATTGCTGGGCGATTTTTTTTTTTTTGAGTGGATAAACATGACCGCATCCTACTGCTTTTCATTGTACCGAAATTTTGAAATTTAATTTCTATGTTAAACAGATATTTAGGTTCTTTACTATGACTTTTCGACTTGCCGGATTTACAGATCCGGATTGCCGGATTTCCCTATCTTATCCTGTCCTGCTTTCCCAAATCTATTCGTTGCAATGAAATTTTCGTATCCCATGCGTCTGTATACTTATAGGCCTCCCCGTTCTTCTAGTCCCATCCTCGGTATTCATTCTATTTGCCTGATTGTTTACAAGTTATTAGTGCCTCATATTACATGTGCAGCCTAGCTGCCCTTTTTCTTGATTTGTTTGAGGATATTGCGGCGAACCTTGCATTGCATTTGTTTATGTTTTGTTTTTACCGCCCGGCTGCTCCGGTCTGTGTTATGTGTTATCTGGGCACCAAGTGAAGCGCTTGTTCCATTCTTTATTTTTATTCGGCACGTGTTATCTACTTGGATAGGGAGAGCGTTTTGAACTAACGTCAGCAGCCTAGAATAATCTTCTTTTATCTACAGTGTTCTGGATGTACTTCGACAGTTCGAAAAGCACTCGCCCGCAAAGATAAATTCCCGCAGATCAGATGCCATGGTATTCGACTCGCCGACGCTCACTTGCGCACGTCACTTTTTTGACTGCTGCTTCCCCGCCTGTGTATTCTTTGAGTTGTTAGGGGAGCTCAAGTTCCCCCCAATAAACTTGTTTTCCTTGAAGAAAACTGCGGCGTCTTTGACTTCGTGGCAATATCATCTACACCTCAGTTTTCTCCCAAATTCAGGGCACTCGGTTCCTGTCTCTGTTGCTCTCATCAATATTCTTTCCATAGCTTGCTAACCCTCCGACGTTTTCTTTGAAAAAACTTAGAATGTATCCAATTCTGTGCACCAAATCAATCACTGTGAGCTTGCATGGGTAGGCCAAAAAACTTGCCTACTCCAATTTGTTTTCGAAGTGCCTGAATAGGGTCGACGTCATTAACAAAGTAGACATACAGGATAAGTAGGAATTGAATAATGTCGGAAAAATTGCAATTAAATAAAACCAATGACAAATATAAGCAAAACTAAGTACCACAAATGCTACATCAAAGTTACGAAAAATATTAACCACCAAGATTTTCAAGACCGCATGGGGAAGTCCACTTTCAATTGGCCCGTCAAAAAGTCAAGAGCGGGATCAGACTACTATGAGGTCTCTTTCCCGACGGCAAGCTTAATCGAAGACTGTGCCGAAAACCTATGACCGAAAAGAAATATGAGGAGAGAGAATTGAAAGAGAGCTTTTCTTCCTCCTATAAGTCAAGTCTTATATTCGTCCCTTGCACGCCAATAAAAGCCGAAAAGGACTCCTTATAAACGGCTATTGTTTGTTTTGTTACTAAAGCCGGTGTAATGGGCAGCCCACATGGTTACTTGAAAGTTACTACATGCTATTATTCTTCATCGAAAACAGCATCGTAGCACAGTTCCTGCCTAGCTGCTTACGCGAAAGTGAACTTGCGAGTTGGGGCATTAAACACCTCCAGTTTTCTCATTTCTATAACTTCCTCCTAATGCTACGGTTCCCACCGCTGCACCCCAGGACTACATCATTTTCATGCCGCAGCAGATTGGCTTGTTTCACACTGCTTTGCTTTTGACGTGGTTTTCTTTGGAGTGGTCACCACAAGCTGATATGCTTGTAACGGTTTGAAAGGCAGGAAATGGTGGTGATATTTCTTCTGTGGCGTTGCATGAGCACACAGTGTCCAAAGCGGGGAGTACATCGGAAAGAGGGAAAATGTAGTTATTAGGCTATACGTTCTGTGACGCCGTTATCAAGATAATGTTGGCTCGTGTTTTTATGGGCACTAGTTTTGCGACGAAGCACGTTGAAATGGCAACTACGCAAATGAAAGTGTTGAAGCGAAGTGTTCCATTGGGCCTGCAAAAGGTGCAATAAGTTGTTGCAGCAGCTCCAGCGACATCGCTAGATCGAACGCCGCACCTTGCGTGGCAGCCCAAGCGACATGGCGGGCCAGGCGCTCAATCGTCATCAACGTCTCCAAGAGCGAGTTTAGTGCCACTGTCCTCGATTTCCTTGGTCATCGTATGGACACCACTGGCATATGTTCACTCCCCGCAATGGCCCAGGCAATAATCGACTTCCTCAAGCGAGTGTCGGTGACAAAGCTCCGCCAGTTCCTAGGACTGGTAAATTTCTACCGCCGCTTCATTCGGAACTGTTCCACGCTGCTGGAACCTCTAGACAGGCTGCTTTCCACCAAATGCTCATCCACTTCACTTGATTGGGACGATGCCGCTGACAGTGCATTTCGAGCCATCAAACGCGCTCTCGCCGACGCTGCACTGCTGGCTCACCCGAATACGAGTTTTCCTTTGGCACTCATGACCGACGCGTCAAGTACTGCCGTCGGAGCTGTCCTTCAGCAGCGAGTTAAAGGTGCATGGCAACCGCTAGCGTTTTTCTCCAAGCGCATGACTCCGGCTCAGACACGATATAGCGTTTTCGGCCGCGAACTGCTAGCCATGTACCTCGCTGTTCGTCACTTCAAACATCACCTCGAAGGACGCAAGTTCACGATCTTCACCGATCACAAGCCGCTCGCGTTCGCCTTGAACCGCCCTGACACCCTCTACACTCCACTAGAGGTGCGTCAACTAGCATACCTCTCGGAGTTCACGTCCAACATCCAGCACGTCAGTGGTGTGGCCAATTCCCCTGCAGACACTTTGAGTCCCATGGACGATGTAAATGCCATTTCACCAGGAACGCAGGAAGCACTTACCGACCCGCTTGACGTACAAGAACTGGCTACGACGCAAGCCAACGATAACGAGCTCTCGCATCTGCATGTGGAGCACCTACAGCACTCAAGCTTGAAGACGTACCGTTTCGTGGTGTGACCATCGTCTGCTACACGTCCACGGGTGTTCCCCGACCCTTCCTGCCTGCCTCACATCGTCGCCGCCTGTTTGACGCCATCCACAACACAGTCCACCCCGGTATTCGGGCATCTCAAAAACTCATTGCGTCCCGCTACGTTTGGCCTCGTATGAACGCTGACATTCGAGACTGGGTACGAGCCTGCTCGCCGTGCTAGCGTTCAAAAGTCCAACGGCATTCCGTTCCCCCTGCCAAGCCCTTCCTCAGGCCCGATTAACGTATTTCTCTCGTTGCGACATCGTTCGCCCCCTTCCCCCTTGCCAAGGTTACCGGTACCTCCTAACCTGTGTTGACCGGTTGACACGTTGGCCCGAAGCCTGCCCTCTTCCCCACATCACGGCCTCCACAGTAGCTTCAGCCTTTGTGTCTACCAAGGTGTCGCGCTACGGATGCCCTTCCACTGTTGTCACCGATCACGCCCGGCAGTTCGAGTCATCCCTGTTCACCGAACTACTGCGTCTACACGGAACGACTCGTCTCCGAACAGCTGCGTACCACCCGCAGTCGAACGGCCTAGTGGAGCGTTTTCATCGATACCTTACGGCTTGACTCACTGCACACGGCTGCCCCACCGAGTGGGTCCAGCAACTACCTCTGACGCTCCTTGGCATCCTGTGCGCGTACAAAGTGGAACTCTCATGCACGTCTGCTGAGCTCGTCTATGGTACCTCTCTGCGTTTGCCAGCGGACTTGTTGGGCGAGTCTTCACACCCCGTCCCTCCAAGCGACTACGTCGATCAACTACGAGAGGCTTTTCGGCACCTTCGGCCTCAACCCACTCGCCTTGCAAAGTACCAGACAGCTTACACGCACCCAGACCTCAAAACTGCCAGGCATGTTTTCGTTCGTTACGGAACGGTCCGAGGACCACTGCGGCCTCATTACCTTGTTCCGTACCCTGTCGTACACCGCCGCACGTAGACATTCGTACTGGACATCAACGGCTCTCATGACACCGTCGCAATCGAACGCCTGAAACCCGCGTACTTTGAGCCGCCCGAAGTCACTTCGTTGGAACCTGCTCTGCCCCCTTAAACAAGACCACCTCGGCGTGTCCACTTGAAACACGAATGACTTTCGCTCGTCACTCCCGCTCTTCTCTTGGGGTGGGGGGAGGGGGGAGCCCTGTAGCAGCAGCTCCAGCGACATCGCTAGATAGAGCGCCGCACCTCGCGCGGCAGCCCAAGCGACATGGTGAGTCAGGCACTGCCGCGCGAGCGCAGGAGGACACGGGGTGTCGCAGAGTTCCGACAAAAGAGAATCTCCTTGTTCTTGCTGACGAACGGTCGTCCTGTCCGAGGCTCCTTTCTCTCGCCCGACATAGCGCCGTACAAAGTTTTGAGACTACCTCCCTCCAATGCAATAGGCTTTCAATTCATCTCCCGGTCATGTACACACGGCTTAAGAAGTAAGTAACTTATCACAGGCGCTCAGAAGGGACGCTATCCTTGCCTTTTTCCCCAATCGTCTACTTTCCGCGGTTAAGAAGAGCAATAAACGCTTCCTTCATAACGAGGGAGAGGATCTTTCCTGGCAATTATTCCCTCACGCCACCGATATGTGGTTGGATACATCACTTTCATTGCGTGACGAGCGGTACCATTGTTCTGACACACGCACTGCTCGAGAAGCGAATACTTCTATGATCAACAGTCACTGCAAAAAATCATGCACCTCTACATCTTTTGACGACAACGCTAGAACAGGATGGTTGCTCCTGTTCAATTGTTTGGTTGTCGTCTGACTTTGTACCGCGTTTCGACCATGTCGATATGAAACAGTCGGATAGATGCCGGTGTCATAACGCGGGGGACCCAGGTTCGATTCCGCCCACCGAAAGATTTCTTTGTTTTTTGTTTTTCATTTCACCCTCATTATTCACCCCCATTGTCAGAGAAAGGTGGCTTTCCTGCAGGTTTTTTCGCTTTGCAGACGCCATAAGTGAAAAGACTAAAGGTTCGCTTTAAAAGAAAATCCCAGTCCACCTCCACTAACATAAAAATCTGAGGAGGAGTGAAGCACGAGTATATCAGTGTATCCAAACTAGTAAGTCTCTCTCTTGGCGTAAAGCGTGCATTCATTGGGGCCGGAGAAACGCCGTTGGTAGGAGCGATCGTGCGCTTGCTGACGCTGTAGCGCTCTCCTTTGCGTTGAACCGGGTTTAAGATATTAACTGTGAGCCAGACTGGTCATCTCACACGTCGCATCATGCTGAGAAGTATACTTCGCAGAAAAAACGTTCAAACCAATTTCGAGATGACATTGACAAATTCCGGTCAATAATGCAATAAATCCTGATTATTTCTCTACTTTAGACTATTTTAATTCACGTTAGTTTATTTTGAACCGGCTTTGTGTATTATACACTTCATTTTTGACCTTCGTTTGACAACTTGATTTAGCATGGCGACATCAGCCGACGATAACAGGATACACCGACAGCTCAATCCCTTAGCTGCTTCGTCTCTCAAAGTGACAGAAGAAAATCGAGTGCCCCAAACAGCCGACAAACATAATGAATTAATACTGCTACCCTTCCTGTTCATTCTGCTAAACACGAACCATGTTTCCATATAAATCTAGACTTCTGATGCTCCACAGACGTTGTTCACTGAGAACCAGACGTGCCAGCCCACACCTAGGCTTTGTCTTTGACATGGTTGGTGAATGCACTATTCCAAAATTAAGCCTACTAATGAAACTCGAACGATAAGGAACAGCCGGTAGAGCACCTCATCTTAAAAAAGTCTAGCTCTACCCTTTTATGTTTATAAGCTGATCCTTGAAGAGACAAACTAAGTTGAAGCGTCTTTTACAGGAGGAACGTCTGCACATTCTTCATTAATTATAAGTTGTAAAAATTTAAGAAACAGACCTGGCTACAAACTTACTTGGACAAAGTTTCTCTTCCGACCGAGGTTGAAAGAGTCGTCGGCCTCACGAAGCACAGTGCTGCCCATGTTCTCCAAGGTGGTCACATTTCGCAAGACGAAGTCGATGTGAAGTGGCACCAGCACACCCAAGCTAACAGAGGTGATTGCGCTGCAGACGACCAACCCGTTAACTTGCAGAGTCTCAAAACAAAGCCCACGTGAAAACCAAGCCTTCAGTGCACCCGGGATAGTCGTTAGCAGAGTGAAAATAGCCAGCAGGGTAGAGTAAGTGATGGTCAACAAGAACGACTTGTAGTTTGTGAAGGAGACACAGTTGTTGAACCAAGGGCAGTGGTGGTCCATTTTAGCGATGCACCTGCACAAAACCAGTCAAAGAAAATCTTTCATTTCTGTTTTCTAATGCACGAATTCGCGGCGATACAGACATGCTTCACGCTCCTTCAGGTGGCGAAAAAACAGCGCCTAGAGGAAAACCTTTTCAAGCAGGAAACGTTATCTGTCCACAAAAAAGTTTTAAAGAAAGTAAGTTTATTGAACACGTTCTTTCAGTGCCCTATGATTATACCGGACACCCGACGTTTCACAAACTCTTCGCGTGTTGTCTTCATTCCGTCGCTGTTCAGTATATCGCAACCCGCAACGGTGTCTGAGTACCTAAGCCATTGTGCAACTGAGCCTGAGGACGCGGGTTCGCTTCTTGGCGGAGGCGACTGCTTTTTATGTGGAGGTGAAATGAAACGACACCGGTGTGTCGATATTTCGGCAGAAGATCCGCACGTGCTCAAAAAGGATGCACAGGCCACCACTACTGCGCGCATCATCGCCTTTGTAGCGTCAGTGCGTGAAAGCCCATAACCAATTAATCAGTCAATCAACCTCTCTTACTCTAGTAACAGAGACGCGCCAGTAAATTTTTTGTGAGATCCCGCATCGATGGATTATCCAATTGTAACTCCTAAAACGCTTTCGAGGGCGCAGCGAATGAGAATGTTAAAACATCACTCTGGTGCAGCCATTACTTTGTGCTTCTTTACTGCCTTGCTTCTGATGAAACAACGCGCCAGGTCTCCGAGCACCGCCGCATCTGACATCGGCTGCGTCGCGACATTGTGTACCGTAGCAGTCGCCTTTTACATGACACCTCCCCACAGTTCTCTCGCCTACTCCCCGTCTACTCACCGTAACTTTCTTTTGTGCTTCCTTGCTCAGCCTTGCTATCTTATTCTTCTCTGATTTGCCCCTATGCTTACGGACACAACCTGTCTGTTTTTTTTTTCTCGCAGTCTTTTGCCATCGCCTTACATTTACCGTGCCCGTTGGTCTGGGCTATTAAAGTAAACATACGTCTCCACTAACGCACTGGAGTCTCATGACTCCGCTGTAAGACATGATTTCTGAGAACAATAGATCGTCCACAAAAGGTAATTTAAATGGAGTCGTCCTGAAGAGCGTACGATACCACGGCTACAATCGGTAACCTATTCATAAAACGGCGCTTTTCCTGCACCGTCATTACCGCACTACGGTGCGTACGGCACTGCATTATCTACGGCAAGAATGAACGGCATACCTCCTGCATTTCTTGCAGTGATGACATCGGTCGGGCTTAATTCTCTCGCAAGGTTCGCAATATCGAATACAGCCGTTCTTGTCGGTCGTTAAGATTCCCCGTCTGTAGCCGAGCTGGTCGAGGTAATCCCAGCGCTCATCGCAGCCCGTCAGCAATTCGAGCTGGTGACGCTCAACCTCGTCGACACTGAACGCGGCTGGGATTGGCGCTGGATCTGCAGAACATAAGGTACAGGGTCTTTGTAAAAAGGTGACGTTTATGAACTAGTGCAGACCGCTTTAAAGCGGAGCTTTCTATGCATCACTCATGGCGTCGACGTCCCAGTAGAAAATGCTACAGAAAAGCCAACTTTACACAATGGGTTTCACAAAGGGTACATCAACCATGCACCACATAACGTAACAATGGGACTTCTATGCACACCAAACGGACCTCTCGTAATATTTAATAGTTTGGCAGTAAACACTCTTGGCGATGATGACGAAGATTTATGATGATTACAATTATTATAATGATGATGATGATGATGGTGGTGGTGGTGGTGGTGATGATGGTGATGATGGTGATGATGGTGATGATGATGCTGTGCATTCTATCAGCAGGGTTGGACGTTGCCGATGGACTTTGGTGGTGTCAGTCTAGACGTTGGCTTTAGAAATCGGCGAAGTGGAAGTGGACTTTGGTATTGAAACTTGCCAATTTATATTGTGGGCTTCGGGTAAATGGATTTGGGACCTTTCGTTGAACTATGCCTGCATGGGCGAAAGCTTCGCCTTTTAATCATGTTTCCCGTAACAATGGGCGTTGGTTTTTTTTCATGTCGTGCGCTCTTCATCTGTAATTAGTAAGGTATCTTCACAATTATACGGTAAAAACAAGATGTTCTTTTCACTTCCGCACCTGTTATTAACTCCAAACTGTACAGTAATCCACTTGGGAAAAGAATCAAACCGGCCACCTCATTCGCGTCACTTGTCCTAAAGTTGTTCTTTCGCATTGCGTCTGTAATAGCAGTATGTTTACATAAATGAAATTGAAATTGGCGACGCAAAAAATTCATCCTTAGTTTGAGGTAATTGTGACCAATAATGCACCCGTCTTTCTTACTGGGAACCATATGAGGTTTCTCAACGTAAATTTTCCTTACTGCAACTAAGAATACTAGGCATGGGTAATAATTTCGCCGAAGCGCAAAACTCGCCCAATAATGTTACATCCCTAAAATAGGACATAGCGAGTAGCTGGTACGGGAAGGTTGAAACTTCGGTTAGGCATGCGCGCGGTGCATGCAACTGAAAAGGAATAGCACACTGGGAAGCAGCAGCACCATTCCCGCACAGTCGCCATGCTGAACGTAGGCTTAAACCTGCAACACAACGATTCATTGCTTTCGCACCCTGGAAAACAGCTGAGGCAGCCTGAAATTGCACCCCTGGCGTGTACCCTCTGTAGCGTGTCTCTTTCCAGACGGGCTTACCTGCTAGTGCGGTGTACAAATAGCACCAGAGGACGAGGGCGAACAGGACGTTGAACATGATCGCAAGCTGAGCGGACTGCGCAAGTGTGCCGACTAGATTTCCGCACAAGATAAACATGTAGGCGTAATAAACCCAGGTGAGGAAAAGCAGCACCAAAACGACTTTGTCCCAATTTGACTTGCAATCGTCGTTTGACGCCTGGCACCTGAACATCGTCGACTTCTTCTTGCCTTTGTCAGATGATGATAATGGCAACCATGATGTCCCCATAGTGTCGTCATTATCGTCTTCTATTCTAAAATACACAAGTTTGGCGACTTAACGGGGATGAAAAGAGCGTCAAAGTGACCTTAAATAGGATTCACCTTAAATAGGATTGGGGGATAACAGGTCTAAACTTGTCATACAAAGCGACCGTGCGTCGGACAACTCTTCCAAACGCATACTCCTCAAGCCAATGTTTGTGAACAACCATTCGCTGCGGAGGACCCAACAACTTTTCTAATCCAACGAAGCCATTGACGCTTCTGCATACTTTGTGATGCACCTTCGGGCATTATTGAATTATATTTATGATGGTATGCGTGCTTCTGTGGAAACACGGTGTTCTTGCCGCAGGAGTTTGTACCTCTTTGGGAAACTGCGCGGCTGGATACTTGAACCCTAACAATGGATGCTGTTATGACGCTCGTTTTTGTTCGTTCTGTTTAGTATATTTGTTTTTTTGCGTCACACATTTAAACTCTTTGCGTCCGTCTTGTTAGCAACCAAAATGTACACTTTGCCTCCTGTACGATTTACATTGCCGCCTTCTTGCGAGGATGAACCTTTCCATGCAGCCGTTTGTTTCTTTGACTGATTCTTACCCCTTGCCACTCGCGAATTTGGAAAGATATTCACAGTAGTTTGAGAAATAACGTCGATTCAAAAACAATTTACAGCTCCTGTTTGTTCAGGCGGGAGAGGAATGTACACAAGATATTTTGCGAAGAATTCTTTGCACCGTTCCCTTGTTCGCTCGCTCTCACATTCCCCTGAAAGGCATGTTTTATCCATGTTCACGGAGCTGCTGCTCTACTGGAAATTAGTACAAATATGAATCGCGGACAACTGCGTCACTAAGGACTACCACCCTCCTCTCGTCCCCCACCTAACGATCTTTCTATGTACGTCAGAACTGTTTGATAACTTGGAAACATTTCTTTCCTCGGGAGACACCCTTCGTCAAAAATGTTCCGCTCATGGTGAAAAATCTTGTCATGCCACCTTTAAGCAGAGTGTCTACACGCCAGGCGTGCCTTGAACATGGCCTGCGCAAGTCCATTATTTTTTCCTTATTTGAACTATTATATCATCTACTCGAGTTTGCTCCCTGATCCAGGAAGCTCGTTTTCTGTCCCTAAGTGTTACTCCGACCATTGTTCGTTCCATGGCCCGTTCAGCCTACCTCAGTTTGTTTTCTAGTTGTTCAGTAAGGCGCCAAGTTTCTGCTCAGTATGTCATCACCGGCAGAATGCATTTGGTGTATATTATCCTTTTGGGCCATGGAGGTAGATTACTTTTTATTATTTAAGCGTGGTAACCGAAAGTGCTGCCGCCCATACCCATTATGTGCCGAATTTCTCTCTCTATGTTCTAACGAATCGACACTCTGGCTACTTACAAAATCCTAGATACACGAATGCCTTATTCTATATTTCGCACCCAGTATAAACGAGGTAACCCTTACCCATCTCCTTGTGGCATTTCAAAACAAATGAACCGGATCATAAGAACTTGAACAAAGTTAGTTCGACGAAGAAGGCCTGCGTTCTGATTGATTGTGGGGTTTAACGCGCCGACGCAACGCAGGCGATGAGGCGCGCCGTAGTGGAGGGCTCCGGATTAATTTTGACCACCTGGGGATCTTTATCGTGCGCCGAAATCTCGTACACACGGGCGTTTTTGCTTTTCGCCTCCATCAGAAAAGCGGCCGCCGCGGCCGGGAATCGAACCCGCGACCTCGTGCTCAGCAGCGCAACGCCTTAGCCACTGAGCCACCGCGGCGGGTAAGGCCTGCGTTCTAATTTATTTCAAGACGCCTATGATGATCTTCGTTCGTTGGCTTTTCACAGCCCTGAGCAGGGTGACGTTTTCCACAGTGTCCACGCACGCATGGACTTTTTACACTTCTGCAGTTTTGGACATCAGGAATTTTTCCAAGCAAATCCTCAGCCTCCCGGTCATGTCTGCTCTGCAGCGTCCGCAGTGATTATCGGTGGTTCCCTTTCACCGAAATCATCGCTCTCGCTCCTGTTGGTTTTCCGGGCAACACGACGCGACCCACAATTTTAAAAAACATGGTTGTGTTATCTCCTTCTTTTCTTTTCTTGCTTTTTTTACGCTGGCTTTCGAGCGTTGAGCCTCACGAGAACTAAATATTTCTTTCTTACAGCCGACACCACTGACGCCTCTCATGGTTTCGGTTTCGTTATAAAAAAATGAATGTCGCTGAAATGAAGCGAAAGCAACGAAATTTCGTGACTAGTTTGCTATAACTGATAATTCGCTATACCAGAGTTCGTTATAACGAAGTTCTACTGTACCCGCGCATACCCATTACTACGATTCAAAAGGAGTGAAATTCATAATGAAGAACAGCATCTTTCCGGATTTCTGTTGCATGTTTAGACTGCAGAGTTACAGTTTCAGCTCCGGAAGATGCCTTCTTCACAAGCCTGTAAACAAACAAGCATGAAGACAAATAACAAGCCAAACAACAAACAAACACGAATGCCTCGCGTTATGGAATGTCTCGTGCTTTAAAAACATGTGGATAACGTTGGCTGTCCCGCAGAGCAGACAATAATTTCAATTGCAGCACCTCTGCTACCGAATTCACCTTCATGGCGAAGGGGAGCTTGTTTACAAACATCGCCATTGCCATCACCTCGGGGAATTTAACTTCTGCTAGAAAGAATAGGTTCGAGACAACTGCCATTCATGTACTTCTTTGTTTGGTGCTTAATAATACTGTTTCCTCTAACGCACCGTTTTCGTTTCATATTCATTTGCACAGATGGCAACACATATGAAGGGTGATAATGAGTCATTTTAGGCTGGAGAAATAGTTATGTCTACAGGCAGGCCTTTTGAGTCGAAGTGATGGCGTTCTCCAGTTGCCATGTAGCGTGCACGTGCAAGTTCTTTAGCTGTGGTTGGCATTCCCCGAAAGGATCTTTTAAATGCGAATGCATTTCTTAGTCGGGGGTTGTCGTGCTCCGTCGGCGTGCGCCTGCATTCCTCCAGCGCGAGCGCACGTGAGCGCGCGCCTCGTAGTTCTGCCTTCGTCGTCGTCGTCGTCGTCTCGGCGCGGCGGACCCGCGGCGCTCGCATCGCGGAGCTCGGGCGGAGTAGCGGAGAGTGAGTGGAGAGGAGGAGCGCGCTCGGGCGTGTGAGGGCGCTCGCATCGCGGAGCTCGGCGGGCTCTCTCTCCTCTCCGCGTACCCTCTCTCCGCTCGCTGCGCTCGGAATCTATATAATGCAGTGGAGCGCGCGCCTGGCGCCTTGATATCGATGGAAGTCGGTGAAGTCGAATCCCTCGCGGCAACGATACCGCAAGCACGAAGTGTAACACAATGCAACCTGAGCATTACACCTCCCGCTGGCGGTGACGTCACTGCAGTTGCTTCAACGTCATCATCGGCTGGAGGACTCACACTTTCGTCTCTCTTCATTAAGTACGCCATTAATAATAATTACTCGCACCGCACTCATCAGTGCACCCAATGCATTCGCATTTCCGCACGATCCCCTTCGGGGAGGTGGGGGGATTTTTTTTTTTTGGCTATGAAAACTGCCTGGCGGCTCTTTATTATTAATTGCTTGATTGCTAGTGTATACCCTTTGTAACGGGGTAATGACATCTCATCTTACCACGAAAAGTAATATATATATGTGTTATGTACTTTTTTATAACTAGCGTTTCTCTAAGGGCAGGCACAAAATATTTTTTTTCTGTCACAGGGGGTAGCTGTACTAGGCTATATTACCCTGTCTGGTTTTCTACCACCAGCATTCTAATCTACGTTTAGCCGCCTCGACAGCCTTGAAATTAACTTCCTCTGTTCTACTCTTAAATCCCAGGGCTTCTGGGAGCCGAATGTTGCCCTCTTGAAGATTTGGATGAATACACTCACATTCTAAATCAATACCGCATAGTTTCTGTATCTTTTCCCGCAGACCACTCATACCCCGTCATTTTGTGAATATTTTCCCACAACGCTCTTAGTTCTCAAGCAACCTGCTCTATCCTCAAAAAGCAAAGCACTGCCCTTGGAATTATCATAGAAAATCTTCTTTCTGATGTCCAATTTCTGTGCCCTGTACGTCTCTACCGACTTGTTAGCTTCTATTTTTAGCTCTCCATTCATTCGTTTCTATCTGCCTTGCCTCTTGTTTGGTTACCTTGGCTGTCTTTGATTCTCCACTGTTAATTCCGTATTTCATCGTTAATCTTCTAGGCTTTCTGAGCCACTGCGTGTCCGCACTTTTCATGTATAGGTAACTAAAAATTTTGGCTGTCCACCTACGTTGACTCATTGCTTTCAACCTCCCCTTAACCTCCCCCCAAACACTGTGAGCTTCTCGAACTTCAAACGATGCCCAGCCCATATCTCCCTGCACTGCTTCGTTAGTTCTTTTGCCATGCGCTCCTACTGCCAAACGACCTGCCGTTCTATGCTTCACTTCAAGGAATGATACAGCGTCTGATTTTAAGCAGGGTACTGCATTCGCAAAAGTGAAGCACAGAACCATTACTCCATTCCACATTACGCTCACTACTTGATATTTGTTATGCTCCCACGGAGCTATATGCTTCATTACATCTTCGTTTCGCTTTCCTTTACTCTTACGCTGCTCCTCGTGAGTTCTTAAGTAGTTGCCCCTTTCATTTAACCCCACTACCAAATATTTATATTCCTTCGCCATGCTGGATTGACACTGCGCCATTTCTAATGTCATTTAAAGCCATTATTCCCAATCTTTCAGCACTAATCTTTCACCCGAGGTCTGTCGCTTCCGCGCCACCATAATTTATGAGCCGTTGCGTATCGCTCTGGTTATCAGCTAAAAGAACAACGTCGTCTGCGTGCAACATTTCCGGAATACGCTGTTGTACTACTTCGCCTTGCCACATATGCGCTAGGCTGAACCCTAACACACTTTCTTCTAGTTTCTTTTCTAATTCTGCCATGTAAAGTATCAACAGTATTGGGCTCAAAGGGCATCCCTGTTTGTCCTCCATGGGTGTTAACTTGCTGTGCGCACTTATGCTTTTCCCATGACAGGTGCACTATAAATCTTTATAGATTATTATAAGAAACTGTATTAACTCGACATCTAAGCCCTGGAGTTGCAGCACCCTCCACAGCATTTTTCTGTTAACGTTGTCATGTGCCCCTTTAAGGTCCAAGAACGTAATCCGCAATGGTCTATTCGGAGCTTTCGCAATTTCAATACACTAAGCTGAACAGTGAGCTCCTTTGAGCAGTCGCTAGAGAGAATAGCGGGGATGTTCGACGCAGACCAGCAGATGGCACTTGATGCTGAAAGAAATTTCTGGTCGTGCACCACCATGGGAAGAGAACGGCGTGGCAGAAGTGCATAGGTTCCTGAAACTACAAGCTCATCGACATCTCTGATCGTCTATAACATTTTATTTCTCAGAACGTGAATGTACTCCAAATGACCAGTGACCATGCTCCGGCTATAGGACTTCGCGAGATCGCTCATTGCTGGGAGCATGACAACGCGGCGTGCAAAAAATCGGGTTTGCATGAACATAGAAAATCCTGAAATCAGTAAGTGCTGACAAAGAGTAAAGACAACGATTTTCTTCATTATTGAAGCCACCCAATGCTAGAAAAATTTGAAGAGCCTCGCCAGACAACAAAAAAGAAAGACAAGTCAAGAAACGCCGCACAAATGTGAAGCCACAAATGAGCCAAGTCTGTGAAACGCAGCTGCGTCCTCGGTTCGTTGCACCAAACCGCCTCGGACGCTCGCTTTAGCGCTACTGCAGCCCCGCCGGGTCCTCCAACTCTTTGAGGAAGGCGTCTCTCTGGCGCCGCAGAACTTCCATACGAAGCAAGTGCTCCCTCTGCATCGTTTTGAATAGCAGCGTCGAGTCGAGCTCGCACTGGACTGCCTGGTCAACGCGCTGCACGAGCGGTGGAGTGGGCTCGGGGCTCGCGCTAGCCATGATGCGTCGCCCGACCTCGGCCGCGTCGGCGTTCACGTTGTTGCCACTACCGTCGCTGAACATCGGCTCCACCCCGATGAGACCGGTATCCTCGGGACAGACCACGAAGGCGGACAGCGCCGCAGAGGCGTCCGGTTGGCAGTCGTTAGCGATTGAAATCTCTGTGATCATCAAGTCCAGCACGGAAGCCACGTCGTTGTCCAAGCCTGCCACAGACGCCGGCAGCATGGCGAAATCGGTGGCCGCGCCGCCGCCGCCTTCCACCGTCGTCGGGCCGAACGACGCAACGACGCCTTGCTCGTCGAGCGAGAACGGTTCCACTTTAACCTTGTCGCGCAGCGGTTGGCGTGGCGTCAGGTCGAGCACCGCAGTCTTTGGTTGTCCTCCTCCTTCTTCATCGCTGTCCTCCGAGTAAATGGTGGCCGAAGTACGTCTGTCTGGTTTGACTTTTACCTTGGGCACAACAGCTCTAGCGCTGCGCGTGCGGGGCGACCTGACGGCATGGCGACAGTGCAACAGTCGGTCCAGCGTCGCGGCCAACTCCGAGCCTTCGGCGAGAACGTCCCAGAAGAAGTTCTCCAGGTCCTTGGGCGAGATTTTCTTGCGTACTTCCGACAGCAGTGCCTTGGCCATGGCCCGCCACATGGG
This sequence comes from Haemaphysalis longicornis, assembly GCF_048455015.1. Lineage (NCBI taxonomy): Eukaryota > Metazoa > Arthropoda > Arachnida > Ixodida > Ixodidae > Haemaphysalis > Haemaphysalis longicornis. The sequence goes on along the minus strand of NW_027526460.1, from coordinate 72,038,739 downwards.
CCAGTGTCCGCAGCTGTGGCCGCGTCCGCTTAGTTCGATCTTCTTCATGAAGTGAACCTTTGGAAAGGCGTAGCGCCTGTACAGGTCCCGTAGGATGAGGCGGTCTCCGTAGCCCCAAGAAGAAAAAAAGTAGCTTCCATTCGTACCGGTGGTGTCCATGTCGTCGGAATCGGCGTCTTCGAGATGTTCCATGGCGAACGGCTGGACAGGTATGGTTTCTTAGCGAGCGAGACCGAAATTCTGCGCAAAGCGCGGCGATGACATCATCATCATCATCAACATACTTTTTGCGAGGTTGACACTCACGTGCGCGCTCGTTCCAGTGTTGCTAATCTGGTCTCTGAAAGCCACCAAGCAAGTCTCCTGACCTTGAATGTAACAATTCCGAAAAAAAAAACGAAACAAAGACGTTCTTTATTTTTCGCAATGACCAACGATCCATTGTCACGTCGTCGTTCTGCGGTCGGCGGGACATCAGGTCGAGCGGTAGCTCCTCGTCTTTTGTTGTGCGACGCGGCGGCTGACGGCGCAACTATAGTCCCTGGTTTCTAGTCTGCTGTCCGAGGCCTATACAACAGCGTCCTTTTTGCGATGAAAACCGGAGGCAGACAGCACACCGGTCTACTGCAGCGGCCTTTCGGTAAACTGGGTCTTTTTGCTCGTGACACGTTATTCTAAAAAATAAATATCTGTTTTGATACCTTTTCTGGCAATATTATTTCTTTTCACTCTTTTTCCGGTCTAAATAAATTTATTTAAAATGTTTCTACCGTAAACAGTACTGTCGTTGCCTCTGATCGTCTGCTCATCACAGAGTGCAGGCAACCACTGCTAAAAGCGGCGTGCAAGCAGATGACAGAAAAAATTCAGGCAGAAAAAAGTAAGCAAACAATAACTGTGCAATAAAAATTTATTGTAACAGCAATTACTTAAAAATGCCTCCTCGGCAAACGCGGTGAGTGCGCTTCAAGGTGCACTGAGAGGGCGCCGTGGTAGACCGGTGCGCTGTTTTTCGAGAGCTTTCATCGCTGCGGTGATACACCGTCGTACTGCGAATCTGGCCCGGACGGCAGCCTAGCCAAATTTCTAGAGGCTATAGCGCAACGCTGTCTTCTTTACTTCCTCATCGCTGTCGCCCAAGGAAGTTATGGCAAACACCGTCACCCCCCCCAAGTACTGCTCGAGCCGCTGTCTTTCCGAGGTAGATGTCTATTAAAGGCGCGTTAGGGCTCCAGATTTAATATGGGTAAACGTTGGGATTGTTGTTGTGTTTGCGTATATTTAATAGCCTCAAGGCTTAGTAACTATAAGCTAATCCGGTTTATATTGCCGCGAACCATGCATTGGGTTTGTTTATTTATGTTTAGTTTTTTTGCCGCCCGTCTGCGCAGGGCTGTGTTATGTGGGTTATGTGTGGGCCAAGTGATCCATTCTTTATGCCGCACGTGTTCCATGTGTTCTTTATGCCGCGCGTGTTATCTCCGTTGATAGAGAGGGTGTTTCGAACTAACGTCACCAGCCTAGAATAATCTTCTTTCATCTACAATGTTCTGGGAGTAATTCGACGGTTCGAGAAACGCTCGTGCCGAATGATAAATGTCCGCAGAGCAGACGCCGCGGCATTCAGTTTCACCGACACTCGCCTGCGCACGTCAGTTTTGGCGTATTCGGTTGGGAGTTTACGAGCGTTCTAGAGTGCCCTGAAAAGCGGCCGCGAGAAGAAATTCAGTCAACGGGTGAAGTTTCAAGAAATCTTGGACAAGTTAGTAAACGCACTCGATAAAACAAAACACGAAAGATCGCGAGAATGGGAAATAATGAATGAGAAGACCGCACTGCGGTCTATATGAACCACTGAGGTTTGTTCGTAAATACAAAAATATACGCATGCACGAATATGCACTCATACATCCTAAACAATTTACCAAGAGGAGAGAGCCGAGCAGTTGCAGAATAATTGACATGTTAAGTGAAATTCAAACGTACATTACTAAAAGGGTAATCATGAACCAGGACGAATTTTTCTTCAATTTTGAAGTTTCTGAGAAAGCTGTTCAGCTTTCGTGTGTAGCCGCACGGCTGCATTTCGGGTGGGTGTCAAATTGTCCCCTCCCAGCCTCACGATGGAATCAAAAAGCGAAAATGCCCGTTTGTCAAAATTCCGACGCACGTAAAGATATCCAGGTGGTCCAAATTAATCTGGAACCCTCCACTGCGACGCAGCTTTGGTGCGTTAAATCCCAATACAGTCGAACACGGATATATCGAACACGGGTATATCGAATTATTGCCTATATCGAACTCATAAATTATCCCCTTGAAAATTCTGTGTAAAAGTATAGGAATTCGTACGTTTATATCGAACCGTATTTTTCCCGACATTGGGTATATCGAACACCGCGCGAGCTGGAAGGTGCTCTTCGGCGGTCGCTGCACCCCTGATTGAGGTTGAGGAGGATGTGGAGGAATGCGCGTGCATGGCGAAGACTGCCTCGCGTAACTAATCCCCCCTACCGGAACGAATTTGCGCTTGCCCAGTCGGACCCCGCTACCGGCCGCCGTAGCGTTAGCGGACGGCGCCCGGTATGCTAAATCTCTCTAGGCACACAAGCCCGAACGCTCGGAAAATGTTACAGTGTGAGGCAGGGATGCCCCGACTGCGCACGTCTTTTTTTTTTTTTTTTTTTTGCGGCTGCGTACATTCCTCGGCTTGCCGAAAAAGAGTTTTTTTTTCTCTCTCTCTGGGTCTGTCTTCCCCCGATGTCATCTCGGGAAAGGGAAGAGGGAACGAAGGCGCTGGCGGAATCCTCCTTCTTTTGCATTTTGCTGCTGTTGCTGCTGTTTGGCGAGTTGTCCCGCACCTTTCGGAGATCACTGTTTCTCTCGGAGATGACCATCGCGGGCGCTTTGTTGGAGTCCGTTCAGAGAGCCTTGGAATTGTTACCTTCAAAGTTATTGTGGTACGTGCGCGTTGTTCTTCTTTTGCGTGCGTGTTGTGCATGGTGTGCGAAGGCGCAGCGTACTGCTGGAATTTTCTAGTTGTGCAGCCTCGAGAAGATCGAGACCAGCGTCTTTAATTTCATTTCCTGGGCGAAGGAGCAGGCCAAGATCAGTGATTTTTTTTTTCACGGAAATAAAGCGTCCTGTTGCGTCGTGAGTGCGGAATTAGTTGTCATTCTTGAATGCTACGATCGGTAAATGCTCGTCCGCCATAGGTGAGGTCTCAGAGCCCATATTTTTTATATCGATTTTTTCATATATCGAACTAATTCGCGATCCCCTTGGAGTTCGATATATCCGTGTTCGACTGTATAACTTTATCAACCTTCGCGGCTGCAGAATAACATATAACGTGACCGAAGCGTCATGCACGCGTCAGGTCGTCGTCTATATGTAATATCAAGGTAGTCAACTTTCCTGTGTGTGATACCTGTATTCAGGGAAACTGTTGCATTAGTCACCCGTTCTGGCGACACGGACAGCCTCAACAATCTCACAAGTCCGCTGATCTCTTGTGCGAAAGCGAAATGCGAATGTTCTTAATAAACAAAGATTGGGACCCACAAGACAGAGCTTGTCACTGCTCAATGCCTTTTCATGGCCGCGCAGGTGTATGAGGGGCGAAGCCCCTTAGGGGCTCGGGCTGTCTGCGTCTTCTGTTGCCGTCGTCGTTTCATGTAGTCACGGTACTAAAACACCTGGACACCCGTTTCCCAACGCCTCTCGCTAGAACATTTCATTTCCGTGGGCAAGAACGCGTACTAGAAGAACACACCGGGACACTCGTCTTCCAGCACGAGGTTGCGGGTTCGATTCCCGGCCGCGGAGGCCGCTTTTCTGATGGAGGCGAAAAGCAAGAACGCCCGTGTGTACGAGATTTCGGCGCACTTGAAAGATCCCCAGGTGGTCAAAATTAATCCGGAGCCCTCCACTACGGCGCCCCTCATCTCCTGCAATTGCGTCGGCGCGTTAAACCCTACAATCAATCAAAATCAGTCGTCTTCAAACCCCTCGCGCTAGAACGCTTCGTGCTTCAAAGACACGAGACTTTTACAGCAAAGTTGTATACCTGTACCTCCCACCGGTTTCATCTCTGTGGGCAAAACCGCCAAGGAGCCAAGAATACACTGCATGCTTCGCCCCGCCCCAGGTTTCACGTTAGTGGAGACGGTCCGGTTTTATTTTACACATATTTCTGTGTGACCGATGTATACAGGCGTGTGCACGCGGTCGGTATCTTTTATACCACCGCATCGCAGTAGGGAACTGACATACGCACGTGTTTGACACGCAAACGCCCGTACTCACAACGTGACTCAATGGTCCTCCATTCTGCATCCGCGCAAACACCGGATATCTTAACAGACGCACTGAGCACGACTTCGACGTCAAAGCGCCTGTACCCTTTTTAAAGCTAAAACTTTCTTAATGGGACCCATGGCACCCTATCAAAAGACTAATGCATTTCCGCATAGACCGGTTGGTCGAACGAAAAGATCTGATAAGATATCTGGGCACATGGCGCGTTCGTGGAACAGGGCTTCCACTGTCAAAACTGATACTTGAAAATCGCGAAAAAGAAACGGTCCTATGCATGACCATATACACGCATCAATCGTGAAAGAGGAGCACAGCACTAAACCTTTATCTCATAAACCACGTGTCGGCATACAATTACATCGTTCGTAGATGCGTTTCCACGACCACATCCAGCGCGAAGTAAAATACCTGCACCATCTCGCTTACACTGCTGGCCATCGCGTAACCCTTCAGTGGCTACCTGGACACTGTGGTGTCCTAGGAAATCAGAGAGCAGATGAGGCTGCACGCAGGGGCCTATAAATAAAAAACAAAAGAAAGATTTTCTTTACAAAAAATGATGCCTCAACTATGACCAAGGCCCTAGCTCTAGCAGAAAGAAACCGCTTATGGACCGTTCCGGAACATCATCATGATTTTCTGTACTCAATTGACCCACAGATAAGACTGAGGCTGCCAGAACGACTACCTCGCCGGCGGGAAACACTGTTTCATAGACTGCGACTTAATGTGGCGTTCACTAATGCCTACATAAATCGCATAGGCCAAAGTACAAGCCCACATTGCGACAACTGTGGCGCCCCCGAAACCGTCGAGCATGTCCTGCTAGAGTGCTCCGCCTACACTGACGCAAGGAGTCGGTTAGAGCAAAGGATCACATGTCTTCACCCTGGACCAATTACGCTGAGCCTGCTACTTGGACCATGGCATTCTCCGTTATCTGAACGGAAAGTCCTGGATGCGTTATTTGGGTATCTTGAAGATATTGGCGTCACCGAGACTTTATAGCCCCCTTAAGCGGTCAGTCTATGCTACGCCACATGTCCCTTTATATGACCCTCTCTTTTTTTCCCTCTTTCACCTACTACTCTTCTTTTTACTACTCATCTGTCTTCTCCCCGTTCCCCTTCCTGCAGAGTAGCATGTCGACGTACGCATGTTGGCAAACCTCTCTGCCTTTCCTTCTTTAAGAAAGAGTTTCTCTCTTTCTCTAGATGCGTTTACTTAGTGCGCGAAACATCGTCGCATGGGTTCGTTCTTCTTTTGCGTTCTCGAAGATTTCACAATCGATTAAACGCACCTTCAGCGAAGGTTGTATACGAACTTTTATCTTTCGCGCTTCTCTTGACTTTCTGCAGGAAGGGGTGGTAATTTTTTTCAAACGGTGCGACGCGCACATAAGCACCCAGATTTAACTCTTTAACAAGCTCCTCGCAAAGTTCGACGACGTTTCGGCCTATGTTCGACGAGGGTGTGCTATGACCAAGGGCACGAGAGCAGTGGCATACGGAGGATTTCATCGCAGGAAAAAAAGGAGTAAGAACATGCAAAAAAAAATAAATAAAAAGAACTAAAAGTAAGGAAAAAATGAGGCAACTAATAAATTAAAATAACTGGGACAGCTTCGCACTAGTTGCGCGAAGACTGTGCAAACAGCGAAGCTGGCGGCCCCACCTAGCTTATTCTTGGTTCGGCTGAGTTCATGCTTGGAGACCCGGCCAAGTTTTCTGCGTGGTTATGCTTCGAGACTCGGTTAATTGTTTTCTGCGTGGTGTCGTCGTTATCCCTCCAAAATAGCAATTAAAACTCGGTCATTAAAGTATGTACAATGTACGCGTGCCCACAGGCTTTGCGGTGAGCTCCAAGAGTATAGCGGAGGGCCCAGAGGGACGAACGCGTTTGCTGAAAAATTCTGAACTCCTCCTGTGGCCACCGTTCGGCTTGCGGGGTCTGGCGTGTGGGACACTGATTAAGAAGCGGAATAACGTTATCGCTTCTCGGCCTTTTATCTTCTTTCATTTTGGCACTAATTCTTCTCTTTGCGTGCCGTCAAAACTGCACCACTCGCCGTAACAAGCGATAAAGCAAGCCACCCCACGACGCGTTTCCAAAACCGTTTTTGTACCAGTTGTATCGAGCCTCCGACAAGTGGTGACACGAGTCCCGCCAGAACGCGGCGAGGCAAAGCTACGGTAAAGCTGCGGTGCAGGTGCGCGCTGTGACGTCATTGCTCGACGAGGTTTTCCTGCGCACGCTCGCCGGCCCAACCACCAGCTTAAATAGCATCGCTGTTAATAACAAACAAGACACTTCCGGATGTTGTGAGCGTAGGCTGCATGACGTTCGAAGTGTTTTGCTTATTATTTTTTTATATATAAAATGGCTCATCATCGTATGGAGAGCAGACTTCGAAGCCGCATGAGGCTGACTTGCAGCTTGCAAGAAAAAAAATAATTAACGGTAGGAGGAGGAATACCTCAGCTGGACGGGCGTTCGCTCCCAACAAGCGTCAATTTCGGCGCTGTCATTAATGCTGCTCCACGGTAGGAGAAAATGCGCTCTGCTTCGACGAAAGGTCCAGATTACACTATGCAACCCCCCCCCCCCCTCTCCGCCGCCCAAAAAAACAACAACACAAAAATCTGAACTCTTCGGAGGGGAAAAGCTGCGTCGCCAACGCCAACCAATGATGTTTGTAAATAATTGGAGAAATTTTGGTCATCGCACCGGGATGATTACCTTTGTGCGCATGCCGCAGTTCAAGGCGTCGTCTGCTATCCAATGGCGCCCAAGAGTCATTTTCGTTAGCCTTTTCGTTATTAACTTACCTTAGTTTTTTTTTTTTGCATTGTACGTTTGTTATCATGCTTGCGCTTCAATTTTTATGGCCGTTCTAGTTATTATAACTTCAGTCGCCACCTATGTTATTCCCAGCGAATTTTTGCGATTTCGCACTTGCTCACCCGCATAAAAAGATTCCAAACCGAAAGTGGAACATTAATCCAGATCGGAAGAGGGCACAAACGCATTTTTTTACTAACATTGAAATATGAATATTTCTGCCTGATAAAAAGTTTTAAAATAGTTATTTTGTTACTAAATGGTAAATAACAAGAAGCGACCAAGAGCCACGCTAGCTACGCTAGCTACACAAGCGCTCAAGGCATTCTGCGGGATTCCTAACGTGTCTCCGATTGGAACCATTGGAACTTCTTAATTTGGTGTTTTTTATGGATTACAGCGTTGTGCATGGCACTGAGTAGTGCATGCGGTGAGGCTCATGTTTATGCGGTAGCGCTAGCGTTGGCTCCAAGGCTTCGCCAGAACTTGTAGTGAAACCGGCCTCGCCATGAAATCCATCGTGCTCACCACTCTGTCGGTGTTCTTGGGCCTCTTCTTCATCTTCGTCGGCTCGATGAAAGTGACGCCGAACATCAACCGGGAAATGCATCGGGAGATCGTACGTGACGGATGCACCGTCCGCGCGGACGGAAAACCGTTTGATTTCGGTTTAACTGTGATAGCTAACGCTGCTGATTCTGCGGCATTTGATGATCCGTTTTGTTGCTGTTTGCATTGTAACTCTCTAAGCGCTCTTATTGACGAATAAGTCCGAGTACGTGGTACTTTCGTATGGAATCGAACGGGAGTGTTCGCGTATTTGCTCTGTTCGCGGTGACTTTTCGATCGGGTAATTAGACGATAAAAAGCAGCGCTTGATCCATTAAAAAAAAATGCGCCCTTCATAGTCGGCAGCCCTTCACGCAATCTGCGAAGTAATGCAGCGACATAACGTTTGCTAGAGGGACTACAATAGCATCGAAAAATTTTCTGCTATACCTTGCTTCTAATCCCCCTACGCCGCTATGACAAGAAAACAGTGCGTAATACGAATGTTCTAACTGATGAGGTACACTTCGTGCAAAGTGCAGTTAATCGCGCGGCCAGATACCCAGAAATTCGCTTTCAAAAATGAGCGTAATGATCGTGATCACTGAATGATCTCTACGAGTTCTCCGATCGCAAATTTAAGGGATACGTGTGCAGGGAAGTGTTGCTTCTTAGTGAGTTGTTCTGAACGTTGTATAAGGCCCTTTCTAGGCCGCAATGCGAAGTTCCCGAATAATCGGCGGCGTGTTCAGCAAATTCCAGGAAAACACTCTCACGCATACCTCTATTGCTCGGCAGACCAGCTTTAAAATATCTGCGTGGAGATATGTGCACCAATGCATAGGTGCACTGTTTATGTTCTAAGCTGTGTGCAGGAGCAAGCTTCTCATGACTTTCACGAACCATAGTCGAAGTTTCTATACACTTGATTAATTGGGCATGGAGCGATATAGTAAACATTGACCACGTAGAGGGTAGTGGCATCGAGAAGCGACGCACTTTTGGGCTAAAACGAGAAGGTTCTGCCATTCCGATAATCACCAGCATTCCCCAAGTGTTCTACATTCTCTCCTTCTGCCAGACCTACCTAGAGAGAGAGAGAGAGTGATCTTTAATGAAGTCTGGCGATGTTAGCTGGGCTAAAATGCCTAACTTGCTACGCCAGTTGATGATGTGATGAAGATGATGGCGATGATGTTCAAGAAGTTGGTGCGTACAGATACGGCGAGTTATTCACAGCGACTGGTCTAGACCTGTGTGTTGCAGGTACTCTATCAGAGCTTTGGTAGCCCGTAAAGCACGTTTGGGACAAGCCCATGGTCCTAAAACGTCCTTTAGCTGCATGTCCATGGAAAGCGGCAGTCCCAGAGTCACTGAGACCTACCTACAGTACGATGTTGCATACAGTGTGCTTCCTGCCTCTTCAAGCGAAAAGGCAACGAAGAGGCATTTCGACTTGGATAGTGAGAAGGTTTGAGCTGATCATGATTCCACAATGCCTCTTTGCCAGAATGAAAGGGATGTTCAGCACATCTTGACCGCAACGGTCACGCTGACTATGACAGCTCAGACCAGAGCACTTCGGATAGGTTAGATGGGCTGCTTGCTGATGAGGCAGCATTGCATCTTGGCTGTGAGCACTTGCTGAAGCCTTCTTTTCAGCCACTTATTTAAATCGGCCCTTAACTGATGGTGGCACACATGCGAACCCCCATTGGGCGTTGGTGATCATTGGAATGGCAGAGGGTTTCCTTTTGGTTGTTGCAGGCATCATGATATTGCGCCAACACAGTCCCAGAAGGGGTCTGATCATTCGAAGCATGTTGCAAGCTGAATTAAGCTGCTACAGCTTAAGAGACCCTTGTAAGGGAGGCACAGCCAATATGCACCCTATGAGGCCATTATTGTACCAACTTTGTCACCAAAAAAAGTGAGCGGAGCCACACGCTTAATAAATGCTGGAGGCCATACGAGGAATGCAATTTGGAACAACGGAGTGCGTGGCTTTCAGTACACTCCGTGCAACCTGGTGACGGGCTACGTGTGCGCAGTTGGAACAAGTTACGAGAGTTTGTGTCCTAACTTTATATGGAAAGACCATCATTCGGAGTGTGAGCATTTTTGGTTGTCTTCCCGCCGTATTCGGCACCTGCTCATGTGAGCGTTATCTAATTTAGTTGCCGCACTGTGTGAAAATGGCGCACGCAGCTGTATGTTTGTTTTATGCTGAGCGCTCAACAGACGATGGAAAGAAGATGGTCTTTCCATACCAAGGTTTCTGATGAACTCTCATAGATTGTTGCTACTGTGCACACGTGGCTGAAAGCCATGCTGAAAGTCATGCGCTCCGGTGTTCGTATTTCAATGCATCACGGTAGCTCCCCTCTGTTCTCTTGTTGAAAGAAAATCCTTAGAGCCAGTCTTCCCAATTGCATTCCTAATATGGCCGCCAGCATTCATTGAACCACACACTCCGTTGTTCGCATTTCAAAGTATCGCGGGAGTACATTTTCCTGCCAAAGAAAATACAGTAGAGTTATCTTATCTATTTCGAGTGGTATTAGACCTTGGTGAGATTAATATGTGAGAATAGTCAGCTTTGGCATGTCCTGTGACTAGTCTCTTGCAGCGAATCAAGAGATTAATATCTGACTGCATGAATCTCTCTTGAGCTCTTCTGGCTGAGCTCAAGAGAGGCTGTGTCTTAAGACTTGGTTCTTTCAAATTACTGCTTTTGCTTGGTTTACCGTGCAAGGATGTCTCATCACACATCCTGCATCATAGTTCTCTACAATTACTGAGGAATGAGTGCAACTAGTGTCTGTGTGACCTATGAAAGGGCACTCACGTGTTATGGGCACTCACGCATTGTCTGGGCTCAAAGTGTTTCTCTAGTGGCGCAAAATGCCTGTTCTCCGTATACGTTAATCACAAAGAAGGTGCACCGGTTGCAACATCCTGTCGTATAGGTGACAGCTGTGCCCTTCTTAGAGCCCAGCTAAATATAAAAGGGACGCTTTAGGGAAAACAAAGTGAAGTCTCCAATCCTTCAATGTTCTACGCTATCTAATGTGCCCGCAACAACATTTTAAGAATAGTGGTGCTCGCCAACTCGCTTTTCAAAAAATATTTCATCTAGGATTTGTTGAGGCAAACAATTTGAGTAATTTCAGGCTGTCTCCCAAATGGAAGACTCCCACTGCTATTCGTTTTACTGGAACAATGGATTGGCATTGCTATAATGTTGTTGCCACGTCTACTAATTCCAAAGCATCAGTAGAAGCCCTGGAGGCATCTTCTTGCAGTACCACAACTAGATTCTTCGCTTGTGTGAGTGATTGTTTGAGATGCCTACATTTGTTCTTCGGTGGCACGTGAATTCAAACTTGTTCAGTGGGATTCATGCACAGGCATAGAAAGTGTGCTGTCAACACGACAAAGCAGCTCTTGTCATATCGAACCCGCCGCGGTGGCTCAGTGGCTAAGGCGTTGCGCTGCTGAGCACGAGGTCGCGGGTTCGATTCCCAGCCGCGGCGGCCGCTTTTCTGATGGAGGCGAAAAGCAAAAACGCCCGTGTGTACGAGATTTCGGCGCACGTTAAAGATCCCCAGGTGGTCAAAATTAATCCGGAGCCCTCCACTACGGCGCGCCTCATCGCCTGCGTTGCGTCGGCGCGTTAAACCCTACAATCATCATCATCTTGTCATATCGAAGGTCTGTAGCAGCGTGGCAAAAGCCTGACAATTGGTTTAGGCCATCCAGATGCCTTAACGGTTTCCGAAATCTTATGCACGCATGAATTTCTGTATCAACTGTCCATAAAAAAAAACAAAAAAACACTCATTGCTGGGGATTGAACTCGTGACCTTGCATGTGGCCGCTTGACTCTGTAGTCACTGCACCATCATGGCAGATATGTTCATGTTAGGGATTACAATAGTGAATTTTTTGCCCATGTGTGTAGTTTTTAATAAGCAGTATCACCATTGCGGAAAGTCTATGTTAGGTGTCTGCCAAATCCTAGGCTGCACAGGTAATGGTGGCAATCTACACTGGTGGGCTGTGCAGCTTCTGGTGTATCCAAAACCACAGTTGTCACAGTGTGCCTGGTGTTAGTTATATCAGATATCTGTCAGCTCACTTCATGTGGTCAACCGTTCTGACCGGGACTCAGTCCTGAATAACAGAAGACGTCGATGCTCTTCTCTCGTTCTTTTCCCATTGCCAACTTTTATGGAATGAACGAAAATCGTACAACCGCAAGTGAAAAGCCCTGTAAATGCTTTGGAATTTAAAATAGGAACACTCAAAGTGAAAGTGGAAGCAAATGTGGCCACATTATTGAGTGGGCTGATGTCAGCTGTGGGCTATCTAGCATTGCATCATGGTTGATGAGTAGTGTGTCGAAGCGCTCACACCGTCATTATATCATGTGTGTGCTCATTAAGGGCTCCGTGAAGACAAAAAAGAACTTTGTTCAATTTGAAAAACTAGCCTTTGGTGACTCACTCAACTCTATCCCAGCCATGGAAGACATTTCTTTAAAAAAAAAAAAATCCCAGCCATGGAAGGCGTTCCTCAACAAACAAATAAAAAAACGGAAGAAATATTTCGAAGGTTTTAAATTTGCCCGTGCAGTAATGTATTGTGTTGTAATGTAATAAGTGCTGTAATAAGTGATGTAATAAGTGTGATAATGTGATGTAATAATGTAATAAGTGATGTAATAAGTGCCAGCACTTTCCACGGCTTTGTTTTCTTTAGTGCCTAGATTATTCATTTAGAGTTGGTGATAAAATCGGTGTCATTGTTATTGGCACGAGGGAGTCTTTCTGTTCTGTCTTCATGGTTCCTTTAAGGAAGTGGCAAATTTGTGAGTCCACGCAGAATCTAGACTGACTGTGATCGTAACCGTTGTTCTCCCCATGCTGTGTTGTTCTTCCAGAGGCGGAACTTTGTGCAGTACTCCAAGGTGTTTCCCCTGAGCAAGCTGCTCAACTTCAAGATGAACCCCAAGCTGTACCGGCTCTTCATTGGCTGGTCCGAGGTGGTCTGCGGCACCATCCTGGTCCTGGTACCAGGTGAGTTCCACTGGCGAGCTGTCAGTGCTCCTCTGACCAACCACAGCGGTGCTGTGAAAGGAACCTTGTTGAGACCATGGAACACACTTATATTATTAAATCGTATGGATGGCCAGTGCAAGAGTGTGCAGTTGGCTCCACCGACGACAGCTCCCATCAGCAATCCTGATTTTTGAAAGGTTATTGGGGTAATGATAAATTTTTGAAAGGTTATTGGGGTAATGATAAAACCTAGAAAATGAAGGTTTGTAAGTTGCACAGTTTACCATTAGAACGTGAAGTGCAGAGTCCTAATAATTTCATTTCACTAAGCGGTGTGTTCGCCAAGCAGTGTGTATACCGTATTTACTCACATAATGAAAAAACTTTTTTTCCGTAAAATGGAAGCAAATGCTGGGGGTGCGTTTATTGTGCGGGGTAATTTCCCAGAAACTTTTTTTGGGTGACGAAAGATGGCAGCCGTGAAACAAAATAATGCATTAGATAACCTACCTTTCGCAGGAAATATACGCGTAAAGAATTGACAAACAGACCGGGGTTATGTTGAAATATATTCGTGTTCGTTTGTCAAGGCTTCACTTCATCAATTCTGAAATGTCTACTGCCAAAACAGTTTCCTGTCTCAACTACGTACTCCACAGCCTTTAACTTAAAAATGGCCGTGCAACCGACATTTCAGCCCACCCCGGACTGGAAAGTGGAGGACAACCAAGAAAGCAAGCAAGTAACAAAGCTATCACGAAAAAAGTAGGGCTGAGGCCACACTGAGATGCTCAGTGGAATGTGCCGACTAAGCGTTTTTGTGGTAGGCTCTCCCACGACGCCGCGCTGGAGTGTTTGTTCTTTTTTATGCCGACAGATGGCTCTAGGTGGGATTCGCGATGATCATCACTGGCAGAAAGTTAAGTGGGAAAGCTACAGTACCGCAGTTTGTGAGACTGCGGGGTTGGAAAGTTGGGGGTGCGTTTATTACGCGGGGGGAAAAAAAGAAACCTAATTTGGACGACTAAAGTTGGGGGTGCGTTCATTACGTGTGTGCGTTCGTTGCGTGAGTAAATACGGTATAGCAGACGATAACCAGCATAATTGGTCAGCACTTGTTTTCCAAATTATCGAGATGTGGAGATATTACTAAAAGATTTATGCCTATTTCTTGCTCGTGACTACGCATTAATTCACTTCTTTGGTAGGTTACAGATCATATCCTTAGTTCAGGCAGTCCAGAAGTGGCCTGTCTTGGGTCCTTGAAGAATTGCGGTGAAAATGATAGACAGCAGAATTGCTTATACACTCCCTTATAGTTCATGCTGCACGTTCTATGGCTCACCCCTTCAGTGTTTACCACTTACAAACCCTTGCAATGTTTTTAGCCACTGCGGCTTGGCAATGTGTAGTGGGCTAAGTAAACTCTTTATTGCTCTCACAATACTGGCGTGCACGAGCAGCTCAAACAGTTTATATGGCCGAACCTACCACGTGACAGGGACCTGCAGCCGGAACAGGTGTGCTTCTTTTTTGCTGCGTCAGCATTCTTGTGCACGGACACTTTTAGAGGAGTACTGACACGAAATTTTTGTGTTACGGGTTTTTTTTTTTTTTTTTCGTGCCTATGAGCCCACTAATCATAGAATGACACATTAGATCATCGAATGCAGCCTATATAATTACTTACAGCTCTATTTATTCGTGTCAGTTTCGTTTTCAGTGATGCAAGCACCGAGGCAGCTGCCATGACAGGAAAGCGCATTTGACGTCACTGCTCTCGTCGCACCACAGGCGATGCCGCTCTGGGCATGCGTGCGCACGCCAGGCCAGCCCAATTGGCTGTAGTTGCACGTGACATCAGTCCCAAAAACTGTGGCTTGATGTACAAGGTGAAAAAGCATGCGGCAACATCACCGCGGCCGCCTCGATACGTCACGGGAGCCCTGATGTCGATCGTTTGGGTCGAAGCGCAGATGACGTCATGAGCTTGCTCGATGGCGTGGATGAGCTTTCTCGTGTGCGCAAGGATTAAAATTGGTTTAAAATATGTTCTGCTGAACGGTTATGGTTTAAACTTCCGAGGGGGTATCTCCATATACAAAGGAAGCTGTTCACTTAATAATCCGAGCATTGAAATTTCGTGTCACTACTCCTTTAAACGGGTCGGGAAGGGAAAATGCACTTTCCTTTTCTCGATTTAGTTCCTAATAAACAACCTTCTAAGAACATAAATACATAATAGTTTTATAATTCGTAGTGTCTGTAATTTCGGAGACACCCTTGAAATGCTTGTTTTGAGGTGCATCACAAGTGACCATGCGAAATTGTCGGTCGGCAGCACAACTAGCACTGATGTCATTTTACAAACATTCGAGCGTTAAAAACGCTCTTTGTGAAGGTTATTTTGTAAAGCTGTACACTTGATGTTTTAAAAATGATGCAGCCTTTATTGGTTACCATAAACAGTTTTCTGTCCAAGTGACCGGCAGCACGACTGCATCAGTTGTCTGGCAACCATTGTAGCACAACTCTTACCTACTGGCTGCTTTCACAATTTGTACTGGAGTTTTTGTGCTGAAGTTCACATTGTTTTGCGAAATTCTCTTCGGAATCTTACCTTTCTTATATCAAACCGCAGAAACCCACTCGAGTCAGGAAAAAAAAAAAAAAAAAAAAAAGTTGCCGGACACTATTCACTTGGTCAAAGACGTATAGAGCGCAGGGAGGTGATAACTGTGGTATAAAAGTCACTCTGTTTGTAGCCCAGCACTCCGGTTTATTTTTGTAAATTTTTGTCTACCCAGACCTTTAACTGCCAACTGAGTGTTGGAGTGCTTCTACAGGGAGCTGTAGGGGAGCACATCAAATTGGCAAAACAACATTGACAGCATTGTTTATTGCAGGAAAGCAACTGAACTGCGGGGTGGCGGGACTCCGCGACACTCCGTATCAGTCTTTCTCACTCCTTATTAGGCGTGAAGCCCCTTAGGGGCTGGGGCTGTTGGCGTCTCCTGCCATTGTCATAATCATCATCTTATGTAGTCACGGTACTGAAACACCCGGGAAACTCCTTTATGCCTCGCGCTGGAACATAACGTGTACTAAACAAACACCAGGACACTCGTTTACGCCTTGCGCAAAGGAGCTTTTGCTTTTCTGACGGAGGCGAAAAGCAAAAACGCCCATGTGTACGAGATTTCGGCGCACGTTAAAGATCCCCAGGTGGTCAAAATTAATCCGGAGCCCTCCACTACAGCGCTCCTCATCGCCTGCGTTGCGTCGGCGCATTAAACCCTACAATCAATCAATCACTCACTTTTTCAGGGGGGGCTAAGGCCTTGTTTTAATGGCATCTTACAGACATCATGTGGCAGTCATTGACCCAAGTGGAGAGCAGTCCATGCGAGACAGTGGTCACAAGATTTTGAAATTAAGGGTTTAAGCTTTGCGTTATTCTTTGAATGTGCCCTGATTCGAGCAGCAGTCTTTGCGTCCAAATGGTTTCGTTTTCAAGGATGGTCATTCTGGTGAAGTAGGTAAGCTTTGTGGTTGAATGTCTGGACTAATGTTTTGCACTCTAGGTTTTCAGATTTTGGGTCTACATCACAGAAAATTGGCCGAGTTCGGTGAAGGCAAGGAGCTCTTTGTTTAGTCTCCAGAAATGGCTCTTGAGCTGCCTTAGTGATTCTGACATTTTTTTGTTTCTCCTAAAGAGGGGGAACTCTCTTAGAAAAAGAAGAGAGGAACCCTTTTCTCCAAGAGTTCCCTTCACACAAAATCTCACATCCAACTCTGCCTGATGTTTTCTCATTTGCTGTGTAGTCGTTAGTGGCATAAAATAAGCTTTCCTAGCATACACCAAGGCTTACATCATTTAGTGCATGCTACACACCTCTTCTCTGTGGAAAATCAAAGCCAGTGCCTCTTTGGTGTCCTGCACTTAAGAACTGATATACATGTTTTTGAGGGGGCTGGTTGAAGTCTCCTAATATTTCATCATTTTTGTTCTGCTTGCTGATTGACGTGTGAAATGAAGGCTGTTGGGTATCCATTCTCACGAAGAATCCACTTGTGCGAACCTTAGCTCAGTGCTGAAGGAGCCAGAATCTGCTTTCAGCACTGTTAATTTAAATGTTTTCTCAGACACTTGGTGTCATACTTAAAACCCACACAGTTTCACCTGGTTTTCACAGTGGGTCATAAATTTATATCCTCCCGAACTGAAAACCGGAACTTAACCAGAATAAAGTGAAGCCACCTAAACCCAAATTGAAATGGATTTTTTTTTTTTTTTTTGGACAACCTGGTTACAAAAGCCATGCGGAAATGGCACAAATTCCAAGTCTAGGTTCTTTTCAGGCGACAGTTTTCTTAGTAGTACCGATGGCATTCTGTCAGAAAACTAATGCACTTCCCCATAGATGGGTTGGTTGACCGCAAAGCTAGCTGCTGTGATAAGATCTCCGGGCATACGGCGCGTGCGTGAAAGCGGGCTTCCATTGTGTCAAAGCAGTTCCTTGAAAATAGCAAAAAAGGGGTGCAGTTCTAGAAAAGAGGAGGAGGAGGAAAAAACTTTATTCGAACGCAACATTAAGCATCGAGAATGTCCCGGACCAGGTTCACCAACGCCGACTGGTCCGTGAGCTGGTCCGAGGCTAGCCAAGTCTGCCACGTTGAAGGAGGAGGGTGGGGAAAATGTGGGGATTGAATTGCAATGGGGCAGGAGAAAATGAAGTGTTCTAAATTAGCGTATGGTTCAAGACAATTGGGACATGCTGGTGAGTGTCGGATACGGTAGAGGAAGGAACGAGCAGGTGTAAGGAGGGTATTTAACTGTATGCGTCGAAGAATGCGTAGTTGCGGGGTGTTAGAGATTTGTCTGGAACCGGGAGTGTATGAAGAGATTCTCTGATGTTCTTGTAGTGAAGCTTTATTTCTTGTTTGTAGTGTAGAGTCGTGTCCCACGTCAGTGGATAAGGCCAGGGAATCCCAGGCGCCCAGTGCAAAAGTTCGCGGCCGAGGCTATGCACTGCCTCATTGCCTGGGATTCCAGCGTGACCAGGAATCCACCTCAGTGTGACAGTGTGGGGACATAGCTTTGTTAAGGCTTTGCGTAGATCATACTGCAGTTCTTCAGGAATCCTACCCTTGTGAATGGCGCAAATAGCTTGCATTGAATCAGTGTATATGGTACATCCTGAGGGGTTAGGGGGATGGGGGGAGCTAAGGAGAAAAGACAATACACGCATCGATCATGATGGAGGAGTACAATAGGATACCTTTATCTGATAAACGACGTATTGGTACACATTTAGATCGTTTGTAGATGCATTTATCTGCGTGCAAAAAATTGTTACGTGGGAACATTCTTTGTTTGTGATTTGGGTCTTTGAAGGCTTGGCAATTCATTTGATGCACTTGCAGCGAAGGTCGGACACACTTCTAGCTTTCGTGCTTCTCTCAACTTCCTCAAGGAAGGGATGGTAAATTTTAACAGTGCCAGCCAATCCATACAGGCCTCATCTTATTTTTTTTTCCCCCTTTAGTTATCTAGCCCGTTTAAACATACTTTGCACTTACATATTTGTTATTCTGCTGCAGCCATCTTTTGACTCCAGCCAAATCGTACGTTGTCTTCGTGGCCCTAACTGCGCATGTAGTACAGTGGCAAAGATGTGTCTCACATGGTCAGTGCCAGGAACGTGTGAGTGACTACAGTTGTGCATTCGAAAATTGCGTCTTAAAAGCAAAAGTGCAACTCTGCGGGTACGTTATAAGGATGTTAAAGATTAAAAATTGGAGTCTTGCATGCATGTACGCTTCATTTTTAACACTTTCTTCGGCCAATTTGTGCACATTTTTAAGATGGGGAACATGCATTTAAAAGTGCCGCTTCTCTTGCGTCATCCTCCCTGCTGTTCTGCTGGCATCAGCTATGGTGACAAATTTACAGGAGTACCGACATGAAATGTTCGTCTTCAGCTTTTTTTGCTGCTATGGGCGCACCTACCAGCCCACTAATCATAGAATGGCACATTAGACGGTCGATAGCGGCATAAAAAAATTGTTTTTATTTGTTTTCAGAATAAACAGGTAAGTACCGGCGTTGTTCCCAGTGTTAAACAAAATAGACCATAAAATGCGACCTTCGTGTGAAGTTTGAGCACAAACAGAGCAGCGGTTCGCTCAGGGAAAAAATTTTAAGTGTTTCAATTATCGTCGTGACACCCTGTACACATGGCGGAACAACACGTCCCAAGCGTAGCCAGCTTGTTGGCCACATCACGGGGGCCCTCATGTCGGCAGTTTCGGGCCAGGACAGCCATGTGGAGAATTTGGCGTCATGCTGGTGCCAATTGGGAAAGGATATCCGTTCTGAGCTTCTTCGTGCACGCAAAGGTTAAAATCAATGTAAAATATATTATTCTGAACGGTTACTGTTGAAGCTTGCTGGGAGATATCTCCATATACAAAGGAAGCCTTTTGCCTAGTTATCGTAGCTTTGAAATTTCGTGTCAGTACTCCTTTAATGGGTTTTGGGCATGTTTAATTAACCGGCTTCACCTTGTGTGTGAACTAACTAAAGTTCAGTGTTAAGCATGAAGTGATAGAAAACTAAAATCTTTAAGGCAGAGATAGCATGAAAACACATTCCCTGGGCAATGTCATCACAGTAGTGGGTGCAGCAGCGGCAAATGACATATGTTGGTTTTTCTTTCGCCACTTGTCATGGACTAACTAAGGGTCTGTGCTGTTATTAGATTGTCAAATAAAGAACTGCATGGGTTCAACGCAACCACAAATTAAGGTATACATTCACTTCAGTGTCCCTCTAGTGTTTTAATGAAGGAACTTCCAACTTGCGAGGTTTTTTTTTTTTTTGCGTTTTTGATTTTATATTCTGAAGCTTCCGGCACCTATTCGAAAAGGTGCAGAGACAATGAGACATGACAGCTGTTTGCAAAGCAGGTGCTACATTTTTTACCTCCACAACTAGGCAACCACAGCAAAAAAAAAAAAAAAAGTCAGGAAACTTGCACTCCTATGCAAGACTTGAATGGCAAAAGCTGTTGTAGGTGAGCGTGGACCGACACATAGTTAAGTTTCAGTGTCACTGCATCGAAAAGGTCGTCTTCTTCACCGCGAATGGTAGATGCAAAGTCATCCTCAGCATCGCAGACTACCACCAGCTCTTAGCCATCAACTCGGGGCAGCGGTGGCAGGATCTGCAAGTCGTCTTGGAAAGGAGTGCCACACTCGTAGCCATGTCTCCAATTATCCATAATGGCTTCTACAGAACGTGGTTACCTCTCCACAGCTGGGTGTCTTGACACCCAAGCAGGGTGTCTTGTATTAGCGCTGGAGGTTCTTGTCTTTTACATGCGGGTAGCGCTTGGCAACAACACTGGAGGTTTTTTTGTTTTGTTTTGTTTTTGTTAAAGCCACTGTGCGAGCCGGGGACTTGGTGGTCGCGCAAGGCATGCACTCTCAAGCGCTTGGCATTTTCTTGCTCCTAGGGGTTTTTGCCTTTTTTTATTTTTATTTTTTGTAAACGCCACTGCGCGTGCTGAGGATGCTTGGTGGTCGCCGCGAGGCACGCGCTCATGAGCGCTCAGCATTTTTTTGGTATGTTTTCCTGCAAAAGCGAACTTGCGGTCAGTAACAACAGCTCCGCCATTAAAAATGGTGTTAGCTGTACATGTGCTGACTTATTTAGACCTGGCATTGCATCTAGTATCAAACAATACAAAATTGGTGCAGTGGAAATCTGCTACGTTGACTGGGTATGATCAGCATTTTTAGCTGTGTTTCACCTGTGTCACAATCTGTACCACTGCATCTTATATTATACCCTGCTACACTATATAGTCCAAATGCCATTTGACTCAAATGCGAAGTTTTGCTGCTCCAGTGGGTTTTGAAATGCCATTTGGCTCAAATGACATTCGATCCAAATGACCACCCGGAGAGACATTTTTGAGACTCTCGAATGCCATTTCTAGCACTCTCGCACACAGCGTTCCTAGTCAGCATTACTGGCATATTAAAACAAACTAAATATTTTTAATAGTGAGACTTAGTTTACTTCTCATCATGATATCAAAATGTAATAATTTCATACTTTCAGCACTAGTGCTAGCGACAAAACAGTGTGGCCAGACAGCACAAAAGAGGAAAAAAAAAACCTCGATTGTGATTCAGAATTCGGCAAAAACCATGTCAATGCTTACGATATTTATAATTTGATATCATTTTAATGCCAAAAACTGCTGCTAAATTTGATTGTTGCATTATTGTGTTAAAACAGAACTGAACAGCAGCAGCGCTGCGCAGGACGGTGAGTGATTGTTAAAGCTTTCAAATGCCATGCAAATTGTAGTGCAGCACGGCAGATTCTTAATGGCATTTGAAGCCCCTCATTTGAGTCAAGTGACATTGGTTCGAATGATATTGGGGCGCCAGTGTAACAGGGGTGTTGTTCTTGGAATTTTTGCCACTTCAATAATGGATCTGCAGAAAGCCCGGGCAGCAAAGTTCATCTTCCTAAAAGAGTGAGAAAAAACAAAACCACTTACTCGAAAAAATTAAGCGGCCATGAAAAGAAAGTAAAGTTTTGGTTTATTAGACAGACTGCATTTTCCAGATGACAACAAAGCCAATTTGATCGCAAACTTCAAGAAAATACTCTCGATGCTGACAAAGAGGGTTGAAACAGGGGTGGCTCACTAACCACTTTCGGGAAAAGTCTCGATGTCACAGGATCTTGTTTGGGCCATTGGCAGCTGCCAACCCATGCCGTTGCCAAGAAACATTGACTGGGCGATTGCAGTGTGGCTCTAATTTCATTCGGTCGTATCACTTAAACGTTAACAAGAAGTTATTGGACCGATATTTACGTGTTCAGTGTTCCCGCAGTTGCATCGCCACTGACGTTTAGCGCAAAATCTGTTTTTTTTTTTTTTTTTATTTTCTTACCTTTTAACAGAGACCAGAGTGGAGCAGGGAACAAACGGGTGCAATGACATATTAGTACAAATGGGTGGGGGCAGCGCATGTAATGTGAAGGCAAGATAACCGTTGCTCATTAAGGGTAACAGAGTGGATCCCTAGAGGAGGCAAGTGTGGCAGGGGGCGGCAAAAAGTTAGGTGGGCAGATGCGATCAAGAAGTTTGGGGGGATAAATTGGCCACAGTTAACACAGGACCGGGGTAATTGGAGACCTATGGGAGAGGCATTTGTCCTGCAGTGGGCGTAGATAGGCTGATGATGATGATGATGATGATGAGACCTAGTAGGCTGTTGATGATGATGGCAACAATGTTTTTATTGCAAAATGTACTCTTAGATCAATTCTGTGCATTTTTTTTTTGCAACTAAAAGTGGTTTATACCTGTTAGGTTGGTTTAGAGGTGAGGCACAGCATTCAAACATGTTTGATTACTGTTTCGCAACAAAATAGAAGTATCGGGCTTGTAATATCGCGCTCAGTCGCCGATGCCCTCCTCCTCCTCTCCCCTGATTCCCCTTGCAGGGCGCATCAAGCAGCTGGCCAACGGGGCTCTGCTCGTGCTTATGCTGGGCGCGGTGTACACGCACGCGGCGCTGCGGGACAAGTTTGAGCGCATGGCCCCCTCCATCGTGTTCAGCCTCATGCTGGGCTGCCGCCTGGTCGTCTTCTACCAGGTGCAGAGCCGGCAGCGCAACAAGCACCTCCAGCGAGGAGGAGGGGCGCTGCAGAGGGGCTCACCCACCTCCTCCTCTGTCAGCCACCCCCACCACCAGCCACCAGCACCGCCCACCGACGAAGCCACCGCGGAGGCCAGGCCTAAACTCGACTGAGTCGCCCACTTACGGCGCGGCGGTCAAACAGAGGGTGAGGTCGGCACATGGAGTTTGATACTGATACACGTGGTCTCTTTTAAGTGCAGAGCACTGTAGGGGCTCGCCTTGTCGTCGTAGCTCGCTCGCTGGACCCAAGTAGAACCACACGGCGTTCCGCTGTCACGGCGTAACCCAGAGGCTTCGAAAGCCAGGCGGTTTATATAGTCATAAGCGTTCTAAACTCGTGAACCGCAGGCACTTGTCATACATCTCCCCGTTCTTTAGGGGAAAGAAAACTGCAGGTACATTTGAGGCAAAATATACGTAATTAAGCGGCAGCACCCACGTTTATTTAGTTGGGAACGCTCGTTAGGTTGGTTTTTACGATAGTAAGCGAAAAAAAAGTGGCAGTGCAACGCCGGCGCATGCGGGAGGAAAAAGCAAGCACAAAAAGAACTGAACTCCCGCTGGCACAGTTTGAGGCTGGGGTCAGCGCGTGAGCACTGCGAAGGTGGGAAATTTGAATTGCATTGGGTGGTAGCTGTGAGCGGATAATGGCGCCACAGCCCATTAGGGCGAATCACTACTCTGCACTTACAACAGCTTTCACATTGAGTGGAGCGGCTTTAATTCCTTATCTGCCTGTCCAGAGCAGTGCTGAGGAGTTATCCTGCCGTGCTGGCGCAGTGGCTAAAGCGTTGTGCCGCTGAGCTCAAGGATGCGGGCTCGATTCCCAGCCGCGGTGGCTGTTTTTCAGGTGAAGGTGGAAAGGGAAAATACTGTGTGTGTAGAGATTTCTGTGCACGCTTGAGATCCCCAGGTGGTTGGAATTAATCCAGCGCCCTCCTCCGCTAGGACCCGGTTCATAGGCCGGGTGCAGATTCAGCGCATCAAACCCACAGTCAATTCAATCATTGAGTTCTGTGCAGTTCCTGGGCAGCCCAAAAGTGCTCCAACCATACAAACCCTATGGGAAAAATAAACTATGTAGCTGCTTTGGAGCCACTCTGAGCAGGCGAATAAAAGGGACTTGCAGCAAACCTTCGTCGTAACAAAGTCGCTTTGTTCAAAATTTTGCTTCAATCCAAGTGTTGCACCATTTAGAAGGGTTGCGCTAGTGACCTTTTACGGAAACAGACGTAAAAAAACACACCCTTTTCGTCTACACGACAAAGTGTGCGTTTTTTTTAATCTCCATTTCTGTAAGAATTCCCAGCACAACCCTTTGAGAGGATGTCCGACCAACTATCCCAACACCAAGCTTTATTTAAGTGTTGCGTAGTCGCACGAGAACGGATTGTCTCCACTTTTAATGAAGCATTCCTCATAACGAAGCCAGCTTCCTGTCCTGCGGACTTTGTTATAACGAGGCTTTACTCTATACTAGAAAGAAATTTCTCGCTGCAGTCGCGTGCGTTAATGGAAGCCACCGCAGCGGTTGGAAGCCGTTCCATTCTTACTGAACCTAAATTGCAACATGCCTTATTGTGGCATGTGACTGAAAGCAAAGAAGGAGACAGAAAGAGTGACTGAAGAAAGAACGAAAACAAAGAACGAGACAGAGACGCAGTGTAGCAGTGAAAAAGGTGCGGATAAGCAATGCCAAGCTCTTGCCCTCAAAGCAAGCAAACAGACCTAAGTGCTCCAAGGAGTTGTTCTTGTTCAGGGCTCACAAAACATTAAAATTTCTGACAAAGAAGTAATGTGATTAGTGATACTACCTTTATATGGATAAAATGACTAGGAGTAGTGTTTTAAGGACAATTACTAGAGTTTCTGCGGCCACAGGCAAATTTTGAGCCTGTTTGTGAGCCACGCCAAGTAAAAATGGGACGTTCCTCCGCGGTAACGCCTTGACACCAGCGCCAGACTTCCCTCTGGTATACACTATTAGTGTGAAACTCTATGGATCTGGATCTCATATCGTGTTTGGATTTTCTTGCAAGAATGCATTCTCAAAGAGGGTGAGAGCGGTAAAGGTGTGCCCAAGAACACAACTGGAGTTGTACAAGCGTACCATGGGGCTGACCTGGTGCGCGCTGAGTGTACAAAATGTAACTTTAGTGCGGTGTGCATCGGGAGATGGAAGATGATGTCATCATTGGTGCACTTCAATCCTTTGGGTTCATTTGCATTGTAATGGGAATTGCGAAATGGCAGGAACGTGGTATCTGATGCCTCCACAGATATCTGTTACCCCCACTCTATTAACGGTGAGGTAAGGAAACTTTTGCCCGAAGAATTTGGATTTCATTTCTTCTGGGTTGTGTTATCTCATACCTCTACTTCGTGAATGCTGAGATAAGGAATCTCGGGGTCCGGAAAATGTTTTGGATTGAGAATGTGATTGGATGTCTTTGTTACAGGACTTAGTTGGGCTTTCGATATCAGCAGCAGATAGCGATGATTATGATAATTAGCTGTTTGCTGGGTGTCCGCCTCCAACCCAGGGAAATCAGAAGTGCGTTTGTAAGATGAGCATATGTCACATTCATCAGATTTGAAGTTCAATGCTGTAACAACTTTTCTTGTTTGTTGTTGTTTTTTTTTTCTTCTGGCAACTGTACAAGCTGCTGTGGTATTCGGGGCCATTATTTCATGGCTCATAGGCCACAGGGCACATGGTTGTTTTTCTGCGTGTGTGTGGTGTGTGATTTGGCACGTGGTTGCAGTTAGTGTGTACCGCACATCCTGTGTGAAGTGTGGTGTTACAACTGGCAAGTTCGTGATCTCACGTGAAGCACACATGTTGTGTGTGTGAACAGAGCTGCAACAATGGACCTTTTTGCAGTAGCGATCTGTGCATGCGCGGGCGGCCACTCCACCATTCTCGGCAGGTGCCTCCGGCAAAATAAACCAAAGGGAACCCCTCAGCTATCTGCTTGCCAAGCAGCCCTGCTGTCTAGTGCTGCACGTTGTCATTGTTTCTCTTCGACGGCTCGTGGCGGGTTCGTACGTGCACACAAAAAAGGCTTTCTAAGGAAAGGGGCGAAGATGTTTGAGGCTGACCACACAGCGAGCACATGGCTGCCAGAGAGGGAGTAACGAACATGAACGAAAAGTACAGAAAAAGGGACGCTTCGACCACTGCAGATTAGTCACGGGAATGTGCACCTGCTACTGTGACATTCATGTGAAAGGCACAGATGACGGGCGGGTGTGGGAGGGACTGCAGGACAAGGGTATCTCATGCATGAGTTCTCCAAAAACCCGACATTTTGGGGGGGGGCGTGCCTTACTGCCATTTTTAGTTCACCCTGGCGGTTGCTAGGAGGACCAGCACTGGAAAAAGGTCCATTGTTCTGGCAGGCTTCTTACTTGCAATGGCAAGTTCTGCTGGCTTATAATTCAGCTCATAACTCCTTATACGGAAAGGGTTTGGTTGCTCAAAAAAAAGGCCTAGTGGGGCATGGCGCACTGTGGAGGTAAAAAATTGTGGTGACGGCAGTGCTGCTTTAGTATTTACATTTAAGGGCAGAAAAAATGGATTCGGCGAATGCACAATAAGAGCGGCCGGAAACCTATGGCAGAGGCCTTTGTCCTGCAATGGACATGTAAGCTCATGATGATTGCACAGTGCCGTCAGTGGAAACAAACGTTCTGTTCCATTTACTTTAAACGTGGTTTCGTCCACCCCTGTGAGTTTTCTCGAGTGGAATTCAACTCGGAAATAATTCTTCGCTCGGTTGTTAGCAGTTGGTGACCAAATGCCAGACCATCGCTGTAGACAGTGGTTATCACCACTTGGACTGAACTCAGTAAGTTGCTACCGTTGCCTTGGTACTGTCCTGATTTGAAATGTTCAAATTGGGCTTTAAGTGAAAGGCCACACGGGGCTGAGTAGCGCGCCATGATGGAGGGCTTGACCACCTGGGGATCTTTACTGTAGGGTCTCGATTTTGTAGTGGTTCTTATGTTAAGTCTTACTGACCACAGAACAGAAATGCGGGTGCCTCTCAGTACTTAGTGCGGGACAAGAGGATGTAGTTTGTTTACAAGTGTGGTGTAGTTTTTATTGTTACCATTTGTTCCTAACTGGGGTACCACTACATTAATTTGGGCGTGAACGCTCGGCCACCCATTGGTGCATCCCTGAGTGTGATCACTAGTGATTGGACATGCAAAAATGCAACAACGGTTAACGACTGTCCACTTGGAAAGGTCTTGTTTTGTGCCAGCGTCCTTCAGGCCTCATTCTGCTGTCTGCTGTGCTGATTCCGGGTATTTCCACCACCGTAGTCTTGCCACACACAGTTCAGGGTGAACGTGCCGTGGGTTATAACCTAGTCATATGTTGACATTACTCAATGTCATTTTTTCTAATGCTGAGCTGCTGCGCGTGCGATCGGCTGGTGTGTGTCTGCACGCAATTTGAGTTAAGCCTGTTGCACTCGTGGCAGCGAGGAAGGTATGTGCAAGACGAACAAAAAGCACCTTGACCCTAATAATGGTGTGTTTAATCTCACGCACTATTGCAGTTTTTGGCACCATTTCTCACGAAGTGATGCCTAGTTTGGGAGAATAGACCACCGGACAGCTCAGTCGTGTAATTCTCCCATAGTCTGGCATGTTGCCTACCTCTGTAGTGCTGTTGCATTGATGCCTCGTTGCCTCGAGGAACCAAGCCTGCTGTGGAAGCCATTGTCTATTATTCGAAAAGCGGCTCGAAGTTGGACCCAGTCGAAGGGAACTCGATATGATCTCATGCTTTTCAACTGTGCGGATACAAGTGTTGTTGTACATCCTTGCTTGATAACTGCCTCACTTCGGGTAAAACTGAGGTTTATTCCGTAACATGCACCGCTGAGGACACGTGTATACTTAGACACAACTTAACCCATCATGACAACACTCGCGTTTTTCCTTCTTTTTTCGTTAATTAATCATGACAAAGGAGTGGAGCTGTAGGGTAGAGTGGCTGACCTTGCTCTTAAAAAATGTCATTGTTTGATGTCCACCCAACTTTGAACAGTTTTCGTAAACATAATCTTATAACTTGCAGATAAAAAAAAAAGCTGCGAGTCGGAACTAGTCGTGTTGTAAATGTATACGAGTATTTCTAACGTTATGTATAATAGGTTGATAGGCAAGGCTAAGTTTTGTGGTTAATTTTGAAGTGCTATTTGTTAAGAGCTCGGGTCAAAGCAGTTGAGAGAAACAGACCAGTGGTAGGTGAGAGAGTCAGAGACTGGTTTTTCCTAGGCCAGGTATTAATGCAGCTGCTGTAACTGTCTGGTGTGGCTTGCCTTCCTGGTGGCAATAGATGGGAAGAGATGCATTTAAGTGCCAGCACAGACAACGAGATTGTGAGTTCTCTCGTCGGAGACACTACAAACATAACTGCACTTCTTTGCGGGGAGCGAAATGTTTTGGTTCAGGGCAGCAAGGAACGATCATTTTACGTTGTCAAGTTTTCGGAACCACAAAAGAGGTAGGGTGGGGGTTGGCAAACGTAAGATATAAAATGAGTGAACTAGAACACTAGTGAACTAGATATGGGCGGCGGGAAACCTATTTCTCAAACCTACTATTCAAACCGCAGACCGGTTTACTAGTCTGTGTGTGTGTAACAGAAATTGTGAGTTGGAAGCTTTGTGAAAAAAGGATGCGTGAAATGTTTGTTGGTTTTCCGGAGGCATATAACTTCTGTTCTGCTACGTACGTATTTGCATGACTAGTCATTCTTTTTTGTTTTGTTTTGCTGAATGTCGCTTCATAGCGAAAGAAGCAGTCATTTTGTAACTCCGTGGTGAGGACGAGATTTTGGCACGGGTATTTTTACGTTTACGTGCTTTTGCCGTCGTGTGCATATTTTTGATACGCATGTTTTTGTTCTATCTCACCCCAACTGGTTCTCATTATCATCATGGTGGCTGAGTTGCCTTTTCGGCGTAACAGTCAAAGGCGTTTTCGTGAAATTCGAAGGGAGTAAAATATAGCTGGTGGCAGCAGATAGATGCCGTCACAAATTTGTAGCATCTTTGAGGCGATGAAAAAGAGAAAAGAAGGCTCTTTTTGTTCTCTCTTGTTGTAAAATCCACCCCGTTCACCCCATTTCTCGTGGTATGGGAAAATCGATGAGACACTGAGCATGAAACGGTAGGCGCTCTTACTGCGAAAGCATGCAAAGCATAGAAGTAGGTGAAAGGTCGCCGTCGCCTTGAAATTCACGTGTGTTTCCACCCATCTTTATGCCCCCCTTGATGTGGTTTTCAGCATCAATGAGGGAAGCGACTGGTTTTTTTTTGGAGCTTGCATTTACGTTCCATCACGTTTTGAGTTGAAACGCTATTTTGTCCAGCCTATTACAGTCTAAACTCGTTATATAACAAAATAGTATCGGGACAGTTATTTAGTTCGTTATATTCAATATTTGCTGTAACAGTAGAGCTAGAAATTGGTTCAAACCAATCAGTAATCTAGCTCCCGCAGAAGTCCGTGATACAAAAACGCATTATTTTAACCTTCGAACCTACAATAAACAAGGTAACCCATATCTTTCTCCTTGTGGCATTTCAAGCTCAATGAACCAGAGCATGAAACGGGTAATTGCAACAAAACAAAGTTAATTTTACAAACTAGGCCTGCGTTTTTATTTTTTTTTTATTAGGAAAGAGGTGATCTTTGTCTGGTGGCTATTCACAGCACTGAGCAAGTAGGATGAAGTTTTCCACAGTGTCCATGAAGAAAGGGACCTTTTCTACTTCTGCAAGTTTCGGACGCAGGGAGTTTTTTCAAGCAGCATCTCAGCCTCCTGGTCAAATATGTCTTCGTTATACTTCGATAGTGCTCGCAAAACTCACAGTTTCACCTTCGTTATAAAAGAATAAGTGCCATTGAAATGAAGCGTGACCAACCAAAGTTCCTATTTTGTTTGCAATAGCCGATAATTCGCTATATCAGTGTTCGTTGTAGCGACGTTCAACTGTAGTTGTATTTAAATATTTGAAGTGGATGTACAAGGGCTGCCTTTATGTTTGCTCGACATCTATGCACTGCCGCCTACCTCCCACCTGTTTTGATGCCTGGCAACGATGGTTTTTTTTTTGTTATTATTATTATTGCGACTGATGGCGTGTGAATTATGCTTGCGCTGGACAATGAGGTGGTATTTCCAGAGTTTGAGCTATGTTTGTTGTATTGAGTGTGACAGGAAGACTACACCGGCCTTTGAGAGCATTTTAAACATTTCACTTTCTTTGTCTATCATGTTCCCCCCCTTTTGTGTCTAGGCAACGTCTGAGCAAGTGTCGTGCATCTTGTCGTGCTTAAACTTCATTTGTCTTGTACCTCAGTGTCTCGAATATACTGCTGCCTTCACGCGTTTAGCTGAAACTTGCTTGAGTCCAGTCAGGAGTTGTCATTTTATGTGCGACATGTATGCGCTTTTCAGGCCTTGCTGTTTATTAGAGGCGAATTAGCAGCTTCGTAGTTCCGGTGTACGTAGTTTGAACTCTGTAGTTCACCGTCTATGCTGTGAAATGGCAAAACAGTACTTGTTAAAGTGGCGATGAAGTAGAAATACAACTCCGTTGTCCTTATAACAAAGACACCAATTTTTTTATTCGCTAATTGATAACTGGTTTCAGTTCCTCATGCATATTACGTCACCCCTCCCCATAATACCCTTATTACATTACCGTAGCGCCTAAATTGGAAAGTCTTTTTATGCTGTTGTAGTTTGTTTTTATTGCCTCTTTAAAGCAAAACCTGGTTCATACACTAAGCGAACGGCTGAATTAAATGTTCTGTGTTTATCACTGCAAAGTGAATAATTTTTTTAGCCCCATCGTTCAGCGGCACACAGCTGCCATCCTAAGTCAGGTTACTGAGGCAGAGTTGCGCAGTTGATTGCTGTGAAAGTCCGTGGCGTGTGCGATGCAGAAAGGCAGTGGAAGGAGTTGATGAAGTTCTTTAGTTTTAGAAAACTTAGTTGGGTAGGGACAGACAACCGATTTTTGTCGAGTATATATATTCTCTATCCCAAATGAAAGGGCATCACTTAAAGCACCTTGACGAGAAACGGTTTTGGTGATAACGCCCTAGAACTTTTTAAATCGAAATTTTTAGATCTGCGAGCCGTATGTGGCCCTCCCAAAAATGATGCTGGCAACCATGACATAGAGTAGCTCGGCAACATAATTTTGTCTGTATGCGAAATGAAAAACGATATTCAAAAACTTGTCCCCAGCTATAAAAGTTTGAATCGCAGTCTTTCCTGTTGCGTTATGCGTTTTTTTAATGTAATCGTCTATTGTGCACGAATGCGCCATCTGTTGGGATAGACGATAGGTAGAATCTGGCTTCACGTTGTGGAGGTGGGAAGTTCGGTTCTGCCCGGGCGCACCGTTCTTTTTTTTTTTTTTTTAAGCTGCCGTTGGCGTATTTGGAAACTGAAATCAAATATTTTGGCAGAACAAACGCCTCTGCCTCAGGCAGAATCGTCAAAGCTCCTTCACTGGGTCTGTTTACTGAACGCTGCCGTTGATTCTGGGCATGGGGGCTCAGTTAGCCACACCGAGAGCAACCCAGTGGCGGCGGGCGGCGTGTCTTTAGAATTTTCAAAATAATGTTTAGAAATATAGAAATACATATACAATTTAACCTTGTACAAATACTTCTGTTAAAAGGTTTTCAATACGTAAATAAATGTTTCAGCAGTTACAGTAGCTGCTAGGTTTGCAGGTCACGTGACAGGGACACATATTGTAGTGCCAAGTTTTGACACTACGAACCGCCACCCTTCCGATTTCAGGAAGTTAGCTGCCAAATGAAAATTATTTCCGCCAATTTGTGTAGAAATTGCTTGTGGTTACCGGGCTATATAAAACGCTGGCTTTCATATGAGCTAGAGAACATATACGCAACAAAAATCGGTTGTCTGTCCCTTTAAGGTTAGGAACCAGTTTGGGACATATTCTGACGCAGACGAAAACTGGGTAACGGGGAAAGTGGTACACATTTTGTTGTTTGTCTATGAGTGATGCTTTTCCCTGGTTCAGTGTGTGTGTGAAAGCAGCCTGTGTTAGTGCCGAGCTGTTTTTATATCTGTGCCGCACGAGTAGAATCGTGCCTAGTCTCTTGCGTAGTTGAATTAGCCGCACAACAACCTCCGATGTAACCGGTAGCTGTTCCATAGTTGTAGGAGTGTCGTGTCCTTTTAGTGTTTGTGAAGTGGTTTCGACGGCTTGTAAAAAGTATGCAACGTTCACTTGTGTTGTTTGGCATCTGTGAAGGCTTGAGAGAGGGATTTACGAAGCGGGGCTGGGAAAATGTTGTTCTGGGTTGTGTAGTGGTGAGTGTCGCTTGCTGCAGGGAAATTTATCATGTCTTGTTCACTGTGTGCATTGTGAGTGCTGTAGTCTTTTGTGAGCATGTACTTTGAGAACTTCATTAAATAGAGGTGCGTTAATGCTGCCCAAGTGTACGCTTCACTGACGAATCTCGTTGGGAATGTGTTAAGGTTTCCTCACTCTGACGAAAGAAAAAAACGTGGCGCAAACTACACGTGCACGACAGGACAAGATACGACAGAAGGAGAGAAGATACAGGCGCCAGTATCTGTTGTATCTTGTCTTTGTCCACGTCTAGCTTGCGCCACGTTTTCATCTTTCTTTAAGTATGTACCAGCCAGCTCAGCAACAAGTTTTGTT
The DNA here is from genome assembly GCF_048455015.1 of Haemaphysalis longicornis. NCBI lineage: Eukaryota > Metazoa > Arthropoda > Arachnida > Ixodida > Ixodidae > Haemaphysalis > Haemaphysalis longicornis. The sequence goes on along the minus strand of NW_027526460.1, from coordinate 72,006,488 downwards.
CACTCACTCTAGTGTGCAGTCTCTCAGATTGATTCCATGCAAAATTTCTTGGAAATTTTTTGCTGAAAGTATCCATTAAGTTCTGTTGTGCTGTTAAAAGCTTCGTGCATAGCTTGGCCTTATTGCAGCTTTTTGTTTTGCAAGTTTTGTTGACATAATTGTTTTTGTGGTGAGTTTGAAGACGAGGCTAACTTCTTTCGGTCACAAAAAGTATAAACAAGTAGGTCTTGTATCAGAAAAAATAGATGCATCTTTTAATGTCCACATTGCTTTTTATGGTATGGATCTGATTCTCGGTAGTTTTATTTTTTTTTGTCTTATAAGCAAGTCCTATAAACAGTATTGTCATAAGACTTGGTGCGCCTGGTGTGTTCTCATTTTTAGGCCCTTTGGTTTCATTGTTGTGCAGTGAATTTACTTACCTATGTAAATTTGAAGCTGTGAATGCGCTATTTGCAATCGGCTACATGCTTGAAATTACAGTTAAAAAAATGGCGTGCGCAGGTTTGAACAGATTCGGGTGTCAACCCTTCTTCGAGTCATTTATGCATTTATTTACTTTCCAGCGATATAGCCCAAGCTAGCAACCATACAAACCAACGCAAACTAAAAAATTGCGTCTACATTGTCATGTCAGCCCACGTCGCAGGCTGTGCTGGTTGAAGTTTTGTTTTTGAGCCCCACATACGTGTTTTCCTTGCTTTTTTAGGCACCTGCGTGTGTCTGTGTGTGAGAGCAGGGTGACAATAAAGCGAACATGGATTGAAAAAGAAAAAAAAAGTGCGTCGCTTTTTTTTTTTTCGGAATCGTTTAGCGCACTCCTTGACTGCTTTCCAGTGCCAGTCTAGCAACACTGGAACGCGCGCGCACGTGACATGCCTACTTTGAAAACTGCGTTGCCCGCGGCACGCTTCGCGCAGAATTTCGGTCCCGTGGTCCCGTTCGCAACAAAAGCAAGCAAATCTGTCCACCCGTTCACCTTGCGACGTCTCGAAGACACCGATTCCGGCGACATGGACACTGCCGGTACGAGTGGCAGCTACTTTTTTTCGTCTTGGGACTACGGCGACCGCCTTATCCTACGGGACCTGTACAGGCGCTACGCCTTTTCCAAGATTCACATCATGAAGAAGATAGAACAAAGCGGACGCGGCCGTAGCTGCGAACACTGGCTCCTGTGGCGGGCCATGGCCAAGGTGCTGCTGTCGGAAGCACGCAAGAAAATCTCGCCCAAGGACCTGGAGAACTTCTTCTGGGACGTTCTCGCCGAAGGCTCGGAGGTGGCCGCGACGCTGGACCGACTGCTGGCCCGTCGCCATGCCGTCAAGTCGCCCCGCGCGCGCAGCACTAGAACTGTTGTGCCCAAGCTGAAAGACAAACCAGCCAGACGTACTTCGGCCGCCATTTCCTCGGAGGACAGCGATGAAGAAGGAGGACAACAGAAGACTGCGTTGCACCGCCTGCACCCGCGTCGCACAGCGGAAGACTTTGAGCTACCGCTCGACCTGACGCCGCGCCGACCGCAGCGTGACGGGGTTAAATCGAAACGCTTCTCGCTCGGCGAGCAAGGCGCCGTTGCCTTGTTCGAACCGACGACGGTGGAAGGCGGCGCCGGCGCGCCCACCGAATTCGCCCTGCTGCCGGGGTTTGGGGCAGGCGTGGACCACGGCCGCTGGATGAACGTGGACAACGACGTGGCTTCCATGCTGGAATTGATGCTCGCGCACATCTCAATCCCGAAAGACTGCCCACCGGACGGCTCTGCGCCGCAATACCCCTTCGTGGACTGCACGGAGGACGCCGGTCTCGGCGGTGTGTGGCCTATGTTCAGCGACGGTAGTGGCGTCAACGAGAACGTCGACGCGAGCCCCGAGCCCACTCCACCGGCCGTTCAGCGCGTCGACGAGGGAGTGCAGTGCGAGCTCGACTCGACGCTGCTGTTCGAGACGATGCAGAGGGACCACTTGCTTCGTATGGAAGCTCTGCGGCGCCGGAGGGACGCCTTCCTGAAACAGATGGAGGACTTGGTGGGACTGCAGTAGCGTGAAACATCTCGCAGTGCTACAGATTAATTAAGGCTGCTGGTGCTAGGCCAATGCCTCTTTTTTTTTTTATTTGCTGTATTACCAGCTTACGTTAACGTGTGGCGTGAGTTATCTGCCAATGAGAGCATTTTTAAAGGCCACCTCGCACACATTTTTCAACCTTGCGGTTCAGCCAACCAATAGTGTGATAAAAAAAAAAACATCATTATGGGCTTTTAATGAGCAGATTACTTTTTGTAAGTTTCATTGTAGGTTTTATTGCTGTAAGTTTCATTGCTAGTCATGCTTTCTGACACAAAGCCTTTACTCATTGCAAGTAGCATCCTGTGATCAAAAGTTACTGCGAGAACAGACTTCATGAATGTTCACATGTGGAATACTCATACATTGGTGCAATGTATGTAGCATCATCTGAGTGCTCACGTTGCGAAGCAGAGGTTCCTTGTTTTGCAGGTGAATTGTGCAATATATTAATCAGTTTTATAGCCTTTAGCAAACACTTCTCATCTCGCAAAAAAGAAATCGGAGGTGATGATTGTTGTCTAACTCAGCAATTTTCATCGAGCACACAGGTACCTCTAAAAAAAAAACGCAGTTAGCACACGGTGAGCCAAAAAAACTCACATTGCGACATTTGGGGTGCTTTAAATGTGAAACTACGTACTGTCTTTGTCAAAATTTTCTGGGCCACGACTACCATGGCCGGAGCAGGCGCGAGGCTGAGCATGGGCGCTGCGCTTGCCGCTGTCGGCTGGTTGCGTGGCTAAAGAGAGCGAGGGGAACTATTGCTCTTGCTTTTGTAGTGTGTCCGGCGTGACAAGTGCTGCGCAAAGTGCCTGTGCTGAAGCGAAGTGCGCCTACTCTGAGAAACTGGCCCCCTTATCACGCAGCCATACAACGAAAGGAAGCGCGAAAATTCCCCTCACTCTTTAGCTGCATAACCAGCTGACAGCGGCAAGAGAAGCGCGCCTGCTCCGGCCACGGTCGCCGTGGCCCACAAAATTTTGACAAAGACTGTACGTTGTTTTGTTGGCCAGTTGCGTGAAACTTGTTTTGACTTTATCGTGTTTACTTTTCACAACTCTTGTGTGCAGTTCGATTTCTTTGTTCCGTCTCTTTTTATTTTCTAAAACAATCAGGTTTCTCGGCTATCATTTCTCATGGAGCCCACTGGGCACTTTTTAAACACAATTAGCCTGAACAGACGTAGTGGCAAAAATTTCACGATGTCTAACCGTCAGGGTGGATCACTTTCGGCTTGTGTATTTGTGTTCCTGTGGTCACACATCTTGTTTTGTAGGATGCTCCTGTAATGGTTTTTTCTCTAACCAAAGTGTGGCAGTATCAGTTACATGTATAAGCAAATTTTTATTTTTGTTTTCATTTAATTCACTAATAATGTGGCGGTTATGAGGTTAACTGCGAGTACACAGATTTACGACTTTGTGAGTTAAGTACGTGAAATTTTATCATTCTTTAGATCTAACCTATTTTTAAAAAAATTGCTGTTTTGGAAGGGTTTTATGTGTCTCTGTTATTCAGTGGTTTCATTTTTTAAGAGAATCGTAGTATTTATGTATCACATTCATCAGTTAAGCGGCAGTTATTAGTTCGAATGCAAAGCAGTCATTTATAGCTTTGGAACCAAAGTGTGCGAATATTTAGTCATTTATCCATATCTTCTTTATTATTTTTTCTGCAGGATTTCAGCCTGGTGAAACTTTAAGGTGTTCCGTTGTGTTAATTTCAACAGTTGAGAAAGTCGTGTGTTGTGTTAATTTCAACAGTTGAGAAAATTGTGTGTTGTATTTGCTAGTAAAGTTTCGCTGGCCACGTTTTGCAAGCCAAGTTTCACTAGTCAAGTTTCATTAGTGGTGCTGTAAGAACATTGGAATTTAGTGTTATGCGACCAAAGTGTGTGAATTTTTATCATTCTTATAGTTCTTTGTTTCATTTGTTTGTTGAGATTTCTTTCTGAGAAGGCTTTTCAGAAAAAAAATTCCAGAAATGGGGTGGTTCCAACAATTAAGGAAATAATGTTTGTGTTCAGGTTTCCATTAAGTGGTACTATTAGCTGAACTGATATTTACAGGTTCATGTCTTACGTGTGTACATTTACATTATTTTTCTCGCTTTATTTCATTTGCTTGTTGGAATTTCTTTCTGCGGAGGATTTTCAGCATTCCGGGGATTGGGTGCTTCCAAGTATTGAGCAAATTGTTGTATTTGTGTCATGATTTGCTAGTTAGGGAGTGCTTAATTAGCTGAACTTTGAGATATAACAGTTTGACTGCAGTGTGTGAAAAATTGCGTCATTTTCAAAGATGTTTAACTTTTTCATTAGGATTTCTGTCTGGGGGTGCTTTGAAATGTTCCTTAGATTGGATCGTTTCAACAATTGAGAAAATTGTTTGCATTTAGGATTCAAAGTTGTGGGGCAGTTGTTAGCACAGGTGCAAAGCATCGAGATATACAGCTTCTTGGCTTGATTGTGTGAAGTAGATTTCTAGCTCTTTGTTTCATTTGTTCGTTAATATTTTTATGGGGAGGCTTTCTTAAATGTTATGGGGAGTGGAGGTTTCAACAATAAAGAAAATGATTGTGGTTAGATTCAGCATTTGCTAGAGAAGTGGCAATTGTTAGTCAAGTGCACTTTGGTTTTCTGCTTCGTGACTTAAGTGTGAAATTTTTGCCATTTTTCTGGATCTTTGTTTGATTTTGATTTTCTTGTATCCTTGTCTTGGGATGCTCTTTAAATGTTCTGAGGATTGGGTAGTTTTTTTTTTTTTTTTGGTTTGTTTGTTTAATAATCAAGAAAATCATATTTACTGTTTGCAACTATTATACCTAACCATTTTATTTTTTTCTTGTTTGTTAATGCAAACTGGATTGTTTTGCACACTGCATAGTCGTGCTCCCCCAGCCATAATCCCGTGTAAAGTCCAAGCGGAGCTTTCAGCTGTTATTTGGAGTGCGTTTACGTTCTGTGCAATAAAATGTGATAGACGATCAGATCTGTCGATGGCCTTGTGGTTTTGCGAGCCTATGCGTTTCTGGCGCAGCGTTTTTTTTCTGTATCTGTGCAAGACCAGAAATTCCGTACGCATCAAGCACCCTCTATCGATTTGCTTTGAACATTGCAGCTATTCTTTCTAGCAACTTCTCATCTTGTTGCCATTTAAAACCAAGGATGTGGAAGTTGCTAGTTAGAATAGCTGGAATGTTCAAAGCAACCGATAGAAGGTTTGCGACTTCTCACTTATCTCCTCTACCAAAAGAACCCCCACCATGGGACACGATTCTTGGAATAACAGTCAAGCGCATCCCGCATTACATGGAACTGCCTTCAGACTCTGGCAGGCACCGAAGCAGAGCCCTCCATCTTTCCGGCCCATCACATGACACACATTACGCAGACGCCACGTCTACCGACAACATATTCACGTCTCTTGCGGTAGGTCTGCTTGACGAGATTATCCACCAACCTTCTAATGTACCTTCTTCTTCAGCTGCTAAAATTCAAGTCATTGCCGATTCCATCATGCTTCAAACCCATTCAACTGACTAAATTGCCATCCACACGGATACTCAAGGAGCCCTCCGAGAATTCGCAACTAACTCCTTGCTTGCACACAGTCATCACGAGCTGACATGCTACATGGCAGCCCACAGTCACCGACACGTCTTTCTAGAATGTGTTCTCAGACACCAGGGAATTGTAGGGAATGAAAGGGCTTGTGCCCTTGCTCGTGTGAATCGTTGCCCGAGTGACCCTCAACCTTGGCCGCAGGACTACAGCCCTAAAGAAGAACGCACCGCCGGTTGCAAGGCTCGGAAGCAACAGCTGAAGGACCTTCGCAGTTCTCGCCACAACCCTCCTCCTACTACTTCTGATCTCGCACTCCGCGAAGGCACTTGCATCCGCCAGGCTCTGACTCGCCGTCCCTTGTGGCCCGATTCTTCACTATATAATGACCCGAGATGGCACCGCCCCACTGTCAGTTGTGTGGTGCCAATCCCGACGTTAAACATCCTTAATTGACGTTCCTCGTGCCAGTCGATCACACCTTTTACCACCCCACATTCCATGCTCGTGGGATAGCTTGGCCGCTCCACTGCCGGATTTTTGCCCCATCCTCTGGCCTCGTCTCGCCCGACACATTGCCCACATGCGGGGGCCCGACACGTGCGGAATATGCGCCTCAACGCATTCCAGGCCCACCAGAACCCCATTTTCAGCAGCCCGGACATGGGCCGCTTTAAATAGAGTTTGATCTCTCTCTCTCTCTAGCAACTGCTGAAAGGAGGCCACTGTTCAGCCTTCTTATCCAAGGTGTAGAGTTACCGGTACTGACACTAATCATGCAAGTTCTAGTCTCAGGAAGTCTAAAAATTTTCTCCGCACTTAGCAGTGCGAGCATTTGACGAGTTGGTGATGCTTGTTGAACTACAGCACAAGCAAGTGAGGCAAGGACAAAAAAAAAAAAAAAAAACAGCAGCGCAAGGATGTGTCTCCTATACTTTCAGTGGATGACAGGTCCAAAAAATGTAAGGGTGGTTGTTGTGTTGCCAAGAAAAGAGAGCAGTCCTCATTTAGTGATGGCGTAAAGGAGGCAGGATTATTAAAAATGAGTTCATGCTCTTCACACATAGTTTTGTGATTTTCTAATGAAAAGCAAGAAATGACGTTGCACTTGCAAGTGTAGACTGCCTGCCTGTTACTGATTGAACTGGAAGACGAACCGTGCATCAGTCCGCAAGAATTAATAAATGGGTAAGCATGCCTCTGGAGAACATTTTCAGGTAAAGGGCTTGCAATGGGGGGGCAAAGAAACAGACCATATGGGGAGCAAAATGAGGCAGCATAAGGAATGCCGGTTACCCAGGCACCACAGATATCGTCGCAGCTGGAAGTTGCACAGGAGGCAGTGGGCCAACCTGGAGCTAGTTGCTTGTGGTAAAAATCACGAATGGGGCCTTGCAACGTTGGTCCATGGGCTCTCTTTGGGAGCTGCGGAAGGCTTACTTTACCTTGCACACTCCTCAATACGTTACGACAACACGTGGTTAGTGGGTGGAAAGGAAAAAAGCGAAAAATCTATGCAAGTTTAGATAGCCGCAGGCAAAGAAAATCTTGCTATTCACAACTCCCAAGTTCCGCGACGCCATCTAGCAACATCAATCAAAACAAACAAAATGGCGTCGCAAAACAGGTCTGCCGTCGCAGTCTCGCTTGCTGCCGTACTAAGGTTCTTACAGCAGCGGTTATTTACGTTATTTTGGCGAGGAAGAGCGAATGATTTCAGCCGACAACCGTATCTTGATTGGGCCCATCAAAGATCGGAGTGATGAAAACAGCTGAGATCGTCTCTGTGTGTATGCAAACGTCGGTGTTACCGAATGAGCAAATCGCATTTCACTCAAGATAAGGTGCCTCCTTATCGAGCCGAAGATCGTGGAAGGGCAGTGCTGGTGCGCTCCGGGGCTGTCAGAGAAGTGCAAGCATGTTGCTGCTGCTCTCATCCACTGCAACAGGTAAGCCGTGCAGTTTTAACTACCACTGTTGGGGCTGTGAGAGAGAGCTTTTGCCGTAGCCTCATGATTAGTGATCTGGTAAGAGTTCAAACCGCAGAAAAATTATACGAGTCGGAATAAACGGCAAAAAGAACACTTTCGGTGTTTTGTTTGTTGCCTTTATGCTCTTATTGATGGCGCGATGTGCACTTAGACGTGGAGCACTTGATATGGCTGGAATATATATAGACGAAAGAGCGTTCGGAAAAAATGCGCGACACGTGTTCGCTTACATCTTGGCAGATTTTTAGATTGTGCGCTGTACTGTGTTCTGTCCAACAGTGTCGGTTATGTAGTGGGCTCCATCGCCCTCGCAACCGCCGTATATTCGAGGTATGGATGTTGAGCTCGCCGATTTCTCTAGTAATCGACAGGAAGTTGTGCTTCACCACCAGGGACGAAATGAACAGCAATCGGCTCAGAATTTAAACAGGCTTCTCTGTCACAATGCATTAGCCATGACTTCAGTAAGTTTGGCACATGGTTTGTCACAGTGTGTAGTTCTTCAAATCCGCCCAGTTTTTTTTTTTTATGCTCACTGTTATAACTGCCTTCGGTTTGTTCGAAATCACCATTCTAATTAATGTCGCATTATGGTCACTTTGAACAATTTGAAACAAATATGTTGCCAATTGACAACTGCATTGCACTAATATGTCAAAGGAGACAGTTTTATTCCCGTGTTTTATCCAAGTACGATTGATTTTCGTTATTTCTGCGTGTTGCATATTTAAGCCACACATAAGGGTTGTGGCTTAACATTTGTATTTAAAGTTTGCATGCTTAATCACACGTTATCAGTAATCTTACCGCTACCTGGCTGGTAAGCCACTTTCTGACCTATGCTTGTTGTACAACACGGCTATAAAAGTAAACATCCTGCGAGACTTAACTGAGCAAGTAGAGCAACCGCCTTGCTTGGGGTGTTTCGCAATAAGCTGTTAAATTGACTTCTTATTTTTGGTATCGGGCTGTATTCTGATGGTGTAACAGCGTTCAAAAACTGGTGCCTTTGCTGAGGAACTTATGCATGATTCAGTGCCGAAAAGCAAGTAGGCTATTTCCAGCAAATAGAACTTTGCGTTAACATGGTTTATTGGACCAGAGCTTGCAGTCCTGCAAGTGTGCAGGGGTTGAGTTAACAGGAGTCGAGTGGAGCTATAGTATTCTGTAAAAGTAGTGTAAAAGTATTTTCTGTAACAGTAATGGACACTTAAAGGAGCCATGAAGACTTAAGTTTGTTTTATTCGAAAGATTTCGTGTTTTATAGTGTCCCCAGCACTTGTCCGAAACGATGTTTTATTCACAGAGAAATTATCAATTTACGTTATAATTTTGGTTTTCCTGCTAAATCGTTTGTTTTCGTGGAATGCAATGACATCACAGGAACCGACCGCTCTGCAGCCGATTGGGAAGCCTTGTTTACCGTTAGTGAACCTAGATGGCGCCACCATACCGTGGCAAGCGGTTTTCTGCCTCTGGTTTGTTTTTGATCGTATTTGAACCTGGCTTGTTTTTGTTCAGGGAGAAAATAATCGTTTCGTGAAACAGAGTGCTCACGCGACAAATATGGTCACGTAAGACACCGTTGCCTGTGTCAATCAGCCAGTGTTGTCTGAGACAACTTCAAAGCCCTCCAGTTCTGTGCAGCTAAACCAAGCATAGTTCGCGCAGAACCAGAAGCAGTACGCATCGGTACTTCTACGTTTACGTGTACTTTCGTAACTTCCACTGTCGGTCCCACCATTCTTGCTGCTTTGAAAAGAATGTGGCCTAAATTTAAGCACAAACAGCTCGTTCGGCAAGTTTATAAGCTCTGCCTAATTTGCGTTTGCTTTTGCCGTCTCCGCCAATCGCAGAGCTGGCTGGTATGACATCATAGGGTCTGTTGCGGGAAATGAGCTAGTGGGTCGCATGGCCTTTCCCTTTTTTCCTGATGATACAGCTTATTTGAGCGAAGCTTACGTTAAAAGTGGTGTCAGTATGATTCTAATGAGGCAATCTTTTGAATGAACCAAACTTGTGTTTTATCTTCATGGCTCCTTTAAGTACAACTTGATATGTATTATAATAATCGGTGTGTGTTGTTTTTTTAGGCATGGACAGTTCATGGGCAGCTGGCTGTATTCACTCATACATATAGGCTGTAACCAGACACTAGCAACTAGTGAGGGCAATCCGGTGAAGTAAATAACATTCAAACCATCTTGGGTGTAAACAAATTTGTTTACGAGTGCTCCTGATCGATCCCTTGAACAGCCTTGTCAATTTTCACACGAGCTTGAGACGCCAGTTCTGCATAGGCAGTAGCAGTGCCCTGCTTTCGAGGAGCGAAAGTGGACTCCCGAGCACATCCTGCGAAAGAAAGAAAGAAATGAAGAAAAAGGAACAAGGAAGTAGTGGTGCCACCTGACGAATACTGTGTTTTTTTTTTCCCCCAGGAAACTAGCACAAACAAGCTCTGTACTTTACCGTGACCATGAAGATGACATGCAGCTTTTTTTAATCGGAAGGTTCAGGAGTCCACATGTTGTTTCAACTTTGGTCGAGGGAAATTTTGCAATCATCGCACAACAGTAATTGCTTCATGGAGGGGATTTCAAATGATCCACGTACTTCACCTTTATAAGATGTGGCAGGGGCTCTGTGACATTTGAGGGACCAACCAAAGATTAGCAGTCAGAAGAGTGACTCGACGTGCCGTAATGAGAAAACCGGAAGATTGGAAGCACAGATGAGGCTTAAAAAAACTCTGCAAGACTTTTTATGTGTCACTGCACAATGTCGTAGCAATAAACTTTGTTGGAATGATGAATAGTCTGGATTATTTGAGGTTGTCTAAACCCTCAGTACCCTTTTAAGAAAACTGCAGGCGCAATTTGCTCATTTTGTTATTTCAAAAGCTTTTGCTGTGCAACGCAATAGACATTAGCTTTCTAATGCGAGGAACCCAGGTTCAACCTGTACCAGGGGAAGCGGTTTTCATTTCGGAGCCTCTGTTTCGGCGCGTGACGCCGTGAACCCCGTACGAGCTACAAGGACCAGCCGGGCCCCTAAAGTGCTCTACCCTTAAAACGACAGGGGAGACGCTCACTGGCAACCTATTTTGTGCAACAAATCATCTCATTATAGTTAAACCTCGATGTAACAAAGTCGGTAAAATTCGCAATTTACTTCGTTACATTGAAATTTCGCTACATTGAAATTCGCGGTTTTAATGAAGTGTTCATCCCGTGAAGCATTTCCTGCAAAAGAAAACGTGGCGCGCATACACGGCTGGCGCACTCTTTGTTTTTATTGGAGCTTAATCGTCTACGCGGGCATCAGAGTGAACCGCATGGAGCGTTTTCTCCCCGCAAAAGTGCACCCCGCAAGCCACAGGCGCGCTGACGCAGCCGCGGAGACAACCCGCGCGATGTGAGTAGCTCCAGCGACCGCTTCCGCTCGCTGAAACGGAACTAGAGGGGCAAACGAGAGGGGCATGCGAGAAAAAAAGCGGATAACGTGGGCGAAATTTTCACTGTAAAGCGTCATACGCGCCGCTTACGAAAGCGCCCATCAAATATCCTCGGCATGCCCGAGCGCTTCGAAGCTCCCGCCGTAGGGTGCGCGCCTCCCCATTGGCGAAACTGGTCAGGCTCCTCCCACTGCCGCGTGCAGCGCGAGTCACTTCCTGGCGCAGAAGCCGCCGCCGGCGCGCAAACGCGGACGCGGGTGTGAAAAAAACGCGCGCACAAGGCTCATAAAGATTCACAAATGCTTGCTGTAACGATGAAACCCAACAAGCATGAGCGAACTCGAACGAAGGGCAAAACGGCGGTATGCGGCGGCGGCGGCCCCGCAAGAGGCGATTAGGCTTACCACCGCGGAGGATGTTTGATGGGCGCTTTCGTAAGCGGCGCGCATGACGTTTTACTGTGAAAATTTCGCCAACGTTATCCGCTTTTTTTTCTCGCGGGCCCCTCTCATTTGCCCCTCGAGTTGCGTTTCAGCGAGCGGTTGGAAGCGGTCGCTGGAGCTACCCACATAGCGCGGGTGGTCTCCGTGGCTGTGTCAGCGCGCCTGTGGCTTGCGGGGCGCGTTTTGAGTTTTTGCGGGGAGAAAACGCTCCATGCGGTTCACGCTGATGCCCGCGTAGACGATTAAGCTTCGACAGAAACAGAAACAGTGCGCCAGCCGTGTATGCACGCCACACAGTTTGTAGGCAAGGGGCTCGCTGCATCCGCGGCATTGGGCGGCCAGTGTTGCCGTTCGCGTTTTATTAAGACCCCATTTCGGCGCTTGCGTCTCCCAAAATATACCTCTACAATTTAAATTTCGTGCCTAGTTCTCCATGAAACTTCGTTACATTGAAATTCCGGCAAACGGGACTTCGTTACAGAGAGGGTGAAAATACATGGTGTGCATACACTTGAAGTTACGAAAAATTCCGTGGTTCGTTACATCGAGGGTTTCGTTACATTGAAGTTCGTTACATCGAGGTTTAACTGTATACAAAGGATAACGATGAAATGATTGGCATAGCCAAACTGTGGATAAGTGCCTGTCTGATGATTTTGTGACAACCGTCGGTAGCTTATTATGAGACGGCCTTATTATCTCGGCTTGTCTGTGCGTATCACGATGTCTGAATCTAATTTTATGTGTTACACTTTGCTGAGAAGATTAAAAAAAAAGTGCTTTTGGTAACTCGAAAATTTTGGGTTTTGAATTTTGGGTCCCTCTGTTTCTCAGCAGGAAACGTGAACGCCCACCCACAAGCTTTTGGTGCTAATTTTCTGTGTACGTGTTGCCTGTTGTATGGCATGTGTAACTGAATGTTTATTTATTACGTCTGGTATGTTTCACTATAAATGGAAACAGCGATGCAAGAATTCGTGCTGTTGCGGCTTCAAAGTTCCCATGCTGACACATGTGACATATTCACAGAGACAACAAAAGAATGTCAATGTCTTACTAGGAGGCCAGAACGGTCATGTGCCCCAGAATAATACCCACATATATCAACGTGGCACATTTTCGTGCCCAAATTCTTCTACTCATTTTAAAGCATCAAGTTATGGTGTGCTGAACAAGATTTTGACCCCGGAGAAACATCATAATCCCACAGAAGTATGTCAACAGATGTTACGTGTGTCATATCACCGTAATGTAATTGCCCAAATTTTTTTCCCTTGTTGGCTCTGCTGTCGGAGTCGTCGTCTCAAGGTTCGAATAGGGTTGCCACCTTTCTCCGGAAAAAAAAAAACGGCTCTTCGGAGTGGGAGGAGGGGGGGGGGGGTTGTAGAATATTTCATTTGTGTTGAAAAAAAAGATGCCATGTTTTTTTGACATGCCATACTATTTGTTGTAGTGTTTTCACAGAGCGAAATCGGCATAACACTTGTGCTGAAATTGATTGAGATTTTGGTGTTCTGCTCTGAAAAGTAACCGCACTTGCTTACCACGACGGTGTAAATTAGTTAATTAACGTTAATTAACCTTTATTTAAAACGTTAATTTGTCTTGTTTTCCCTCCCTTTGGTTTCCCTCCACCTCAGGGAGCCGCTCGCCTACGCGTTTGCTCTACTCGCATGTATATTTGCACAGATTGTCGGCGCATTTATCGGCGTAGTTGCTGAATTGATGGTTATAAAGCACCATAAGAGAAGTCATCGTTGGACGATGGCCAAACAAAACCAGCCGCCAGTAACGGCCGGTTCTAGGCACGGACCGGCCACCGGCCCAGTGTCTAAAAAACTGGTCGGGCTGGTCCAAAACTGGGAGGGTGGTGACCCTAGATTCGAAGCTGCCAAAGACCTAGTGTGCAGTAAGGTGCCCACTCTTTTGGTGCCATGACTTGCAACGCTTGCTGTTAGGTGTGGCGACTAACTTGTGACACAAGCAGGAAGAAATTGGTGCTCCAACTGTCCTTCCTCCTGAAAAATGGTAATATCCCTGATTGGCTCGAATAACGATGTTGGTTAAAATGACATAGAAAATGAGCATTGTTGTGTCACCTGAACAGCGCAAGTGCCAGCAGTGGTGATCAGCGGCGTGTCAGGAATCCCTGAGCTGCATGATACGGCAGTAGACGTCTACCTGCCCTGATTTCAAGAAAGAATAAAATGGGTAGTCTATGTTTTTAGAGGATGGTTTTCAACTTATGCTTACAGTGGTGGATGGTGGACCTCTTCATCCTTAGCTGCCTTTTTTGCGGTCAGCTGCTCATGTCGGGCAGCTTTCACTGAATCACGGTTTGATTATTTTGGTAGGTCCTGACTTGGAACTGCTGTATTCTTTGGTACCTTCCTCTTCGATTCGTAGCCTAAAAACCTAGTTCAGAATATCGTTAGCATGCCACCACAACATGCAAATTTAAAGCAAATCAGCAGTACTGAAAAAAGGTCTGTTTAGAACAAGTTGGTTTATATCGAAGAGCTGTAAACATTTTGCAGAAAATATTTGGCTTCTCATGACAGCGATGACAGCATGCAACTTACGGGTGCTGGATGAACTTATAAAGTGAACATCTTACGCCGTGGTGTAATGTTTAGGGTGTTTGATAGCTGCGGGTGAAGTCGGGTTCTGTGCACTCGGGCTGTGCTTTAAGTTGCTGTAAATTCGGGGCAAACATTAATTTTCTGGTACATTTCTTTTCTCGCAATGTCATGATTGTCCGCTTTGAGACCCAAGTTTGACCATTTTGATTTGCTGCTGCCTGCGACGCTCGCTAATTAATAATAAGTACAAAGTCGTACTGTAGTTGGTTAGCAGGCGCGCGGATCGCTGCGGACGTTTGGAACATGCGCAAAATTATAGCTTGCTTCCGGGAAACGACTAAACTAGAATCTCACGTGCGATAAGAGTAAACAAAGAGGCGACACAGTGTGCGCCATCAAGATAACGTCGTGCGCTCGCTGCTTGGTGCTGTCGAAGCAGCGGGAGTCCGGCCATTCACCGACTTGAGCGTCAAGCATGTCGAGTTGCGCACGGGTCAGCCGCGCAGATGCGCATTTGAGGCGGCTTTAAGTGCGAAGTAAAAATGATGTACCATTCTAATTGAAATGAAGGCTTCATTTCAAACATGTATCTTGACAATATTAGCACCTAACGGATATATGAAAAGGACAACAAAGCACACAGTGCGTCGACAGAAAGTACACCGCACGCGCATGCAAATGCGGCTTCATCACAATGAAAAAGCAAGTAGCTGCTGACCTGGAAGGTAGTATTCGTTTTGAGTGAAGTGCTTTGGGCTAACTTGCATGGTGGGCGTAGCTGTTTTTCCAATCCGTAGGCTCCGTGTCCAGCGCCTCGATCGCGAGGCGCGTCGTCTGCTTCTCGCGGGAAGCAGTAAAAGTATGCACTGCTGCACTGCCGTACGTCGCAGCGATGGGGACGCAATAAAGCTCTTTAAACGTCCGCTTCATTTTCTTTGGGCCTTCTTTTGGCGGTATTTTTACAACAATGCAGTTGCGACGACAAACAAGCGTGCTGCGCCATGGGGAAGTCCGCAACCGGACCTGATTACAGCGATTCTTGTGACGGCCGCTAGGTGGCGAGCACAAACATGGAGTCAGTATTGTCATAGGACATGGTGCACAAATGCAAAATGCCTGATTTGTTTTTAATTTTAAGCCATCTGATTTTGCTGTAGTGAATTTACACGTAATTTTAAATCTGTGAATGCACTACTTGTAGTCGGCAGAATTCTTGAAATGACAGTTAAAAACAATGGCGTGCGCAGGTTTGAACAGCATGAGGTTTCAACCCTTCCTCGAATAATGTATTCATTTGTTTACCCTCTAGCAATATAGCCCAAGATAGCAACGTTACACACCAATGCAAAATAGAAAACGCCGCCGGCTGTACGGGTTCGTTTTCTTTTTGAGCCCCACAAACGTGCTTTCCTTGCTTTTTCACACAGGTGCGTGTGTGTGTATGTATGAGGATGGCCGAAATAAAGCGAACATGTATTGAAAAAGAAAAAAAAAATATTTTAATCAATCAATCAATCGTTTAGCGTAGTTCCCTGGAGGCTTTCCAAGGCCAGTCTAGCAACACTGGAACGCGCGCGCACGTGACACGCTTACTTCGAAAACCGCGTTGCCCGAGCCGCTTTTCGCGCAGAATTTTCGCTGTGATTTCGGTCCCGTTCGCAACAAAAGCAAGCAAATCTGTCCACCCGTTCACCTTGCGACGTCTCGAAGACACCGATTCCGGCGACATGGACACTGCCGGTACGAGTGGCAGCTACTTTTTTTCGTCTTGGGACTACGGCGACCGCCTTATCCTACGGGACCTGTACAGGCGCTACGCCTTTTCCAAGATTCACATCATGAAGAAGATAGAACAAAGCGGACGCGGCCGTAGCTGCGAACACTGGCTCCTGTGGCGGGCCATGGCCAAGGTGCTGCTGTCGGAAGCACGCAAGAAAATCTCGCCCAAGGACCTGGAGAACTTCTTCTGGGACGTTCTCGCCGAAGGCTCGGAGGTGGCCGCGACGCTGGACCGACTGTTGCACTGTCGCCATGCCGTCAGGTCGCCCCGCGCGCGCAGCACTAGAGCTGTTGTGCCCAAGCTGAAAGACAAACCAGCCAGACGTACTTCGGCCGCCATTTCCTCGGAGGACATAGATGAAGGAGGAGGACAACGAAAGACTGCGTTGCTCGACCTGACGCCGCGCTGGCCACTGTGTGAGGAGGTTAAATCGCAACGCTTCTTGCTCGACGAGCAAGGCGCCGTTGCCTTGTTCGAACCGACGGCGGTGGAAGGCGGCGCCGGCGCGCCCACCGAATTCGCCGTGCTGCAGGGGTTGGGGGCAGGCTTGGACAACGACATAGCCTCCACGCTGGACGTGATGCTCAAGCAGATCTCAATCACGAGCAACTGCCAACCGGACGGCTCTGCGGCGGAATACGCCTTCGTGGACTGTACAGAGGACGCCGCTCTCGTCGGGGTGGAGCCGATGTTCAGCGACGGTAGTGGCAGCACCGAGAACGCCGACACGGCCGCGGTCGTGCGCCGCATCATCGCCGGCGCCAGCCCCGAGCCCACTCCACCGCCCGTTCAGCGCGTCGACCAGGGAGTCCAGTGCGATCTCTACTGGGCGCTGATGACCGAGAGTATGCAGAGGGAGCAATTGCTTCATATTGCAGTTCTGCGGGATATGAGAGACGCCTCCCGCAAAAAGATGAAGGACCCGGCGCGGGGCTAACCATCGGGGGGGATCACTTTCGGCTTGTGTATTTCCTGCGGTCACAGATTTTGTTTTGTTGGATGCTTCTGTAATGGTTGTTTTTGTACGCAAAGTGTGGCAATATAGTTTTGAAGTGTAAGCAAATTTTTACTTCTCTGTTTTCATTTAATTCGCTAGTTATACGTGGTGTTTGTCGGGTTAACTGCAAGTACTTGCGACTTTGTGGGCTAAGTACGTGAATTCTGTAATTTGGTTTATCTTAATTTTTGGGGGGGAATTTTAAGTGTCCAAGAGAATCGCAGTATTTGTGTATCACATTCACCAGTTATGTGGCAGTTATTAGCTAAACTGCGAAGAAGTCATTTTTACAGCTTTGGAACCAAAGTGTGTGAATGTTTAAGTCATTTATGCATATCCTTATTTCATTTTTTAAGCAGGATTTCTGCCTGGTGAGAATTTTAGATGTTCCGGTGGGTTCGTGATTTCAACAATTGAGAAAATTGTTGCTTGTGTTCAGTAGTTGCTAGTGAAGTTTCAGCAGTGCTGTAAGAACATTGAAATTTAGAGTTGTGTGACCAAAGTGTGTGAATTTGTATTGTACTTTTCTTCGTTTCATTTGTTGATTGAAATTTTTTTCTGAGAGGGCTTTTCAACATTCCAGTAATTGGGTGGTTCCAATAATCGAGGAAATTGTATTTGGGTTCAGTATTCTATAGTTTATTTAAGTGGCAGTTTTTGCTGAACTTTATAAGAACACTGACTTACGTTTCATGACTTGCCTGTGTAAATTTTCATTATGTTTCACACTTCATTTCATTTGTTCATTTAAATTTCTTTCTAAGGAGGATTTTCAGCATTCCAGGGATTGGGGTGGTTCCAACAATTGAGCAAATTGGTGTATTTGTGTTGCGATTTGCTAGTTAGGGAGTGCTTAATTAGCTGAACTTCTGCACCATTGAAGATGTACGGGTTTGTGACTGCAGTTGTTTGTGAACAATTGCGTCATTTTTAAAGATTGAACTTTTTCATCAGGGTTTCTGTCTGGGGATGGTTTGAACATTTCCTTGGCTTGGATCGTTTCAACAATTTAGAAAATCGTGTTCGCATTCAGGATTTACAAATTGTGGGGCAGTTGTTTTAGCATAGGTCCAAAACTTCTACGTATACATCTTCTTGGCTCGATTGTGTGAAGTTTCTAGCTGTTTCATTTGTGGGTTAATATTTCTGTCTGGGGAGGTGTTTGAATGTTCTGGGGATTTGAAGGTTCCAATGATGAAGAAAACTGTTGTGCTTGGATTCAGCATTTGCTAGAGAAGTGGCGATTGCTAGTGAAAAACACTTCGGTTTTCTGCTTCGTGACTTAGGTGTGCGAAATTTTGCCATCTTTCTGGATATTTGTCTTATTGTTACATTTCTTTTTTTTTGTTGTTGTTGTTTTTGTCTTGGAATGTTCTTGAAATGTTTCAAGGATTGGGTGGTTTCAGTATTCAAGATAATCGTTGTCTTCACTGTTTGCAACTATTATACTTAACCGTTCCAGGTTTTTTGTTCGTTGTGAATGCAAACGGGATTGTTTTGCACGCTGCATAGTCATACTCTCCAGTGATAATCCAGTGTGAAGTCCAAGCGGAGCTTTCAGTTGTCATTTGAAGTTACGCTTACATTCTGTGCAATAAAATGTGATAGACGGTCGCAGCTGTCGATGAACTTGCAGTTTTGCGAGCCTATGCATTTCTGGCGCAACGTTCCTTCTCCGTGTCGGTGCAAGCCCAGAAATTCCGTACGCATCAAGCACCCTCTATCGATTTGCTTTGAACATGAAAGGAGCTGACTGTTCAGCCTCCTTATCTGAGGTGTGGAGTCACCCGTAGTGACGCTAATGGCTAATGCCCCACGTTCCAGCCTCGGGAACTCTATAAACATTTTCTCCGTACTTAACAGTGCGAACAATTAGGGCGAGTTGGGGATGCTTGCTAAACCAGAGCCCAGGCGAGTAGGGTGGGGACAAAAATAAGACACAACAGTGCAAGGATGTGTCTCAGTGGTTCAAAAAAGTTTAGTAGTGGTTGTGTTGGCACATAAACAGAGCAGGGCTCATGTAGCCATGGTGTAAAGGGGGCGCGATTATTAAAAGTTAGTTCGTGCTCTTCACATAGTTTTGTGATTTTCTGATGATAAGCAAGAAATGATGTTGCATGAAGCAAGTGCCGAGTGCATATCTTAACAATTTAACAGGAAGTCGAACCGTGCATAATAAGTCGGTGAATGAATAAACACAAGCATACCCGCAAAGAACATTTTCAGGTGAAGGGCTTGAAATGGGGCTGCAGAGAAACAGACCTTATGTGGAGCAGTATGAGGCAGGATGAGGAATTTGAAAAAGCACTATGATGCCGGTGATACCGTTGCAGCTGGAAGTTTCACAGGAGGCAGTGGGCCAACTGGAGCTAGTCGCCCTGGAAGGACTCTTCCCCAAGGCGAACTGCTTTATAGGGACGTTTATTCCTCCTCCGCCCGTAAAAAGTACGAATGAGGCCTTGCAACGTTGGTCCATGGGCTGGGCTCTCTTTGGGAGCTGCGGCAAGCTACCTTGCCCACTCCTCAATACTTGATGGCCACACATGCGGTTAGTGGGTGGAAAGAAAAAAGGCGAAAAATCATCTATGCAAGTTTAAAAAGTCGCAGGCAAAGAAAATCATTTCTATTTGCAACTCGAAGTTTCGCGATGTAGTCTGGCAACATCAGCCAAAACAAACAAAATGGCGTCGCAAAACAGGTCCGCCGTCTACATAGCTACAGTGAACTAGAATATTCTAGTTCACAATACTATAGCTCAAAGGGGAGTTCATTGTGCAGTGTAGTGTGCTGCCACCTATGTTTCTGCAACGAAAGTGTAGCGTAGCGTCGTGCCACCTATGCTTCTATAACGAATTGTAGCATAGTGTGGAGCCACCTATGTTTCTGTAACGAAAATAAAGAATAGCAGTTGTGTTAGAATTCGGCAGAGGGTGCCGACCGTCGTTTCCAGAAATGCCATCGGAGTCCCTATTCGGGCACTTGCGGAGAAAGGTGTAAAAATGGCACGGCGAGCTGCAAGCGGGGAAGAGAAGACCTCTTGACCCGGTCATTTCTTTGCTTTTTACCAACCGAAAAATTCCGACCACGCCATGCGCCGCCGAATGCCGACGCTTGTGGCAGCTCTGGCGATTACTCGAATTGCGTGAGCAATCGTCGGGTAATGCGAGAGAGAGAGAGCAAGCGTAGCGCGGACGACCGTCGACTGAGAGACCGGCCGGAGCGCGGCACTCCGCTTAATGCGCAGCGCGCCCGAAGGAGAGGAGACCGCGGAGAGAGAGAGGGCGCTGCACATGCGCACAGCGCGCTTGCGCCGCCCGTAGCGCCGCCCACTGGCGGAGTGAGAGAGCGCGCCGCACTGCGCGCGCCACAGATGTTGGGGGAGAGGACGCGCTAACACGGCGAGAGGAGGAGGGGCGCAGCGGTGCGGACAGCAACGGACGCACGCGGGAAGGACAGTGCCGCCGACAAGGGATGCTCTCAGCGTCGCATCTAAAAACCTCCTCGAGCAATCACGTCATCGCGCGCGCTGGCACCACAGCTTTACCTAACCAGCCTAACTTTGCCTCGCCATGCTCTGGCGGGATTCGTATCACCCCGTGTCGGAGGCACAAGACACCATAGAGATAATATGCAAGATACAACCGGTACAAGCACTGCTTTGGAAACGCGTCGTGGGGTGGCTGGCTTTATCACTTGTTACGACGAGTGTGGTTGCTTTGACGGCGCCAAGAGAAGAATTAATGTGAAAATGAAAGAAGCCAAAAGGTCGAGAAGCGACAAAATTTTGAAAGGGAGCAACTTCGGGGGTAGATTGGTATGAACACACATATACAGCATCTGCAAAATATCACGGGCAAGTACAGCCTAGAACATATTTAAAATCAATTTTAAAGAGTGCGAAACGCAACCGAGCAGCCAGCGGAGGGCATCACGCAATCGACATTTCCTGGATGTGGAGTTAATCAACAACATCCAAACACGTAACGAGTTTGTGTTGGCCACTTCCGCTATGCCGGCGTGTCTGGCTGCTCCGATCGGAGGTCGGTGCTTTTGCTCTCGAGTTCTACAGCAATTGCAGGCACTCTGTATTGTTGCTTTTTATTACACAGGACGCGAAAACACGCCAGCGGCACGAAAAGCGCACCGAGCGAACCGCACGGTTGCTGCGCAGGCGGCGGCCACGGCCGCGAAGTGTCGCAGGCCGGCGCAGGTAGCTCGAGCGATAGCTTGTTACCGCTGCACGAAATGGAACTCAAGTCCCGAGCATGGCAGCACATACGAGAAAGGAGTGAATGATGCGATGGCGATCGAATTTTATTAAAAATCGTCACAGAGGACAGGCGAAGGAGACGACGGAAGAACAGGCGCGTGGAGGCGGACGGATATGTGACGTCAACAGCACATGACCGGATTATCCGGCCTGGCGGCGCATCCACGCGTGCGGAGCTACGCTACACAAGTCTAGCCATGTAGCTACGCGGAGTGACTAGCAGACGACAGCGCCGAGGAACAGGTTCCATTCCCCGCTGAGGGCCACCGCCGTCGAGCGAAAACATCCGGAGGCATTTTTTTTCGCGGAGCCTAAAACCCTTCACTTGAGCGGGTCCCGCGGGCCAAAAAGAGAGGGTTTCTCCTTGGAGGAAGAAAAAGGTAGAGTGAACTGGAATACTTGGGTATTCTAGTTCACTCTAGAAAAAGGTATAAGACGGCGCCACCGGAGAAACATGAAGCCTATGCATAAAAAGTAAAATCGAAGTCGGCCCAGGGCGTCACTGTACCACGTGACCCCACCAAGCCGCTGTGACGCGCTCTTCAATTTCGTCTGCTCGAAACTACTCTGCGGCCCGTTTGGTCTTGGTCGGCTTTGGCCTTTCGCACGTACAAGGCACTCCCGCCCGCACGCACGCGGGCATGAGATCGCCGAGCAGACGAATACAGGAAGGACGGGGAAAAGCTACCGCCAACCAAACACGAGAGATGCGGTGGAGTCGGAGACCGCCGCCGCCGCCGGCCCAGCCGACCATGGAGGTCACGTGCTGGGCCGACTCCGGCGGCTTGAGAAAGGGAAATGGTAGAGGGAGCGGCTTCAATGGCGGTGGGCTTGCGAAGGCTAGCTGCGTGACGTCATGCCGTCTCCTAACTCCTAATTCCTCCATGGGTTTCTCCGTCGTGTCAATCCCGTTTTACGAGAGCGGCTATCGAAAATCCGCCGCAGTGTCAAGCCTAACACATCTGTAGGCACACCTGTAGGAAGACCAATGAAGACCGGCCGGCTGCTCCTAGCGCGCGTCTCCCCACCCACTGCCTCGAGCGTTGCGCGTCGTTCTCTAGCCGCGGCAACAATTGACACTGACGGCGCCTGCATCACGTCCACGGTCGCTTTTTCGCAGCTGACGTGATTATAGTACGTACAGACATTAGCAGAAACTGCCGCCGACGCGGAATCGACAGTGATACAGCAGCTCTGCCATGCGATATTCGTACGACAGTCGCGTGGTCAACTTTGCTTATACCAAATCCAGCCCTTCGCCGCACCCGCTGCAACCAAAACTGCGGCTGGCTGCATTAAAAACGTCTTCAATTAAACAACCGCCACGCGCTAAAGCAAATGAGGTTCCTACACGTGATACATACGTATAATAGCTCGGCAAAACTGGATGCCACTCTCTCACTCAAAAAATATATTTATCCTAATGCACTCACTCACGCTCGCCACTCCGCCTTCACCACTCGCACTCACTTGCGCTCACGCTCGAGCCACTCGTCCCCACCACTCGCATTCACTCGCGCTTACGCTCACCACTCCGCCCTCCCCACTCGCACTCACGCTCGCCACTTGGGCCTTACTACTCACACTCACTCCCGCTCACGCTCACCACTCACATTCGCCACTTACACTTGCACTCGCCGCTTGCAATGGCCACTCACACTCACTTCTTCCATTTACACGCACTCGACACTCCCATCGCCCACTCACGCTCACTCACAACCACCACTAATTCGCATTCCAAATCACTTGGTTTCTTTGCAGCACGGGAATTTTAACTTCGATTTGTTTGTAAACCTCGTGAATGGTTCTATTCTGTGGAGACATTCAATGCGGCCATATTGACACAGACACCACAATGATACCGTTACTAGAGTGTACTAAAGGTTTTATATTATTTCTGAGTTTTAGAGTGGCCCGAGCGGCGGCCTCTCCCATTGCTCCCCCTAGAGTGGCCTAGGGCCACCGCCCGCCATCTTGTTATCCGGATTGCTGCGGGAAAGCCGCCCGTCGCGGGTGTATCGCCGCCACACTTCCGACGACGGCCGACGCGCGGTCGTAGCGGGAGCTTCTCTGCGTGGCATGGATAACCAGAGTGTCGTCATCGCGGCGGCGCGTGGAAAAGGGTCGCGCAACTGCGGGAGCTATTCGCCGCGAGCTCGACATGTAGGTGGCGACAGCGTCGCGCTGCTAGTGTGGATGCTCCGCTGAGCGGCCCGTAAGAATGCACACTGTGGGCGCGCTTCGTGCCTTTTTCCCGCCGTATGTGCTCACGAAAGGTGCAAACAAGAGTGGTATGCTGTAGTTCGGTTCCTCAACGTTCAATGTGTAGCATGGAAGCGGCAGTCAGTTTTCATTACTACGCCAAAAAAAAGCGACGACTCATCGGGAATCTCAGAATGGCCGTAATTGTGACAATGAACTTGTACGCTGTGGCTCGTAGCAAGCTCGATCTTTCCAGACTATGGCTTTGAGCCTCCAATAAGGGCATAAATAGAAACAAATGAGGAAGCCTCGATCTCTGAAATTCAGTTTACAACGGCAATCTCAACCGCTTTCACTGGTAGCATGACGCATTCTTGCATTTGTGGAACACTACTTGCAACACTACTTAACTGCCCCGAAACTCTTTCTAAGAGCTTACGATATTTTTTTTTGTGTTCAAAAGACAACATAAAATTACTGAATTTTGATCAGTGCAGAGATATAAATGTACCCGCTCTAACGGGTCTTTTAAAGGGGTCCTGAAATACCTTCCGCCGATGCATGGATGTACATGTAACCAAATGAGACAATGTATTAGCAATCTCCACCCGCAAGAATTTTGTTAAAGCGATGAGTATTAGCTGAGAAATCGTAAATCGAAAAATTCCCCCGCATTTCCCCGAGGGGGAGAATGTGAAAGTGCGAATGCACGGTTGTCGGCCCGCTGGCGGCGCTTGCGCTGGGCCCCCGCAGCCCACCGCCTCGCCGCCTTCTCTTCCATCTCTTCCATCGGGTTTGTAGTATCACGTGTACACCATGCAGTTATCAAGCCGCTGAGTCGCCAACGCACGCCGCTGACGACGTAGTTTGAATGCGTTAAAGGGACACTGAAGTGATATGTAAACATTGCGGGATTACTAGCGCAAATTGTAGTCCGGAGTCCCCAGGCCATGTTTCGACCACTCTAGGCGCGTTTACGCGATTTTATTTAGTAGAAAAACTAATTCGAAAACGCTGTCCTCCTCTCTTTACGCTCGCCCATTTTCTGTGGCGTTTTCGTGTGACGTCAGGAGGGGATGAGCTGGCAATTGGCTGCGCCGCGGCTGCGCTACTGCACGGCTCCCCGGCCGACAGAGTCAGTCGGCCCAGCGTTTCGTCCGCCGGCCGCCGGCGGGTCGTCGCAATCAAGGAGGTTAAAAAAAATTGCTTGGTCGCAATTCGTTCGCTTAGTTGAAACGAAGCCAGGACACGTTTGTGAATGGAAGAATGTGCCTTTCTTTACTTGGTTTGTTTGTACACTGTATCTAGCTCCAAGTCAAGGTCGCTTCACACAAGCGCTGCACATGCGACGCTTCGCTGACTGGTACGCCAGTAGGAAAATATAAGGCCTCTTGAAGGCGGGAGAAGAGTCAGCGAAGTCAATATAGGTACTAAGCAAATAAAATCAACTGATATTTTTACCGTACAGCGTAAAACTAGGGCGCGGGAAGCACTTTTTCGCGCTGGGCGAACAAGCACAGCGGTCAGCAGCACGACTACGCATCTGCGAACGCTTTTCCGTCTACGAAATGCAATTGCTAGACGTGAGCTACTGTGGAAACTCGGGCGACGCTTACTGCACGATCGCAGTACAACAAATAGTCACCTAAGCGGCTTGAAATGCCAAAACTAAATAAAAGTGTAAACCGGTTGTATAATATATACCCTATATTAGCAAGGCATTCGCGTTTTGCTCCGTGGCCTAGCAGTCTGGGGCGCTAGGATTTCACCGCAAATGTTTTGCGAGTCACGAGTTCGAATCCCCGCGGGTACGTGCTTTTTTTTTTTGTAAGTTAACTTTTTTGTTTTCCGCCGATGTTTTCTATATTGAGTTCACCTTTTTTGGGGCCGCAACGTTCCTGGCTACACGAACTAGTTCACAAAACGCGCGCAGGCTGGCACTGGCACGCTAGCGAGTTCTCGTTGGCGTGCTGTTGCCATAAGCACCGACTGCTTGCAGGCAGTGGGCACAGGCCAGAATGAACAGACCCTTGGCCTGGTGCGAACACGCTTTTTACGATACAGGCATGAGGGAGGCAAGCTCCAAATATGGGGGAAAAGCGCATGACATTTGGGCGTCTGCGGGTACGCGGAGGGCGTTCATGCACTGCGTAGGTCTCGGCTAGTGATTGCTACGACTACAAGCCGTCCTGGGAGGCTTATCTTGTGCATTTTACAGCCGACAACATGGCAGAAGCGCGGTACGATGATTACTGAGATATTGAGAATGCCCATCCAACAAAGCCATTGGTTATGTTTTACAGAACCGAAACCGAAACTTGTGTGATTGCTAACCTTGGGCATCGTCCAATCACGGCGCCCCTCCTCTCAACGTCACAGCCTTAGTTGGTGCGGCCGCCGCAAACCGCGCATGGTAGTTTTTCTTCTTTCGCGCTTTGTAAAATAATTACCGATTTGTCAACCGGATAAACGATGAAAAGTGTGCTAATTTGAGCCAGTCTACGCAGTGCAAGCAAAAACGGGAGCTTGACAAATTCACTTCAGTGTCCCTTTAAAGATATAAGGCGCGTCACTAACACTGATATCAGCGTCGCGTCCGTGGCTTGGTCGGTAGAGCGTCGCGCTGCGGCCGCAAAGTCCTCGGATCGAAACCTGGCGCCGGATGCTGTTTCTTTTTTAGATATAGAGGAGCACTGCGGACGCCGCCGCCGCCGCCGCCGGCGGCGGTGGATGGTTTGGGGTCGCTTATAAAGTGCATTCGCACTTAAAACCACGCATTATCGTCGCGCCGCGTTTCCTCCTCTTTTCAACTGTTGACGGCGCGCTAGCACTCCCTCCCACGATGCTGCGCTAGTCAGCGGTGACGTACTTCCGCATTACGCTCCTCCGACTGCCGTCTGCTACGGGCAAGTTTTGTTGACACCATGAATTCCGCACTCCGCTCAAGGATGGATAAGCGAACGAAAAATCTGGCCGCATGTGTGCGGTGGCCTGGCCTCGCCCTTTCGCGGCGTGCGTTGCTGCAGTGCAGCACGTGACTTTTAATCGGCGGCGAACTCGCAGCCGCTGGGGAGGATCTTGCGCTCGGTCCCTTTCATGCACCGCGCACTGTTTATCCAAAAAGCGCCGTATCAGATGTGGCCCCGCTGGTGCCGGGTCTTATTTTGCGGTGGTGGTAATTCCTGCCGGCGCCATGTGAAAAAGACATTTTAAACCGATACAGAACCCGTGCACAAAACGCTTCAATCATGTGACCAGTTAAGCTTGGGGCGACGCGTGGTGGAGAGCGGCAACGTTGGCAAATAATGCTCCGGCGCGGCTCTGAGCTTTCTAGCGCTTGAGCGAGCGCCTTTCTTTGACGATCTCAAACATCGGTTGCCTTGGCAACAAGGCACAAACCACCCCAGAAGTCAGTTACGGTTGCGTGATCCCGGTTCAGCTCGGGGCCCCACCTCGCGACATGTGGGCACTGCAGGCGTACCACTCACTACCAGTGTGAGATGCGTTTGGTATTACAGGAGGCGATGGTGTGTGTGTTGTGGACGCCTTTGTTTCGCGATGAAATGCGACGTTGTGCTTCTGCGGGTGGATAGTGCTTCCCATGGTCTGGATTATCTTTCTCGAGAGACGTACGACTCAACCTCGCATGGGGTATGTGCAGTGTGCGTGGCTAAAAGCCATCTCGGCTTGCGCGCCAGAGTTAAGTGTCTTGCTATTCGTCCCCGCAAACCGCGCGCGAGGTGAGTGCCGAATTTACGACGGGCAGGAGGAGGCAACCCATCGTCTGTCTGTCAATCGCGGTTCAGGCTTGCAACGCATGTTGTGACGTTGTGTTCGTTCGAAACGCATCTCTGGATTGTTTTGAAGTGGAAAAAAATGTATCCGTCAAACCCGGGCATTCGGCTCAGGGCGTTCTCTGCGATTGCACGAAAGAAGTGCCACGGGGCTTCAACGCTTCCTTTATGGAACGTACTCCGGTAAGAGAATATCCATGTCGTGTTATGGCCGTGTTGCATTCAGTACGAACGGTTAAGCGTTTGTTTACACTTGTTTCGTTTGTCGTAAAATGTTCAAGCACTCCGACACTCCCCTGGCAGATCAGCCGGCGAGTCGACGCTGAGCAGACGACTCATCTCTTTGCCGGAAGTGCGCGAAAAAGCCGCCCAATAGCAGGATGTATAGCTCATGACGAACATCTGGGAATCGATGATGTAGACATGTGAAGATGGCGGCGTCCAAAAACACGAAGGAAAGGGTGAGAAAAAAGCGACAAACTTTGCAACAAAAGTGTGAGCTTTCCGCTGCGCGTAAAAGAGTAATACTTGGCCCAGATGACCTTGACGACCCAATCTAACAATTGCGCTACTTCATTTAGTGTGCTCAAAATGCCTTTTAGGGCCCCTTTAAATGAAATTTTAACGACTCTGAAGGAAGGTTTGATGAATAACGGTGTCGGATCAACTATTTACGGCTTTTGTCGCAAGTGAACTTGCGAATTGAATTGTCAGCGCACGCAGTATAATCAACATCTCATGTTTAGCTAGGTTTTCGCAAAGTGACAAGCAGATGCTTACAGTGTGCAGACCAAGCTTCTGGGACCTCACAGTGAGCACAAATTTTCTGTTACGGCTGCTCTCTTGACCATTTGCGTTCCTTTTAAAATCTAACAGGTTCCTGCAACAGCGAGATGTGTTTGCATTCTTGCGTATAAGGTTGCTTACGAACCCTAAACATGGCAATAAATGAAGTTGCGCTGTTGCAGATGTAGTAAAACATTTCCTTCTTATTTCTCGTTGCGAATCAGCGCAACGGGTTCCCGGTAACTACTTTGTTTTGTAAACTGAATATCGCCTTTGTCTTGGCATTTAATTCTTGAGGATTGGTTAAAAAATGAAATTCTGTGCATTTAGTTTTTTTTTTCGGGAAGGGGGGGGGGGGGGTTCTGCTGACGTTGCAAGAGCAGCGAGAAGAGAACGCATGTAACGCGCAAAGCCAAACTATGGTTATAAGTATTACATACAATCGAAACTACCCTAGGCGCCGTGTTCTGTAGCGGTGAAAAAGCAGTACGTATTTTCAAAACTGATTAACCCCCCTTAGGTCCGGGATTGCCCAGGAATTGATGCTCGCTTTTTTCAAAATTGTATTGAAAGCAAGCATTGTGGGGAAAAAAAATAAAAAAAAGAGCGAGTCATGGCGCACACCCCTCACACATGTGGGCAATAACGTGCATTATATTACGCGTTTTCTCCTCTTTCTTTTAACTTAGGTCCACCTTAAGAGGTTAAGACGTGAAAATATTAGGCATTTGGTTATGCTGAGTGAGACACGTTTCTGGACAAGGTGGTTCATGTCGGATTTGAAAATGATATATATGAAAATGACGAAAGGCCACATGACAGACGCAAACTCACAACTGCTTAATTTTACCGAAAAATCCCCCCTAAATACTCTTCCGCATCCATGGAAACGTATTTTAAATACGTAAAATTAGCAACTCGATACAGTTGAATAAAAGTTTATTCCTCTACCTCAGTATAAACAACGACTGTCCAAAAATGGTATTTATTTTAGAAAAGGTACGAGAAGGGCACGATCACACAGGCGCTTGCGGGTGTAAAATACGTGTCTGGTAATGTATGGGCGATAGCGCACTGGTCGTGTGCAGTGTAAATGTTTTTGTTTGTTTCTTCTTTCTATAAGCACGCATATGCACAGGTCTTGTCGCTTCTTACCCGTTTCGCGTACTAAATTTTCATCCTTTAAATAATCACCACGCCACCTTCAAAAAGCACCCTTCGACGTTCCCGAAACGGGAGACGACTGCACTCAACAATGACAAAAGTGCAATGTGTGGAAGCAAACACTCAAGCGGTGACTAGGGCGAAGATGTTTCGTGGAATTAAACGAGCGCATTAACCCGCAACGGCCGCTGATTATTGCGTTTCTAGAGGAAATGCGCAGGCAGAGATAAATTATGTCATTGCTTACTGCCAAACGAGCACACATATTGGTTGTTTTGTCGTGTGCAGCACGCGTCTTGCGCCGCACGCAACGTGAAAAAGCAGACGACGCGAGAGCGCCATCCACACTAGGAGCGGTTCTTCCCGCCGCCGACAGGGGCCGACTGTGTTCGCGCTCGGAGCGAATACAGTCGAACCTCGTTATATCGAACACGGGTATATCGAATTATTGCTTATATCGAACCATTGTCAGTTTTTAAAAGAATTACATGCATTTTTAATTTTCTGTATCGAACTCGGTCGGTTAAGAAATGGATATATCGAACTCAGCGCCGGCCGAAAGCACGCGCTCCGGAGACAGGCGGCAGGCTTTCCCGCAACGCAGGGGAGAATAGCGGTGGCGCAGCAGGCGTTTGCGACTCAAACGCATGCCTCAGGCGCCGGTAGCGCCATTCAGGCTAGGCGGCATACGCAGTTGGCGGACTCCGTTCTGAGGCTGACTCAGGCTCAGCCGAGTCAGCCTTCACACGACGGAGAAACCCTCTCACTCGGAAATATCCGCGGAGGTCACCTGCGAGCTGACTTCAGAGGCGGTGGATGGCGAACCTGGCCCTTCGACCACCGAGGACCCCGCTCCGCTCCCAACTGCGGGCGAAGCTGTGGCCGCTGTGGAACTTTTACGCCGCTACTTCGGCGGAATGGAAGGTAGTGGTCTCGCGTTCTTGGACTCTTTGGAAACCATGGAGCAGGCTGTGGTACGACATGCCGTCAACTCGAAGAAACAGTCAACGCTGCTGCAGTTTTTTTTTTTCCCCTTGGGAATAAATAGTTCACTTTACGCTTCATGTGAGTAGTCATTCTTGTCGTTGCCTTTTTAGTGATTGAATCGCGCTGCATTTTGAAGCGTTTTGATCAAATTTTATATATCGAATTTCGGTTATATCGAACTATTTCACGGTTCGCGCACTGTTCGATATAACGAGGTTTGACTGTATAGAGGAACTCTAAGAAGCGTCGGCCACGCCGAGCTAGAGCGGCGGACACCGCCGCTGTGGCCCCGTCGTGCGTCGACAGATAGAAAACGGAGAGGAGCGTCTTTCGAAGTGTGAGACAGGGGAACCTAGCCATCCAGATGTGCTAGCTCGGTGCTACAACACCGCGGGACACAAGCACAGACCCCGAACAATTCTGCATGTGAGTTTAGCGATTCCCCTTTATACCGATTTAAACTGGTTTAGTAAGCTCGAGGATTGCGAGAAAGCCGAGGGAACTTTTATTATCGCTATTTATCAAAACCCGTTGCTCCTTTTGCTTTTTGTAATACCTGTTAAAACACAACCGAACTGGTATTCAGCAATTTAGAAAACGGAGTCCCATTCGTGGCGAGCAGTGCGATAAAGGTAGCGTTTCTCTAGCGGCCAGATGTCTGTATGTGGTCTGTACACTTTGTTTCCCCGCCCTGAAAACCAATCATTAACGTATCTTTGACGTATGACCAATTAATGCCGTCTGGTCTGGGTTCAAGGCTGGCGAAGATAAACGTTCATTGCATCTCTTCCTGGCCTGTTCACAAATTCAACCGTGCAGCTACGGTTTTCAAGCCTCCAAACTGCTCGCCGGCCATCAAGCGTGCTGAATTCCCCACCTCATAACTGCAAAGTGTTCGTTCGGGCTAGATGACTTGGGTGATTCATGGCTACATTCACGGCTAAATCGAAGCGGACAAACACACACAGACATAGCGTGCTTACGCTTCTACCTTACTTCTCCACTTAGCTGTTTCTTTTACTTTAGGCTGAACGCAGCTATGGATAACCTGGAAATATTTACCCTACGCTGAACTCTCGACACACGGGCGCTTTTTTTGCTTCCCCCAGAAAAACAGCATCTGTGGCAGCGGCCACTCTCGGGTTCTCGTGCTCATCAGCTGAGCACCCTTCACGTCATCCATCTCTTCGTGTGGCCCTGTGCATAAGAACGAAATAGTCGCTGTTCCCTGCGATGGTGTTGGCGCCCGCCTTAGCGCCTCAGCGGTGCATGACATCCCTATTTAAAATTACATGTGCCAATTTGTGGAAAAGTAATCAAATTTTCACCACTAGGATGTCTGCGATGTTGCAAAGCGCTGACTTACCGCTCGTGGCACCTGCACCTTTACAGTAAACCAGTCGACAAGAAAGACCAGAACCTGGACTACCTATCCAGTTGGTTCCTCAACTAGTCATTGCAAGAGACTGTAAGGATGCAGCCTTCTATTTCCGTCCTTACTAGTTATAATTAAATATTCTTTGCGTACTTGAGCCAAGCAAGCTTTTTTTTTCCATTTGTAAAGTCTGCGTTGGTTTCAATAGTCTCAAGCAAGAGTAAACCATTTAAACTGGCAGATATAGGCAGTGATCACGACGTTTGCAGATCTGTTTAAGGCAAGCGTCTCATTTGCGAGAAAGAAGAAATACTGCAAAAACCGCTGCTCAAACTTAGGCGGCACTCCAGCAGTGTGGGGTGGGACCCTGACGTCACCACTTGTTTGAACGACGTTTTCTCGTCGGCCAGCGTTCTGGCCCCGCTGCGTCCTGCCCGTCGCAGGTGCTTTGCAGCAGGAATTGGGCAGAGAAATGACCGCGCCGCCATTCGCCCCTCGTTTTCCACGATCTGCCGTTCGGACCCGCTTTCATAAGCGGTTGTTGTTGTTGCTGCGCCTTTAGATATGGCACATACCCAATCAGGGGATCGGTTTCAGCAGCCACATTCTCTTCGTCTTCCTCTAAACCACTCATTAAGGAAACGAACGATGGGGTTGTAGCTTCGAAAAAATCTCATAAGGAAAAAAAAAAAAAACATGCACTCTGGTTTATATTAACTACTTCAACCAAGAAGAGCGCCCACATGTGCCGCAATCCCTCGATAATCACTAGTGCCACCTCTCGTGCAATGACGCCGACGCAGCTCCCGCAGTATCAGTCGTGTGGTAAGATGTGCAAACAACCCTTTCTTCTCAAAAAATTCCCCCGCACCTCCCCGAAGGGAATCGTGCAGAAATGCGAATGCATTGGGTGCACCGATGAGTGTGTTGCGAGTAATGGCGTAATTAATGACGAGAGTGTGAACGTAATCATTTATTCATCAGAACCTGTTTGTGTTATCGTTGTACCTGACGGCCACAATCACTGCCTTGTGATCGCTAAAGTGCACGGTCAAAGGGTCTTTGAGAAGCATACGCGCGTCACAGTTTCGCGTAAAGACCAGATCAATGCAACTCCCGTGAATGGTAGTGGGGCACGTGTCGAAGCCGGCAGAGAGACATTGCATAGAGTGCCTGGTCTGCATGTACTCGCCCAGCCACTCGCCACTCTTCTTGCGCACGTCAACGTTGAAGTCACCAACCAAGAGTATGGGGTCAGAGGGTTTGGAGCGCACGCGCACACTTTCCATAGCCGCGTCCAGCTGCGCGGCAACGGCGTCTCGAGCGAGGTTGGGCGCGAGGTACACGGTCACCACAAAGACTCCGTCTCCGGTGTAGGCAAGGGTGTACAAGTCCTTGTACGGAGACGTGTCTCGAACGGGAGACGTGGCAACGGCGTGCGATATCAAGTTCCCATTCACGTTAGACACGAGACTAACACCGCAGTACTCGCCGTCCTTGCCGCTTCGAGCAAAGTATACTACTCGTTGACGGCGTCATCAACGGGGACGCCGGGGGTGCGGGGGGGGGGGGGAGGACGCGCTCTTCGCTTCGCAGACTTGTCTTCTTCTTCTTCTCCAACCGATGATGATGACGTGGAAGCAACTGCAGTGACGTCACCGCCAGGGAGAGGCGTAATGCTCACGTTGCATTGTGTGAACCCCCGACTAAGAAATGCATTCGCATTTACGACGACGACGACGACGAAGGCAGAGCTACGAGGCGCGCGCTCACGTGCGCTCGCGCTGGAGGAATGCAAGACAACCCCCGGCTAATAAATGCATTCGCATTTAAAAGTCCTATTCGCCTTACCATGCCATCTCAATGCTCCAGCCTTTACGCCCATCCCTCACATCTGGTGCTGTCGACACCCGAGCCTCCGTCCAGCCACGCACACGACAGTACGCCAACGCTTCGGTAACTAAGCCGGCCTTCTCCGTTCGACAGCCAGTTCGCCATTTTGCCTTCTTCCACACCAGAGCGTTCCCGCCGTTCGCTCGCTCGCCTCCTTGTGCCCGTCTGGGTGCGCTTGCTGGTTGACGCGCCTAGCAAGATTGTGTTGCGTGCGTGCACGCCTTCGTACAGCTGGCACAGCGGAATATCACGTCAGAATTTGCGTGGGAGTGCCTCGGCCCAGTGACAATGTCGAGCCTAGGCATCGTCCTTGTACGGGAAGAATTGGCCACGGCGACAGCTGGACGCCGCCGGTTCCAAAGAGGACTTCAGTCAGCGACTGTAAGCTCATGCACATACGGTAGACAGCTCAAGACGAACGCACTTCCACATGGTACATTACTACCCTCGATACATACGACATTATACACATGCACTTGTAAATTCTGCATGGAGCCATGTACTCTCTACCTCCCGGGGTGGGAGTTCCGCAACATACCATTCCTTTCCTCAAATCCGAATCCCTCATTTGAGCAGAGGGAGGGTCGGTTGACCACCTGAAACGCGGATCACCAATAACATCTTAGTGGAGCTGTAGAGGCAGGCCACCACGACCCAGGCCCTTCCGGGCCAAGGAGGTCCCCCACCTCGCGGTCATCCCAACAATATTGACTGCTCGATTAAAAGTTCGTTCTTCTTCCTTCTACACAATTTAAAACTCGTTTGGTCACTTTTTAAAAAAAACTTTATCACCTCTAAAACACCAGACAAAGGTTTCAATTTCCGCCCACCCAAAGGGCTT
Source organism: Haemaphysalis longicornis (assembly GCF_048455015.1). Lineage (NCBI taxonomy): Eukaryota > Metazoa > Arthropoda > Arachnida > Ixodida > Ixodidae > Haemaphysalis > Haemaphysalis longicornis. The sequence continues at coordinate 71,972,298 of NW_027526460.1, read as the reverse complement.
CAAGGAATTTTGCTTAAACAACAACGCTGGAGGTCATGATAAATGCATAAAAGGCACTCATGCCATTTTTAATATTGTTATCACATTGATGAGTTATTCTTGTTATATCTATTTACCCGCACACTTCTTGCCAACGGTTGGTTGGTTGGTTGGTTGCTTCATACCATGCCACATACCCACGCGGGGGATTGGCCAAGGAGCTTTGTACCTAATCAGGATGTGACGTGGAATTTCTAGATCTCAAAATTTAGAAAAGAAAAGAACAGAATTTTTCAATATGTATAATATGAAAGTAGAGTCAGGAAGAAAAACTAAATAAATGTGAAATGCTTAGCTGGCTTGCAGGGAAACCGGGGCAACATCCCTATTGCAGACTCTTAGGGCGGAAGCGCCTAATGACAGAACCTCGGAAGTAGATAGCGGAAGGTGGAGGCGTCTAAAGTTTGACTCCAGATGAGTGCGTCGATTGGGGAGAAGAAGCTGCGGTAGTTAAACAGGAAATGCTCTATATTTTCTAGTTCGTCGCAAAAAGGACATTGCGGAGATGGAGCCATACCAGATTTATAAAGATAAAAATTTGATGTGGGAATTTCGCACCTGTTTTTCTGCTCCACATGCGGGGAAACACTTCTTCATCCCTTTCGCTTGCAATTATGGGGCCCGTTCATAGGCGTGTCAGTTATCTCTATCTCAAGTACCCATCGCGATTCAGAATAATCTCAAGCGCATAGCGCCTGAAAGTTTCAGCGGCTTTCTCAACATCTTTTGTTTAATTTTACATTGCTATATTTGCTTCTCACCACCCACGCTACATGTCCCGACCATAGCGAATCCCACCACGCTAGTGTAGCTAATCAAGCGGCAAGGAACAAGAAGACGTAGATGCCATTTTATTGGGCCATTCACCAAAAAAAATCACCATCATCATTTTTTGGCACCATCTAGGCTAGACAGACATCAAGTTAATCATGAAGAGGGAGCCAAGTAATCACTTGGAACAGCTATCGCCGTCGACGAGAGGCCCCAAGGTCCCACTCGAACCGCAAGAAAAGCGGGGTCCACGTCGATTTCCGCTGTTTGTGGCGCGGCAGAAGTTCCTTGTCGTACCCATGAGCAATTGCAGGAAAGGCTTGGGCCCGTTTCTGAGTGAGCCAGCTTTGGATGTGACGCGACCCTCCTCGACGCCGAGAGCTCTTCACAGTGTGGATGACGTCACTGACGGTACGAGATGGTCGGGCCGACGGTTACTACCGAACAGCGCACTCCACACCGGCGAAGGCTACAGCTTCGAACACAGCCGCCGATTGCCATTCTACAGCGGGAACCAACAGATGCCACGCAGGAAAAACTTAGCCACGCACCCAATTGAAGCTGACGGAGTATCATTTCCGCGGGACGACAGGTTCGTGGAAGAGGATTACCACAACCGTGGGCTCTGCCCCAAGTATGTCTTCGCGGCGTTTTTTACTGTGCTGGCAGCTGCCTCCGTGACTGTGGTTCTGTCCGACATGAGAGAAAGGGCCCTGGCCATCTACAATGAAGGCAAATTCTCCCACCATGCAGACGCCGGGGCTACCGATGGCGGTGCATCGAAGCAGAACGCCACCGCAGATTCACAGACCATAGTAAATGTGTTTACAGGAACGACGCAGGACGTTTTAGTACTCGTTACTAACAGTACCGGCAGACATCAACAATCCAAAAAGCGGGAGTCTTCGGAGAAGCCAGAAGCAACTTCGTCGAGCCCACTTAAGCTCTCAAGCTTAGATAAAACCACGAAAACCAGCTCAACGCAAACTCCGCAGCCTTCATTAAGTACGCATCCCAGAAACACTGCAAAGCCTTCTCAAGCTCAAGCGCCTAGCACTGCACGGCCCAGGGTCATGTGGGCACCGCTTCAAAACCTGGTGAGCATACACAAATATTGGTAAAACAAATGTCATTTTCACCCCGGATCACTTGTTTTTCAGTTGTTATTATCAATAATGTTTTTCACATGTGCAGATAACTGAAAGTAGATTTGGTGCTTTTTGTTTCTTTGAATTTTTTATTTTTGTAATGCAATAGTCGCACCGATACCATGAAGCATCATCACTCTCAGAATGCCCTAGGCTTATGCATGTGCTATGACAGTTGAACATAATTTATTGCACCATGATCCAGCACCAAATGTCGTGTTTGTAAAGTTATCTCGGCAGTTTTTTACAAACCATTGCAGCTTCCGAATGGTAATACCAAGCTTTTTTTCGCAAGCAAGCGCCATTAAAACTCAAGCTTGCACAGTCACAATGCGATCCTTGTTTTAATCATGGCAACTAATATTAGGCGACAGTTGTTGTAATGCGTGAGCATCTGTTGTTCATTAGTTGGCTCTTTGGGCGAAAGCGGTGTCCCCATATCCGCGTCGCCAAAAAGCGATGCCGAAGACTGTCCTCAAAACATTAGTCCGCTGCTTAGAACCTTTTAAGACAGTGGAAGCGGAAGCCTAGTTAAAGCTGTTGATGTGCGGTTCAACTTTCTGCTGAACTTTCCTGTCGCTTTCGTCGGGCCGCTGCCGCTGCTCCATCCATAGCGACGTCCTCTTTACCGTGGCCATGACGTGGCCATTTCAAGGTCCTCTTGCCTCTTCCACCGTGGCATGCTCTCTTCCCTGTCCGCGACTAGGGTCTAGTGCATCGTTGCAATAGCGATCGGTAACAGAGCATTGGCTCAACGCGTATACGTATACAATGAGCTGCAGGAAAGGGAACCGTGGACTCTGTTATTTGCTGTGGCTCTCTACATTTATTCAGGTGTACGTTAGGCCCGGCCGGAACTTAGAGAGCGGCGTAGACATGCGACTGCCCCTGGAGCGCAGTCCTGTTCGGACTCCTGTGTCGCGTGGAACCGCTGACCTGGCCAGGCACAGCTGATGATGATTGTGGGAGGATGCGGAAGATGATTATAGTGGCGTTAGATGCATATGGTGTTGCCGCCACTACAGAGCTCCATACTACTCTTAGCGGCAATAAAACAATTGTTACTTTTTCGTCAGCTTAAGCTCCTGCAAACTAACTTATAGTAGCCCTACGCGACCAGAGTCCTTCAAGGCATTGAAGTACGATGGTTTAACTCATGGCATCGCTTTAGAAGTTTTCTGCCCTGATCGTTTAGCTTCGCCACAACTTCCTACGCTGTGATTGTCGCCGTCTATGTACCTCTAAAAAGAGCGTAGATGTTAGTAATGGAAGCGTGCACCTCTTTGAATGACAAAGTTTGACCCCGGCGCAATTATTTCAAGTTTTGCAAAAGCATTTCTCTATTAAAAATGTGAAATAATATTTGCCCAGAACACAATTTTAACACTGGCGTCATGGAAAAAACATACTTTAGTGTCAAAAGCCTACCTTCAGCCACGAATATTTCATCGCCATATAGATGGGCAGCGTTTACTCAGCGCTCGTTTTCCTTACTTCATTAGCCATCCCAATCTCAGACGAAGCACCGGTGAGGAGCTCCCGCCTACACCTACTGCCCGATGTCCGACCATCGCACGTACTACTATCAACACGCCACCCACATGTGCATGCCGGCCATCGCGAATGACGTCGAGGTGTGCAACCACTCTCCCAACCGGTTCGCCTCTTTTCACGACTGCCAGGAAAGATGCCTCAACACCGAGTTTCCAGCACACGTCTGCTTCGAGAAAACTCGCTTTTCCTGGTGCACCAAGTAAGAAAGAGCACTGCGCTCCTCTCTTTCACTTATTTATAGCTTGTGCCGGCGGACAATTTATTGTTTAGCATGCGCACACGAGGATATAACTAACTTCAAAAAGAAGCAAAACTGGCTGAGTAAGGGTAGCAAGTCATTAATACAAGAACCTTCTCAATCACTCGGGCATAAAAACGTTCGGTAAAATACTTTGGCTACAAACGCTCGGTAATAACTTGACTCGTAGAGAATTAGTCATTGCTCGCTTGCGGAATCAACGAATCCCTTTTATACGATTGTCCCCTTACGAAACGTGTCTCTTTTATAGAAGGAAAACTGTCCCGGCACTAGAGGAATGAGTGCTCTGATATATTGTTGGTTACTTCTTCCTTCCCACACGCTTACTTTATACCTTGGTATTTGACATCAACCACAACGTTTGTTGCGCCGAGACCTTGGCGCTGTCTTACTGACGCCAGTTTCTGCTCACTTTTGCCACTACAAGTGCGAATCTATGCTCAAACGAAGACAAAACGCGGAGAAATCTTTGAAGTCAAGAAACTTTTCTTTTCCCGTGCCATTGATTAATTTTTTGCACTTTATTTGTACGTACCGCACAGTTACAACGAGCTAGAAAACAAATTTAGGTTTTTTGCTTCGAGAAACTTGCCCCGCCATTTCCCCTATTCCCGTCAGTGACAGGGCGTGACACTAGTTACAAGTTACGCACACATTTATCCACAGTTTATGTAAAATTTACAGAGGCTTGAAATCCACATTGGTCATTAAGGGTAACAGAGTGGACCTCTAGAGAAGGCAAGCGCGGCAGGGGGCACAAGAAAGTTAGATGGGCAGATGAGATCAATAAATTTTCTGGGATAAATGGGTCGCAGTTAGTACAGGACCGGGAGGAGGAGGAGGAGGAACAAACTTTTATTTTACATATTTAGAGCAGATGGGCGACCGCCTTAGTCCAGGTAGCCGCGTGCTGTCGCTGCTCGGGTGGCCCGCTGGATCAGGCTTTGCTGGTCCTGCAGGTCCGAGCTGGTCAGCGCGCATTCCCACTGCTCGCACTCACCAACGAAGAATCCCGCATCTGGCGACGTCTCCAAACAAATACATTCTACAACGGCACCATCCTCTCCCATATCTCCCCCAGCCGTTTCACCTATAACTGCCGTGACTGCCACACCCCAGACAGAACCCCCCACTTCGTAATCTTCTACAGGACCGGGATAATTGGAGATTAATGGGAGAGGCCTTTGCCCTGCAGTGGGCGTAGATAGGCTGCTGCTGCTGCTGCTGATGATGATGATGACGATGATGAAATCCACAGCTCCTGTCATACTGAGAAAGGGCCCTGCGTGAGCAACTGCATTTCCCGTACTTCTCCTTGGTGACTTTTTCAGGCAAGACGTGAATGTCCGCTGGTGGTTCTTCGATGGTCGACGATGCGGGTCCTGGAACTTCACCGCGGGCCTCTGCCCGAACCCCGTGGACAGCAGCGTGTTCCGTAGCCTCCGTCACTGCGAGCGCCGCTGTCCTATGCGACGCCAGAGAGTCTCTGGGGTGCGGCCCTCCAGTATGATTGGGAGACGCGGTATCTGTAAAGCTGCCGGGAGAGGCAAGACCTGTACTTCCAGCGTCCTCCGGTTCCCCTTCTTTGCGGACGTCACCCCTGAAAATGGACGTGTTCGCTGCATCCGCTCTTCGGCACCTGACCTCCTTACCCACCGTTGTCTGACAGGCTCTAACCGTTTCACGTCGAAAGGAGCTTGTAAAAAAACCTGCATATTCAATGGCACGAAAAGTCTCCCAAATCACATACCGACGGGACCAAAGAGCCTATAAGTATCATTCTTATGCGTAGATTTTGATTGCTATCAAGACAATTTTTGGACAGAATATTGGACGAATCTTGTACTGGCACGATTATTTCTAAACGCTTTATTCATTCTTTGCGTTCTATATGTCGATTGCACTGCATTTTTGATGTATCCAAATAAATTCACAAACTGTGACAATTATCCAGCAGCTTGCTTTACAGGGGGCTGAATTCCCAGCGGGTAGTGTCTTTTTATTCTTTATTGCGTGACTAGACAATAGCAAACGAAAAAAATCCCGCTTCATCCCCACTAACGTGAAACCTGGGGAGGGGCGAAGCATGCAGTGTATCAGTGCCTTCTTGGCGCCTTGGCGTTTTTACCAACGGAGATGAAACCGTTGGCGGTTAGGGGTATATAGCTTTGCTGTAAAAGTCTTTTGTCTTTGAAGCAAGAAGCTCTATGTGTTTCGGCGATTGGATTGGATGACTAGACCGCGTATTTTTTATGTGATTCACAGTTAGTAAAGGAGCATTGTCCAGAAATACATGCACGCTGGGTGCTGTTTTAGGGGTGCTGGCGTGTGGTGATATCATAATGAGTTCAGATTTTGATGGCGAGCATGTTAAACCAGCTTCCTGGGCGGCCTGTTGTACCGCTGATACTCCTGCTTGAAGTGTTGCTTCTATATTCGCGTCGCTGCCCCCACTTACCCAAATGGTGATGTCATCAGCGTACATACTATAGCATAGCGGAGGGATATTGTCCAGGGTGGGGGGAAGATGGGAGACGGCGAGATTAAAGGGGAGGGGGGAGAGGGCTGATTCTTGTGGAGTGCTGATGGACGAGACTTGGTAAGTGGGGGATAGGAGGTGCGGGGATTGGAGCACAAGCTGCGGTAGCTGCCCTTCGTGGCGGCCTCTTAGACCAGTGGTGTCAATAAAAGTTTCTCTCTCTCTTTCTCTCTCTAGCGCGAGACGTGAAGGCGCTAGAGAGAGAGAGAGAGTTACCGAGGGTTACCGGGAGTTACCGAGCCGTGAAGGCGCATTTCGTATGTGTCGGCAAAGGTCCGCACCAATGGGTCCGGCTCGTTTCTTTTTCTTCTTTAGCCGGCCCCCAGCTTTATCTATGGGTTCGTGAAAACGACGGCTTCATTCTTGCTCCCCAGTGGTGAGAAGGCGGTCGAAGATAAGACATATCCGCTCGGAGTGGCTCACCCCTGGAGGTCCCTTGGTCCCGGGTTTCTTGCACCAAAAATGTGGAAAAAGGGACGAGCCGCCAAGACACGTTCTGAAGAGTGCTTTATTCGAACTTAAAACTGGTGATGATGATGGGAACGAGGGAGGCGAGGTGTCATCTTTTTCTTCACCCCTATGGGGCGGCGCCCCCCAAAATGCAGGCTGAAACTGGTGGTTGATGTAAGTGCCACTGCCCTGCTTTGAGCGGGCAGTTATTTTAAATGCATCATTGCACACTATCGAGAGATATTCACTATCTCAGGCTGAAAATCTATTCAGCAAAATAATAAACTACGGCCTTTGTGTTAACTTATCATTCCCAACAGCAATGCTGCCTGTCCATGTGGCTTATCCCAAGGAGAACAAAAACATCTTGAGAGATGTCATAACAATGTACCTCAACGCAACGCACGCCGTTTTATGTCAGGGACATATCCTTTTAAGTTTTTTTTTATGTCAGGCACATATCATTTTAAGGCGCTCGTCTGCGCGACGCTGGCCAAAACTTGAGGGGGCCATGTGCGTGACGATGGTGTGCGTTCCCTGCATAGACGCGGGTCGCGGTCCCTTCCTGAGACGCACTTCGCGCCGCCTCCGCAGAGGCTCATCATCGCTGCCGTCGAGAGAACCCGCGAGTGGCTGCTGCCTCAGCGCATTACTGCTGCGCCCAAACATCGCATTACGCAGTATCGTAATCGCCATCCATTTTTTTTCGTATTACTTCGCATCAAAGGCTGTGTTCATTTGTCAACTTGCTTGTTTTGTTCAAAGCCTCCACATAAACACCCGCACTGTCTCTGCGTGCACCACCCGTGCCCCCCCCCCTCCCCCTTTTTTTTCTTCACTGAAATGCTTCAGGACTGCCTGTAGTTCCTTTTAATTCCTAGAGCCCTTCAACACTTTAAATGATACACATTGATTTGTCAACTCCTTTTTGTTAACGTATACCAAGGCCCATCATATTCCCCGTAACATGTCACTAAATAAATGCCTCGTCTCGTCCACGTTCGTTCCATCATAGTAACACACAGCTCTATTCAAGACAGAGTCAAAGGAACCATTGTTTTAAATGTGTCAGGAGTTTTAAAGGCATCTGACCCCCTGCCATCGTGATGATTTCAGGTATGGCACACACATAGACATTGCTGAAAGTATCACTTCTGAAATGCACATAATTTGTTTCAGTTAATGTGTGGAACAGGCCAGTATGTAAGTGCTGTACTTATCCACCTGAATGCAGAGTACACATTGCTGCTTTCCCGTAATATTTTACGGTGTGCATTGCAGTCTCTATGTAATGACCACTAGGCTAATTTCTAATAAAAGAAAACCGTTGATTGGTTTAATTCTAGAGACTGTAACTGAACATGCACTACATTGCACTTGTGTTATGTTAACCGTTAGGTTTTTGATTGCTTCAGACATCAAGAAAATTATGAGCAGCGTACGAACAATACTATCTAAGGGAGAAAATTGCTGCTATTTAACTGTATTTATTTATCTCAGACGTTCCAGGCATCGGTGAAGTGAATATGACGCCTTTGAACTGTGATCAGTACCCAAAAGTAAATACCAGCTGGTACAAGCTCGTTTATAGCTAAATTCGCTGCTGTTCCGAGGAAACACTATACCAGCAGAGCACAGCTGGGCTCAGATGGGAATTTAACCTCAAAGTAGCTGGTGCCAGCTCATATTTTCTCCTGAGCATGCATTTCTAAATGATGTCATTAACTGCACCAAATGAATCGAAAGCTGTAGATCTAACTAGTGCTATGTCATAAGTGAGTGTTTTCTCTGTTAACAGGGGGTGATACGACATTTATGTCGCGAAGGAAACTCTAGTGTAGCGATTTCGTCTTTTCCTTCAACAGTATACTGACGATATTGTACGTGTAAACAAGCCAACAGCGCACGTACGTAGTCCTTCACGGGAAAATGGGTAGCAATCATAACTGTGCACTGCTGGAGCAAGCTTTGCATGACTTCGCATGGGAATTTAAAAACGAAAATTTGAAGCGGTGCCTTAGCGCATCACCCAGTTCACGCACATAAGCTGTTGATCGGGAAACACCAATTCGATGATCTGAAACGGGGCAGACGCACAAACACACTTCAGAGCTACGGCACCTCACCGTACAACTTTCACAGAAAAAAAGAGAAAACGTTTAAAGCAGTGCCCTTGCGCATCACCCACGTGCACTCCACGCACGTAAACCACCAACTGATCAGCTGATAGAAGAGGGACACGCGCACCAATGCATCTTATAACACAAGTGCTGCCCACCGTGCCCTAACGCATCACCCACTTCACGCGCGTACGCTGCCGTCGACTGAAAGCACCAACTGATCAGTTAAAAAAAGGCGGACACACAAACACATCTTGCAATACAAGTGCCGACCACAGGGCGCCCATTAGATTCCGATATGATTTCGCTCATCCGCTTCTCGTAAAACAAACACAAAACGCACAATTTCTGTGTCGTCATCACTGAGCCCCCCTCCCCCTGCCTAAGCCCCGCCCATTTACTGCGGACCTGAAACAAGGGCTTCCCCAGGCGGAGAGCGCACGGGTCGGCAGCAGCGGCAGCGGCAGCGGAGAGCTACTCCCCACAAAATACTCGGAATTGCCACTGGCGCCTCCTCGGGGCTTTGAAAGAAACTTTCTCAGCGATGACACATTCGGGCTCTCATTGGAGGTAGCCGCTGTCACAGTGCGGGACATCAAAACAGACATTGGGGCCGACGCAGCAAGCTGAGCGCATTTTTTTCTTTGTCTTTTGAGTACATTATGTGCACTTGGTGAGAGTTTCTTCCTCATCAATACTGAACGCATGCTTGCCTATATCGCTAATATCGGTAAGTCTGCGGCAATAACGTAGCCATGTCCGCTTTGAAGGGGAAGGAAACAGGTAAGCACGATCAGCATCATCAGCTAGGCTTCACACACATACGACACACTGCTGCGGCAAGTTCAGGGTGCATTCATTGAGCGGGAAATAAAAAAAAATTGAATTTTGACGACAAACTTCAGGGGTGCGATCATTACGCGAGTGCGATAATTATGCGAGTAAATACGGTACATAAAAAAACAAACTAAGGAATGATCTCAAGTGGAAAATTTTTCTGTAAAACTGAAATCGCATCTTCTACAGACGCGAATGACATGAAGAATGGAGCTTTACAGTGTTAAAGAACTAATACATGAGCACAGACATGCTATAGACCAATCATTTACCTCTTCAGTTCCAAGGCGGAACAAGAACCATCTGCGAATATTTAGTACTCGTTCATGCACAATATTAAGTTTAAAATCCTGTAATTCTTCTTACGACACTCTTTGACCACCGCTATGGCCTGCTACACATCACGTATGTACGTGGCTGCACTATATCTGCGCAGCTAATCCAGAGTTGCTTCTTTTCGGCCTCTCAAAGAAATCGCTCGCTTCTTACAATCTTCTTCACAAGCCGTCAAAGATTGGTAGCGATTGGCGCCAGTAAGGCAGCGGTGGCCCCTTAAGAGGCGTGTTGACAGTGGCTGGCACTTGTGGCCGACCCTGTCATGACCGACGAGCTGCCAGTCGATGGCAAAGAACGGAAATTTCAGCTGCACGGTCGAACATGCTGTGGCTGTTGGAGCTTGGCAAGGCGGGTAGCGTGGATTGGTGCAGCGGCTGGTGCACTGCCCCTCCGATGCAAACACTGCGCTGCCGTTAGTTGGGCAGCCTCCAAAGGGAAAGTGCCAGGGTAGGCATCTTTTCCCATCGAACCACCACCAACTGGACCAGACGTCTTGTCTGCATCGAGGCGAGACGGGGCACGAAATGGAAAAAATGAATGCGGCTTGAGTTAGCCAATAGATGAACATAGTGGTTGAACATAAGGTTGAACACAGTGGTTGAACACATAGATGAACATAAGGACAAAGGAAAATCTAGGGGCAACTAACTTCGTTAGTGCATTAAAGCTTTGCTTCTTTCCGTCAGGCACAAAAGGAGGTCATTTCACTTTTCCAGAAAACTGGCAGAACTATCATATTCACACCGAGCGAGACGGCGTTTATCTGGGCGTCCGCAGCTACTTTGAGAGAGAAATGTACTGGACCAGTTCAATATAAATAAACGCGGACAGTGCTTGTGTTTAAGGTGAACTCATTAACAGTTCTGGTCCGTCAACGACGCAACAGGCATTCCAAAAAATCACGAACAAACCAAGGGTGAATCAGTATTAAACATTCGAAGCGAAATCAGTGAAGGAGGTAACATTTTGACCAAAATATATTCGTGGTCGGATATGTTGTACAAAAAAGTTTGCCTGATGGCTAACGGCAGACTAGGTCTAATTAACGAAGACCACTGTCAACCGTAATGATCGAAGCCGGTCTGCGCGAGGTGGCAATAAAGTAGCTCATAAAGTCTTTACGTGGAGCTCTGCGGATTTGGTTGGAGCCCTTTAAAACATCAAGAGCCGCCTTATGCAGGCTGCGAGCCATTATAAAATTATTGATTTCTGGAAAAAAAGTTGCAGTAACTATGGTTGAGATACCCGAGTACACAGTCTTCGAGAGCTACTATGTGTGTCTTGGATGGTAGCGATTTCAGCCGCAAAATGTTATTGGTTTTTGCAGGTGCTGAAGGCAAGCTTAACGTCTGCTGTAATCTGACTATTCGGGGATGTGCCGATTAATAATCGCGAGCATAAAAAAATTCCCCCGCATTTCCCCGAGGGGGAGAATGTGAAAGTGCGAATGCACGGTTGTCGGCCCGCTTGCGGCGCTTGCGCTCGGCCCCCGCAGCCCACCGCCTCGCCGCCTTCTCTTCCATCTCTTCCATCGGGTTTGTAGTATCACGTGTACACCACGCAGTTATCAAGCCGCTATAACGCCGCTGAGTCGCCAACGCACGCCGCTGACGACGTAGTTTGAATGCGTTAAAGATATAAGGCGCGTCACTAACACTGATATCAGCGTCGCGTCCGTGGCTTGGTCGGTAGAGCGTCGCGCTGCGGCCGCAAAGTCCTCGGATCGAAACCTGGCGCCGGATGCTGTTTCTTTTTTAAATATAGAGGAGCACTGCGGACGCCGACGCCGCCGCCGCCGCCGCCGCCGGCGGTGGATGGTTTGGGGTCGCTTATAAAGTGCATTCGCACTTAAAAGCCTGTCAGAGCTTAGACATTCATAGAGTTTCAAAATTAGAAATGCCAATAGTCGCGGATCGCCTCAAGCTCTACCAGGGCTAGAGGTACCTACACACACAGGCAAGAGGAAATAAATTATTGCTCGTCGTAGCCAAAAAAAACGTATTTATTTCGAAATAGGGGAAACAAGTGTTCGCAACGCGAGTAAAATTGTCACAGTAGTAGAAATACATGTTTTATATGCATGAGCGGCCTCTGAAGGGTTCTGGTGTATTTGTTTTCCGTGGATTCAAAAAGTTTTGTTCTTTTGGCTTCCACCTAGAAAAACTTCACGTTTAAGCAGTTTCTACCTTCCGGAAAATAATTAGCGTTAACCGCACATACTGGTACAGAAGGAGTGCGGAGAAACCACTAATTCATTAAAATCTATATTTATCGTAATAAATCGTATCTTGGACCTATATCAACGGAACATTTTTGTTTCTTGTGTGATTATATGGGGCTGCCGTTGTCCCTTGTTGCCCTATTGTGAAGTGGAGCTGGTTTTGCATACGATTCCTTCCGCCTCCATATAACGTGCCCACAGAGGTCCTTAAATGTTTTTGAACGGCGATCTAAATTACATTCGCTGGCGACTCACAACCGTAATCGGGACGCGCTGCTCTTTCTCACGAATTGCATGAGCCTAATAGACTGTTACAAAGGGTTCATTTTTTGCCTTCGTAGGGTCTTTTAGGGCACCAACGAGCGTGCCCAAGGCCCGGTTTCCACATTTCTAGGCATACCAAAGACCCTTCAGATGGAGTACGTATAAAGTGACCTAGTGATAGATTTCGGAGGACCTTGGCTCAGGGCACCGGTTATCCGCCCTAAAGTTGGGCGTAAAGTAGCATATATATTCCAGTTTAAGGAACATTTCTTGCTGCCAAGTGCTGTCCTAAATCTGCCAAGTTCGATATGTCCTCTCTACGTGGACGTTCTCACCTTGTGCAGGGAACGAAGAGCGTCTTTTCCATGCAGGCCTCGAGTGGAGGCTCGCTGAGGACGCAGCTCCTCTCGCAGTCCTGGCCGGAAGCAAAGCGGTTGGCTCCCCTACTGCAGAGCTGGAGCAGAGCTCTGGGCTCTGAGCGCTCGCAGGCATCCTGAGATCGCCTGTAGAAGAACTCCTGACGGGGCTCCTGGCAGTAGGTGTAGAACACCGCCCCGCAACCAGGATTTGCCTGCGAGAAGACAAAGTAAGGCGATATTGTAGAAAATAAAAATCCCTGACATCAACACTTTGTGGTATAGCCACCTCCGATAAGTATTGGAAGAACCTATTTTCAACGTTTGTTTTGCCCATGAAAATCACCGGTAAAATGTACACATTCATGTAAAAGCTGCAGCGTATCAAGCTCGACTTGCATTTTTGCCGAGATCCCTGGCAGAGTCCCTTAATGCTTCACTGGGCTAGTCAAACTCTTCCCTTTAGGTGCCTCTGTCACCTTATTGGCGTCTATAGCCGTGGTACGCAAGCACATTTAGCAAAAAATTAGTAGTGGCTTAGCTCGGCTATGCCAGGATATACGTATAGCGTGAGATAAGATTCAGCTGGTTATTATTAAGTTTCCTGGTTGTCTAGGACTAGCTCATTATCATGCTTACTGCTACTAAAACGATTTCTATCCAATCCGACGCAATCCAGTCTAGTCCACTTCAGTCACTGCTCCTCGCGCATGCGCAGCACGGCTCTCCAGGAGCTACGCGAAACGGCTATCAAGCGGCTCCGCCGCAGCGTCAGATTTGGGTATTGCACAACGGAGGCGCACAGCTGGGCAGGCGCGGGCGCCAGTGCGTCTGCCGCGGCTATGACGTCACTCCTCTTGAATGCGCAGACCGGCGAATGTGCAGACCCAATCAATGCTCCTCGCGCAGCACGGCCCTTCAAGGTCCACGCGAAACTGCTCAACCTCGGCCAGAGTAGCTTACGCTACAAAACATGAACGGTTGGAATAAAACCAACTGTAGTCTAAACATACCCACGTATTTACGTACAGTCCCTGTCTAAATTTTGTAGGCCATCACGAAAGGGAACATGCCGCGGAAAATGCAATGTACAAGCTGACGTCTTGAGCTACGCTGAAACATTTTATGCCATGACGCTACAGAAAACACCTTTCTTCCTTACGGTCTTAAAATAATTTTGTCGCGCTCAGAGTTTATGATTATGCTTTGAATTCTTCGTGGTCCATAATGCTTAGGCTTGACCTACAAAATCTTGACGAAGTATACGTGCCTGCATAACTGGGTACACACATACAAACACATACACGTGAATATAGTACGTGTGTATAAATCTATGTATACCTATTTAACTATGACTATATGACTTTCATTCAATTTCCATGTTCACGGTAACGCTTCGGTTGTATCAGTGTGAATTGACTTATTGCTTAAGCTCTAAGCATTATTGAGCAAATTGGAAAAGGAGTGCTGCAGCTAGTTTGTGTTTTTCAATTTATTCTACCTTTCGTTACTCGTGTTTCGTCATCTTGCCAAAAGCAAACCAATTAACTCAATTGGCGATTTTTATTACATGGACGTTGAGTTTGTCGCCTGTGGAGTACAGCATAAGTTTTAAGCAGCAGTCCTCATCTTCGAAAGAGTCGTTGCAAATTGAGCAGTATTTCTCCTCGCCTTTCTGCTGAACAATGTTCAATGTTAGCACGAATATGCTTGCTTTGACTCTTCACCCGAAATTTATGCTCACCGGTCTTCGGAAGGGAAGATCAAATAAATTCTTGTCGGCTTGGCTGGAATTTGCATGCCTTGCGGACAAGCTTTGTTTGGCTTCTGCATCACCAGTCGCCAATTCAGTTCCCCGGGCAGGACGGGATGGCTTTTTCCTGATATCCAGTGTCTCAGAGTCAAAGGGTTCCAGTCCAAGAGCATCTCGACGAGGGTTCTGCGTGGCTTCGTTGGCGATTCCCAGTGGTTCGGTAAACAGCCACCCTGGACAAAGCTTATACGTATAAGTACGACAACTGGAAGAAGTAAAAAGCAAATTGCCTACGGCTTCCTTGGTGTGAAGATTTTGCTCCGTGCCCATCAAAAGCAAACGTAGCCCACAGCTAAGAGGTGAGAGGCACGGTTAACGCGGCGAGGTACTTTTAAGCAACACACACACACACACACACACACACACACACACACACACACACACACACACACACACACACACACACACACACACACACACACACACACACACACACACACACACACACACACACACACACACACACACACACACACACACACACACGCACGCACACGCACACACACACACACACACATATATATATATATATATATATATATATATATATATATATATATATATATATATATATATATATATATATATATATATATATATATATATATATATATATATATATATATAAGGAAGTTATGACGGTTGAGTAGCATTTGAAATGACCGATGACCGAGAAAGTGTTTTCCGGAAAGAAAGAAAAACGGGTGAATCTTCAGCAGACGGCAGAAGAACAGATGACCTCCCATACCATGTTAAAAACATTTCACCAGGAACGCGCCCAAATTAACCTCATCAGTTCATGCATGTGAAATTACAAACCTGAAAATTCTGAAGCAATTTACTCCAGGTTGTCGTTCATGCGATTCACTTCAATCGAACAGATGGTATGGTGAAGGACCGGTAACATCTAAACGCTGAGAAATCAGCCCGGCTGAAGAAAAGGTTGCTCAAAAATAGATTATATACTCGGAATTATCCTGGTAATCGTAACTTGTCAAGAATATAATGTCTTTGTATATAGAATTTGTATATTATGAAAGAGTTTATGCCTCAGTGGATAACATCTGAAAGAGCAATAGCTTATGGAGCAGAGGATGATCTTGGAGCCGAGGAGGATTACACAGCACCCTTGGAGGGTATATATAAGGGACGCATTGACACAATATCATTAATAAGTAAATCCAGATCTGTATCAGTCGCGGTGTCAAACAAGTCGATACCATCTCCCCGAAATTATTCACAGCGTGTCTGCGTGCCTCATTATACGGAAGCAAAATATGGTGAATTTGCTGTACGTATATCCCCAGACTTGTGCGATTAAAGAAGGTGGGAGAAAAATAAAAATATATATTCCGCATGTCCTAACAATCGAATTGGCTCCAATTTTGGGCAGTAGAAAGCAAGAATACGGAAGTTTTTTTTTTCTAAAATTGTCCAGGTTGCACCTCCAGTAAACAATTTGCTTAAAAACACACCTAAGTGGTGGGCTGCTTTAGGGACACCAATTTCCATATTCCAAGTGCGCTCCGTGCTTCATATTAGGTTATGTGCTATAGATTGGGATGTAAACCTGATACTGTCGCGAAGCCAAAAACGACGCAGTTGTCTTGGTGAAAAAAAAAAAAAATTATTGGAGCGAACTTATGCTCCCGTAACAACTCAAAAGTAAACAGATAACACATAACATGTGCGTCATAAAAATAAATAATAGATCACGTGCTTCACTTGGCACACAGATAACACAGACCGGTGCTGCCGGGTGGTAAAAAAAAGAACAAACGCAGTGCATGGTTTGCGGCAATATACGTTTTTAGTATGATTTTTTACACAACAACCACTTCTGAATTCTTTCAGTTGAATATTGACAGTTATCTCTGCTTATACCAATGATTTAAATCATACACATGTTGCTGTATCGACAGCCTACATAAGAGGCTGGACACCGCGTATACAATCACACCAATTTGATATACAGGGCGAACAGTAAGGGTCAAGTACTGATCCATGTGGTACTCCCACGTTTATTAATGCTTTTTTTGCCGCGTACCTAGA
This sequence comes from Haemaphysalis longicornis, assembly GCF_048455015.1. Taxonomy (NCBI): domain Eukaryota; kingdom Metazoa; phylum Arthropoda; class Arachnida; order Ixodida; family Ixodidae; genus Haemaphysalis; species Haemaphysalis longicornis. The sequence goes on along the minus strand of NW_027526460.1, from coordinate 71,955,539 downwards.
TAACTAGTCGCACAAAATTTTGAAAAACCATAAAATAAGAAAAATAAAAAAAATACGGGAAATTCCGAACAGTATAACCCATGGCATTTACACAAAGTGCAGATTTTGCAAAAGTTTCCCCTGAAATCGTTATAGTAGCGTAAATAAAGATAATTGGTCGAAATTAAAAAAAAAACAAGAAATAAGAAAAATATAACATATTTACTGAAAACGAGGAACCATGTAACGTACTGAATTTCCACAATAATGCAGATTTCGCGAACGTTTAAAATAGAATACTTATAATGACGTAAATGCAGATAATTGGTCGAACAAAATGTTGAAAAACAAAAAAAAAAGGGAAAGACATTAAAAAATTACGGAAAATGGCAAAACGTACAACGCACGACGTTTTCACAATATTGCAGATTTTGCGAAAGTTCCACCTGTAATCGTTATAATAGCGCAAATGGAGATAGGTGGGGCAACGAAATTTTGAAAAACTACTAAATAAGAAAAATAAAATAATTGAAAATGGCGAACCGTGTAACGCCCTGCATTCCCACAATAATGCAGATGTGGCAAAAGCCCCAAATGTAATCGTTAAAAAACCGTAAGTGTCGATAATCGGTCGTACAAAATATAGAAAAACTAAGAAGGAAATATTTAAAAAATTACGGAAAATGGCAGAACATACAACGGGTGGCATTTCTACAATAATGCAAATTTTGTGAAAGTTCCACTTGTAATGATTGTAAAAGCGTAAATGGAGATCATCGGTCGAAGAAAATTTTGAAAACTAAAATAAAACATATAAAAAGTTACGAAAAATGCGAACCGTGTATCACGCTGCATTTACACAATAAGGCAGATATTGCAAAAATTCCACTTCTAATTTTTATAATACCGTAAATAGTGATAGCTGGTCGGACAGGATTTAGAAAAAAAAAAAACAGAAAGTGGCTTCAATGAAAGTGGCTTCAAAATGACTTCAATGATTTAGCCATTGAAATAATATTTTTTGTCTTAACTATTGCGATTTACGCTACAACAAATTTTCAGAATAACGAGCAATTTAGGCGGTCCCCTAAATTTCTTTATACTGAGATTTCACTGTACATCATTTGCACTTCGCGATGACCGAATGTGGTACATCGCGTATGGAGCACCACAGAAAAATCGAGACCTAACTCACTGCCAATGCGTCCACAGCCGACCAAACCGCCTGAACTAGACTACCTGTATATCCCCTCGGGGAGTTATATACAGGAACCCTAGCTTGTACCTTACTCGCAGCGCCGCCACGCGGGAGCTTTAGTCTACACATATGAAGCTCTCACATAGCGTCACGCGGAAATTTTGTGAATACAAAGTATCGAACGAGTCTGACATTACAAAGGATTCATCAATGTATCCCAAAAATATTTTTATGTCGCATACAAAGCGCGGGCACCGCCGAAACCACATACCGCGTTGACCAAGCGTGTCATGTATCTCCCGGGAAGTGCAATAATAAGAAAGCAATGAATGTCCCACCAAGGAAAAAGCCGGTGTTGTTGCCTGCGGCTGCAAAATGGCTCTTTGGGAAGTGTTCCATAGAATGAGACATTCAAGAGGAGCAGACGTTTCGTTGCGCATGCGTAAACTTGGCAGTTGCGAAAGGTGGCAATCCACGCCAGTGCACCGAAGATTAAGTCTGCATAACGCAGCCAAACGAGCGAACAGACAAGCAGGAAAGTTAAGCGTCGTCAACTCTCTCATCTGACGAAAGCAGAAGAAGCAGAGGAGCAGCGCGTAAAAGGCAGACCCATTCAATTCGGGAACGTTAGGGTGACTTGCAAAGAAAGTGGAAACCTTGCAAAGCTCTTCCACAATGCAAGGTGGAAGCAAGGCGTCTCAGTCATACTAACGCAAGTTTATGGTTTCGCATTTAAAACCCGTGCGAATTGTGTAGTTGCCCTGGCGTGCTTTCACTTGGCCGACCCCTCGTGTCTACATGGCAGGAGTTATACTGTGGTCAATTCCTGTCTGTTCGCTATTTAAGACGGCTTTGTATTAAGTTCTAATACAATCATCGAGATAATTAGTCACAATTGTAGGGGTTTCTTGAGTTTGCTGTCTTATCCAAAGTGGCGTGGAGCTTAAGCGTTTTAACTTATGAGGGTGGGCAAAGTGTCCCCCGTCAACTCCTTTTACGTACGTCAAAATTCGAAGCATTGAAACTGTATGCACACTTTGTCAAGTATTAGCAAAAAAGAAACCTCGGTATTTCTACCCCCGGGACAAACTTTTTATATAAGGGCCTCCTGAGTATTTGGGATGCGCAGGCTAAGACGCACGAACACGTACCGGTGGCACCGCCGGAGTGTTTAACCTCATAGGCGCCTTCCAAGGACCATTTGTTCATCGCGACCACGGTAGCCACGGCCGAGATTACCAGCAGCGCAGTAAACGCAGCAACGCTGGCCCCTAAGCGCTGCCCAACACCCGAGTGTTGGCCTCCTAACGGGAAGGCGTCCGTGTTCGTTGCGGAATCACGCACAGATTGAGGTCTTGCCAGGAGCGCCACTTCACTCCGCGTTGGGTGTTGAGGCCTGTGAGAACGATAATAAAATATTACACGCCAGTTTTTCTTGGGCTACTTAAACATAACAGTTTTGGTCTGTCTGTCTGTCTGTCTGTCTGTCTGTCTGTCTGTCTGTCTGTCTGTCTGTCTGTCTGTCTGTCTGTCTGTCTGTCTGTGTCTGTCTGTCTGTTGATTCAGCCTTCCGAACAAAAGGTAAGATAGTGCGAAAATGAGAAATTCATATATGCAAAACCTTTCCAAACCAGTTAATGCATAGGACTGCGAATGCATATTACAGCATTTCTCTCCGTGCGTGTCGTGTAGTGCCTACGGCATTCGCCTTTGCTTTTCGAGCCGCCTCTTAGAGACAAATTGAGTTGTTAAATACAGCCTAAGCATTAGGCCGTCTGCAAAGCAAAGTTTCGCTTTACTGCATTTCACATGTTTTGACTGGGCGGACGGAAAGTGCTACCTTTGATGCTAGCTTCCTTGACCGGCCAAAATGTCGGTTCGGCGATGTCCAGAGCTTGCCGGAACTCATCATATAGGAACGCCACAGGCAAGACAGACATGTTATGATGACGCAAAACCTGTCTCGAACAGTCGTGGAACAGCCTTAGAGCATCTCTGCAGCGTGAGTCGTTCGGTGCGTCAGGCTTAGGCTAGCGTGCTAAGGCCGCGTGCCAATTACAGTACTTCCACCGATAAAGGGAACTCTGATGGTAAGAGAAGGTGGCACACTTGCAGGAAGCCCTGGAAGATCCCGCAAATATGATTTAAAGCTCCTGGAAGCTCACCAACTCTTAGGGTTCGTACTAGCGCTTAACACAGTTTGAGAAGACCGCCATAGAGAGTCAGCTTCAAGAAGACTAGTGAGGTCATGCTTATTGTCCCGACGAGAATGAATAGCGCTAAGTAAATGAAGTTATGGGAAATAGTTGAATTGCCAAAACTTGGAGCCTTGGTTTAATTTTTCTCCCTCTTGTGTAGGATGCACTGGCTTACGTTGTGTAAAGAGAACAGTGCACATACGTAGTTGAGGAGAGATAGCGGTCGCTACTGCTGGTCGTGATGGTAGTTGAGCTGGTGGAGCTACTGGGGCTGCTTGAGTCACTCGTGGAAATGTACTTCGGGAAAATCTGGCAGCAATGCAGGTGCGGTGACAGGGGAGCTGTATGGTGCACTGATGGGGGCATTTCCCGGGGCTGAGTGGTCTTAATGTGGTCCTGCGTGACGAAGTGCATGGCAGTTATGCAGGCACTGTTATAGCGTTTACGAAGTGGCACCACGATTAGCGATTCAAGCATTAGAACAAACGCGCTCATGTGTGATATATTTGTCGTGTACACGCTTAGACTATTTTGCAACAGTGGACATGGCGGTTGCCATTCCCTGTTTAGTAGGTTTGAAAAAATGGTTTAAAAAACGAGGCCCGATTTCAACTGAAGGAAACCCGAAATTTTTTATTTGGGCGAAGCTGCTTGAAGCTTTTAATTTTACATATTGGTCCAGGAGCTCAATAGGTCTGCTTCCCGTGAAACCCACCTTCCGTTCGTGGTTACGCAATACACGAGCAAAATGGAAATGACCGCGGGAACAGGTGAATACGGCGATTGAGCATTTTTTTTGAGGAAAAATTGGTCTTCTGAAAATAAACAATGTAAACCACACCTAGCGAAATGCCTAGAATCTGTTAAACGCCTTGAAAAAATGTATCAAAAGGAAAAGTTACTTGTTATCTTGGGACGCGTATTGCAGACGAGAGGCATTTTCATTCCTGATCGCTAACTTTTCATAAAGATTACGATAGATTTATGGCCGGTATTGACGTTAGGTGTAGTAGATCCGCCAGCTTTCGAGCCTATTATAATAAGTGGGCATGGGTACAGTTCAAAAATTTTTATAAATTGGGCTTCAAGAAAAGGGCTATAAAGAGCGATAGATGAAACCAATTTGGTTTTTGAAGTAGGCTCTTGATTGCAAAGCATAAGGTAAAAATGTTACCTTGCTACCGACAGGTGGCTTTTATGCACAGAAGACATAGCTATGACAGTGGACGTAAAAATGTTAGAAGGATATTGTATGTCTTTCGACGTACTCGGACCGAATGACCATTTTACGATGTTTCTAACAATAGTCAGTTTGGACCTATGAGAATACCTAAACGAATAACAAACACATCACTGTTTTTTTGTGAAACGTAGATTTCCGGATGGTCTTGAGAAATTCGATAGCGTTATATTCCAAGCCCACGAAATTTGTTTCATAGCAAGCAGTTATTTTTCGGCCTATTGGAATTTGCGTTAGGCTACTTGTTTGAGTTTTGTATCATATGTATGACCATACACTGCATACATCTGCCCGAACTACTATATGGTACAATATTGCGCCAAAGAGCCACTGCTCGAGAGACATCAGCAATCATTCAGCTTTATCGGGAATGCAAAAGAAAGCGCGTGGTGAAAACTGTTTAATGCCGGCGCTGTGGTAGCTAGTACAACTAAATTCGTCACATCGCAAAAAGTAAAAAACTGGACCCTTCGCAGTAATTTAGGACAAAATCACTGTAGCTTCCAAAAAACAAATTCGCTAAGAGCCTTGGGAGCAATTTAGGACAAATTAAGTTTTGTAAGCAACTTAGCTTCCAAAGAACGAATTTGGTAAAAATCGAAGTCGGGCCTCTCTGAACATCTAGCGGTTCAAGTCTTTTGCTAAAGTTGCCCGTGGAATGAGCCGTGCCACGAACAGTAAACTTTCCTTGAGAACAGCATCTTCCCGTGGAAGATTCTCTTTGCTTAGCTGATGCAATAATGATAAACATAGAGTACCTGCGCGAATTTGACATCTTTGTGCGGGGAAATGGGTCTTCCGGTAGCATCCTGCTGCGTGGCCGCACGGGGGTTCTGTTTTAAGCTGGTGCGTGGACGCCGGGAAGCCGCTGGTCGCCTGGTTTCAGCTGGCAGTCGGGGAACAGGCTGCTGTTTGTCAGCGCTGAGTTGAAATGGCTGTTTGGACTCTGATGCAGAGCTTATTTTCGTTTCTGAGGGCAGCTTTTTGAGCCTTCCGGGTGTTGGCTGCTGCGGGGTGGTACGGGTGTAAGGCCCAGTGCAGGTGCATGGACGAGAGAGCGGCGCTGGTCGCTGTGGTAGAGTATGCTTCTTTAGCCCTCGCCGCAATTGTTCGGCTGGACCGAATGCATTTTGCGGCTTTGCTTTTGATGAAAAAAACCTTTTAGCTTCTTGGTACCGCTCCTTGGGTCCGCCAGGCCGGCTGGAAGACACGGTGTAAGTGCACTCACTTGGCAAGCCACGCTGCTTGGTCTCGACAACGTGCTCGGGGCTGGGTTGCTTTTTTTCTGCCATGTTGCGTCGTCGGAAAGGCTGTTCGGTCATGCTCTGCGCTTCGGAAGGTGAAATGGATGCCGCGAGCTTCGGCAAGATTCCGTGTGCTCGGGCAGCGGCTCGGGTCAGGATTCCGTTGGGGTCGCATCGATATTGATGATACTGGTTTTGAGCCAGATCCACGTGGTACTTCGGGCTGTCCAAGGCAGTGTTGATGCAACGCGCGGCTGTCTGCCATTATGCTTGCTTTGGTTACGCGTCTATACACACTTTTTGCTTTTTACGTGCTTAGTTTGAGGGCTTGGATAATACAACCATGGCCAATTTTTGAGCGCCCTGCCTGTTGGCAAATTCCCCTGTTTCTAGACGAGGTTTTACTTTGCCAGACCACCTGGCAAAACCAATCCCACATATACCAAAAACGTTGAAGAAGCACATCGATAGAGTAACATTATCATCATAATTATCACCATCGTGTAAACGAAATTTTATACACACAGAATCGCCTCGTCATACACGATAACGAAATACGGCTTTGAACAAGAGACGTTCATTTTCCCTTTAGTTACAAAAGTTGTGCGGTTTCAAATGACCTATGCGTGCATGCTTTTTTAAGTGACGTTCGCCGGTCTTTCGCTTTTCTTGTGTTTAGTTTAAAACTGGTTTTTAGCGCGCTTTACAAATGGTGGCAACGACGTCTTTTTACTCAGCTAACGAAAAGTTCTACTGAGTTATTCGAAGATGGTCAATGAAAACCACGAACAACAAAGTTTTGTTCCTTATCTATGCAAGTATCTCGAAATAACGTTTGCGTTCTGGCGTCTGCGCACTATAAACAGCAGGTGCGTACATGTCGGCTGAATTTTTTCCAACTATTTAAACGCCTTTGTCGATGGCAGATGTACTTGTTGCGAATCACATTTGTCATTGATATACTGCCGGTGGTACCTAAATAAGAGGTACACGCTTGGCTGCGATCGGTTATCCTACTCTTCAAAGATAATCAGAAGTTCTACGTTTAGACATGAGAGAGATACATAACCTTTTCACAGAGCAAACAGTGGCACTGAATCTTCACTCGCTAAAATGCCAGCGTACGTCCAGGTACCCTTGCACCTTGGCCGCAGCTCCGGCAAGGATGGCCAGAGAAACAAATCTCGTCAGCCTGGCCGGAATTGGTCAACAGGGTCTGCAAATTCTCAGGAGAACGGTTAGGAGCACAGTCTACAAACAGGGTGTGTTGTCATTCCAACACTGGGTTTGATTTGGGAGAGGACAAAAATACACTTGAGGAACTATGCGCTAGGCTGGATAGAGCGTAGGGTTGACGCATTCTAGTAGGCCTTTGTAAGCGGCGCCAGATGAATGTTTCCCCCTTTGTTGTGGTTGTGTTGAGGCAAGGCAAGGCGAAGGCTACGGTAGCTTGGGAGGATGTCATGGTAGTATGATGAAACCGCGGGAGGTGGGAGAGACATTGCAGGGGGGGCTGATTCTGAGGAAAAGACCTGGGGGAAAGGATGACGCCAGCGGCATGAGGAGCCTTGTTCCCATCGAGGTTACTCACCTCTAGTGTGCACGACATTGAGAGGGTTGTAGAATGTGTCGGTAGGGGTGTAAGGTGGTGGCGTTCACTTGGAATATTCCGGGACTCTTGCTGCGAATCAGTTAAATAAGTAATTTATTCAGAGCTTGTGGTAGCAGCGGAGGCTATTCAGTTATTTCAGATTTTATCGCTAATGTGAATAGCGTGACTGCGGGGCCGAGGAGCCTGCGTTGTAGTTTAAAGGTACCAATTCAGCATGTGTGTAGGGGGTGTCGTGCTGCAGGTACAATTTGGTGCGATCTTTAACCGGGAGGAGCTTCTGCCTTGGTAGAATCCTGCGGGCGTATGATTAAAAATGGGTGATAGTTTGATGTAAGGCCGGTTGCAAGGCATAATCGCAGCCGCGCTTGTGAAGCAGGTTAGGTTGAGTAACCGAGTCTGGAGGAAGTGACGACCGGTGTGGGTTGGAGTATGGTGAATTGGCTGCTGCGTTTGGGTTTGATGAGCTCTTCGAAAGTGTTGTGAATTGTGAGTTAAGGAATACCACAAGCAGAGCTTCTTTAGCACAAATTCTGCCTTTATGCGCCATGCTGACCCGTAGTTAAGGCAATTGTAAGATGTCTCTGCTTAGACACGCTCCATTTACCTTCGGTGTTTTTAGCAACTGCATGCAAATCTTTCTCTCGTAGACCCGTTTTTTTAAATAGTGAAGCTGTTTAGAAAATCGTAATTTTGCGTGTACGCGGTTAAAAATACCAAGAAATTGCCGAGGGCCCGCACGTGAGCGCGGCCTCGCGCCGACCACCCGGCAGTTACAAAAACCAAAAATATGCCCGGCGCTTGTGTGTGCGTGCCTCGCGACGACTGCCCAGCATCCCGTGTGCACGTTTGCCAAGACAAGCATACCCACTTAGGGAGATTGGCCAAGATTGCGGCGACCAACCGGCATTTAAAAATCAAGAAAATGCCGAGCGCTCCTGTGTGCGTGCCTTGCGGCGAAAGCCCAGCGTCCCAGGCGCACGTTTGTCGAGCCAGGCATACTTAGGGAGGTTGGCCATGATTCCGGCTACGACTCAGCAGTTAAAAAACAAGAAAATGCGGAGCCCTTCCGTGTGGGTGCCTCGCGGCGAACGCCTAGCGCGCCAGCCACGTTTGTCAAGCCAAGCATGCCCACTTAGGAAAATTGGCCAAGATAGCGGCGACCACCCGGGAGGTAAAAAAATTGGGCCCATCTCCCCGCGAGGGGGACTCGAGTAAATGCGTCGCATAGGGGGTGGGTGTATTGTGTTAACGTTTAGTGTTTGGGGAGTTGGTGGCAGTGAATGCGTTGTATCAGCAGCTTCTTGACATAGTTTGGATGAGTCAAGCATATAAGGCGCGTTCGTAGCCTCCCATTCTGTGTCGGCTTTGTGGCGCAGTGGGTAGAGCACCATGTACATTGCGTTCCGCCCGCAGGGTCGAGGGATCGAAACCAGGCGCCGGATAGTATTTTTTTATATAGTGTAGGAGGAGGGGTGCGGACAACGACGGTGCGGACTACGACGGACGTCAACGCGGGTGACATCGTGAGTTACTGAAATGCTCTGCATTTAAAAAACACCCAAAATGCCGAGCGCTCTTCTGTGTGTGCTCGCGGCGAACGTCCAGCGTCTCAGATGCTCGCTTGTCAAGCTAAACATACCCACTTATGGAGATTGACCAAGATTAGCCACAAAAATTGTAGTATTCGCCGTAATCGTGGCAACACTTGCTCGGAACGAGAAAGACACGTTATAGCATACGTTCTCCAAGGAGATGTTTATAGATTGTAACTTAAAAAAAATTCAAGGAAGTTCGCACTTGGAGCAGCAATGCTACAGTAAAGGTCGTTGCGGCAGCGAAGAAGAAGCAAATCAGCTGCAATCGTGGAGTTAAATCGTCGTGATGGTCGTGAAGGTTTCGTATAGCTTCGCTAGATTCAAATGTTACGCGTTAGTGTGAGCTTCCCCCATTTTTATTCAATTTCACGGTTTATGTATTCGTGTGCTGGTATTAGTTTACGCAGCAGTAATGATTGTGGTAGTTAGTTTACCTATACTTTCCAGAAAACATTACAAATGTTCTGTTGGCAAATACACTACGTTTACAGAAAAAAAAAAACTATATCAGACTTGTTTAATTGAACTAAGCGAAGTATCCGCAAAAATACATTTAGAGCCCCATGGCTTTGTGTAAACTTTTTTTGTTATCGCATCTTACCTTGGTGCGTACAACTCTTCATACCGGCGCTAAAAATACACTCAATGTTTCTTGACTTGAATTGAGCCAATTCGCCCATTCCCGGTTTGGAGTTTTTCTTCAATTAATAAATAAATTATTCAATGGGTAATCGCACCATAAACTTTCGATGAATACTCTCTCTACAAGCATACTCTACTCGCAATGACTCGCCAAGAATCACTACGGCATAACAAACCTTTCTTGAGCTCTGCATTCCCTTTGCAGGTAGCCAAAGGACTACTGTGAACCCCCGTCAAGACGGATAAATCAGCTCCTAAGAATTTCGACTTACACTACTTTCCGCTGTTTTTTTTATCTTCAACACATAGCTCAAATTCTTCGCAGTCGTGAAGAAAATTCATGCAAAAATGACAACAACAGAAATTCGACCAAGCCAAACAAAAACCACCGCGGCAATCTCAGTTTTTTGCAGGCGCACCAGCATCATTAGGAGCCAATCTCCCGCATTTGGAATGAACCACCTATCGCGGAACCATCGCCATGAACATCGCAGGCGACCGGCTTTCATGGAATCTGAGACCCGACTGGACATCACGGACACCGCGGCGCATCATTCAGGATGCTAAGTCAAACGCGACAGCCGCAGACCCGACCGAAGGTCACCGGCCCCCACGCAGCTGAACTCACGAATCCTGTATCGACCCTCGTTGCACAGAATGGGGAGCCCAGTCAGCCGGACCATGTGAAAAAGATGCAGTCCAATCAACTTGAACGCCAGCGTCCCGTCCCAGGACCAGAATGGCCGACATCCGTGTCTGAGAGGCAGCTTCCCGGACCTCCGCCTCTCTTAGAGCCACCGCCACCGCCACAGCGATCCAAGCCGGACACCGTGCCGCAGCTCATCCATCAAAGGCACGACACTAGACAAACGACCAAGGCTAAAGAAAGTGCAAGGCTATGTCAACAGGTTACTCATTTGCCTCAACTATCTTTGCATGCAATGCGCAAATATTTTGGTGCTTCGTGTAGAGTGTTCTCTACACGAAGCACCACAATATTTGCATTTTTACATTTCTGGTGAGATGTGTCCCCCCTCCCCCGGAAAGAAAAAAAAGGTTTTTCCTATTTACGACGTCACGAAGAGGAACTGCATTTCACGGCATTTAGTGTATTCGGCAAGCCTATGTCGTTTGCACCACGATATAAACCTCCACGCGAGATCGTGGATATTCTGCATATTAGACGCCATCACTGTTGCAAGGGCGCTGCCGTAGACTGTTTTCCTTCGATGCGGCGCAGGATTTTAAGTTTAAGCTTAGGAAATGAACGTCCCGTATTTCTCGTAGATCGAAGAATTGCAATGTTAAGGCAGCGGATGTGTGGGTATTGGGGCACAAGGGAAGGATAACAAAAAAAATATACATCCGTTAAGCAATTGGATAGGCAGGTCTCTCTTTTTTTATTTATACTGTATTCTTACTAGTAGTCACAAGAATAAAAAGAATCATAAATTAAATAAGCGAATTTAAAATAATGTTGTCTTGACATTCACGAAGGCGAGAACAAAGGCTGCGGGAAGCGCTTGCACTGCTGGGGCATCTTGGCAGGGCCATACACGCCAAATGAAAAATATCCTGCAGAGAGAGAGAGAGAGAGAGAGAGAGAGAGAGAGAGAGAGAGAGAGAGAGAGAGAGAGAGAGAGAGAGAGACCGGGAACATTATTGCATAAGAGCGAGTAATCATAGACGTCGGCAAAAGCCCTTGGGCTCTAGCAGCGTCTTCGGCCAGCTGAATGGCCCAGACTGCAAAAACAATTTTTTTCTTTACCAATGCGTAGTATTTATATTTATCAAACTAGGCAAGGTAACATGTGCACCTAAAATACCATCGGGGAGAAAGTGGTTTATAATGCTTGTGCTTGAAAGTAAATTATAGACTAGAGTAGGAACATCCATAATAAATAACATTTCCAAAATCTTAGTACAGTCATCTTTTAGGGAACACTGTCGATTGGTAGTAACGCAAGATGGGTTGTTGCAGTTTTAAAAGCAGATGAAAAGCGTCTGTCAAGTATTCTCTGTTAATGCGTCGGAGCAACACCCGGTCAATGAGGATCGCTGTAGTAAAGGGCTCCATTGTAATTCTGTAAAGGGGTATATTTCACGAGCACCAAAATCTCGACACACAGCGTCTTCGCTTGTAGTGTCTATATCAATGCGGCCGGGATCAAACCCGCGTCCTTAGGCTCAGCAGCGCAAGACGTTAGCCGCTGCATTCATTTTCCTGGAGTCTTAAACTGGTATTCGATAAAACTTTGACACGCAAACAAATGTGAGTGATTTAGCCATTCATTTCTGAGAGTTCTTGCTGATGGATGATTTGTTGAATGACAATCCTGAGGCTTTTCTATAAGCTTTAAGTTCCCACTCACATCTCTTAACCCACGCAAGTTTAACCATAATTTTGCTATATTTTGAAGGTTGTTTACGTTGCCATCATTCGCCTGAACGCTGAAGATGTTAAGAATTGTAATACCTAGTGGGATTTTGTAAAAACTTGCATTTGTGAAGGGATTGTGTAAGGCACCTGAATGTGCTGTTTCGTACATGTAATAAGGGCCCACACTAATTGTTTAAGCGTTTTTGTGATTTTTTTGAGACAGTGGAATACGTACACGTAAACACCTCCGCTTTCTTCAATCAGAATTCAACGCTAACATCTCGTATTGTAGTGATTGGTCTAAACGGCCCACAATACGCGCAGTTTCATGTGACTCCTAGCAGTAATTCATTACCGACTACATCCCTGCTTTAACAAAAGCTTGATCTTGTGACTTCGTGCAAATATTTCTGGTATTTTATATTTTGTGCAACATTTGTCTGAAGCAGGGCTTGAACTACGTTCGTAGCACCGTTACTGGTTTTTCTCGGTTTGTATATATTTATAAAAATTCTTCAAACATTTTTAATAATTTATTATGAAAGCTCTTTAAACTTCTCGAAAAACCAAATACATTGCATCGACATATGATCAGGGCAATACTCGTAACTAGCGTTCGTTGAAGCCATTCAAAATTGTTATAGTGATCGGGCCACTCACTGAAACCGTCTCATCTCATCGTACGTCAAAAGCTTAGGCTGTTAGTCATGCTTTTAGAATATTCTGCTATGTTCAATGTGGCGCATACGACTCACATACACAATTGGCTGTGCTCAATGTCACCACAACATTAGAGAAATTTAAGCACATTTCGTGTCAATATGAAAACATTAGGTGAATATGCTACTGAAGAACCCATCTGTACTGCGTCGTAATGGCCTAAAAATTGTTTTAAATTTCGTCGACAGCGCGAACAGAATACAAAAATGATAGTCAGGATAAATCTGGAACTGGAGCGCTGGCGCTCTCTCCAGGTAAAACCACTACCATCCAATAATACAGCCACCATTACGACTGGGAGTTTACACACCAAACATATAACTCTGTTATGGCGAAGACCTTCCCGCAACGCAAAAGGGCAATCAACACACAGATGGAGAAAAAGCATTTTAATGAGCTCAGAAGTAAGAGTGGAACCCTAGTCCGAAAATTGAATTCGTTGCCCTGGCCACCTTGGCCCATGTCACCAGGACAGTCTGGTCCTCAAGTTGACAGCTGGTCAACAGTGTCGCCCACAACTTAAGAAAGGATTGGCTGGAGAGGGGTGATAGGGCTGCATTGTGGGCGCATTCCGGAATCTAATGCTGGAGGGTACCTATTTGTGGACAAAATTGCATAGAGCAGTGTACTGTGCGGGAAACAATAAATTCATTCGAACTTGGTATACGTACGTCCCTGTTTGTAGTTGTCCGAGTGTTATTGCGTGGGTTTGCTGTATGGTGGCCCGATCAGGCTGAGCATTGTCCTGATAGGTGAGAATCGCTGTGAGAGGTGCGGTGACCTCGGGGCTCGGATGCCCAGTTCGCGAGCCTGTCCTACCGTTAGATCAAAGGATCGCGAAGCTTGAAATAAAGTGCCGTGCTTTTGCATTCCCGCAAGCAAGTAACCTTAAGTGCTTCCCTGTATTTTTTAATCACTTTCTACCCCAATTCGCCACGAACGGTACTACCATCCCAATTGCTATTCGTTGTATAATATACGAAATTTTTCAGGGAAGCAACAAACACATAAAAAGTGTAATATGCTTATTCTGGGATTTGTCTTAATTGCGTGTCTTCTTTTATATAATCGATAATTTTTTTGTAATTTATCGTAACTCACTGCCTTTTTAACTACACATTTTTGCGGAAACGTAAAGGAAATACGTGAATACATATATACATACATGTCCTCCTGTGAACCCACTATGGGGATTTTGTTCAATTTTAGATGCAACGCATCTTATTCACCCGCCTTGTCCATGCATGCATGCATCCTTCCATCCATCTGGCGTCGTCGTTGTCCGCGCCCTTCCCCATTCTCCTCGCCGCGCCAGCTGCGCTCTCCGCCGCTTTCACCGCAGCGTTATCTGCGGGTTAGCGCTCGCTCCTCGCAATGCCAGCTGTGCGTCGGCGCGCGCTAGCGCTCGGTTAACGCATGCGCATGCGCTGATCTCTCTCATTCCCCTCACCGTTATGCGGCGGTACAAAACGCGGTACATGCGCCGCTCCGCTCCGTCGTTCCAACGGCGGTGCTGTGATATCCAACGCTGCTTTGAATGTAGACTAACAACAACAAATTACGCCCACCTCCCCTCGCGGGAACCCCGTAGTAGACGGAAATGCATCGTACGCGTTCACGGCACGTTTCACGCGATGGGAGAATCAACCCAACGGAAACACCGAGGGAAACCCACGATGCGTCGCATCTACACAGGGTTCCCGCGAGGGGAGGTGGGCGTAATTTTGGACAAAGGCTCTGGGCGACTGAAGAAAGAACGGTTGCTTCGAATTCCGCGAAATGTACATTTAAGCAAAGCAAAAAAGTACATACAAGCATAAAAAACATACATACACGCATACGTTCAGGCACACTAATATACAAACATCTAACACAAAAGCGCATATATATGCGTGCATACCTAAAATACTCACAAACACTCCATGATGATTGTGTTTTATGGCGCGGGGCTTCTAGGCCAAAGAGCGCCAAATACTCACACACACTGAAACTTGCACATACTTTGCGTACTCTGCTATATAAAATCAAGATGCTGTGGCTAATGCAATCCTTTACAGGGTACTATGGGGAAGCCGCAGTCCATGGCGAAGCTGTCGACCAACTACATCGGTGTTGCACCAGACTTCCCGAGGTACTGCAAGTATGGCAGGCTGCTAAGAGCGGTGAACAGTTCCACCAGCACCTACACTGTGACCAGCACGAGTAGCAGTGACTACACCTGGACGAGCAGCGAGAACGAATATGAGCGGTATGTGAAGCATGCTTTGTCTAATGGTCTCTCAGCCGAGAGTGCACGTTGCAAGCAGCTTAAGGCTACGAGAATAAATTACATGCGAAATTGGTGCAGCCAGAGAGAGAGAGAGAGATAGACAGAAAGAGACTTTATTTTGAAACCAGTGTACGAAGGAAGGGTCGGCTACTTGGTTGGCTTACAGGGACCCGTCTATAGTCCTGGTGCGTTTTTAATGTGGTTCGCATGCGTGGCTCACTAGAGCTATTCAAGAGTCTTAGGGGTGTGACCCATGCCTCCCAGCAAAAAGGGCGCTTTGTGGTGAAAATTGGTTGCAGAGAATTTCTCAGGGTGGTTCATATCGGGAGGGTGTGGTAACTGTTGGGGCATTGACCGCAGTGTGAGCATTGTGTTGTGGCTGAAAGCCCGTCTATGTACTGTTGTATAAGGACAGCGCCAGGGACAGCGTCAGGGCCAGCGAATTTTCTTGGGTAGGGGAGAGTGGTTCTGTGAGCTCTGACGTCCCGTAAGTATTTTCTACGAGTGTGATGCATTTCTCGGGGGTGGTGTTTGGGGTTACAGAAGCGAGGCCAGAGTATTGGGGTGCCCGGATATAAAAAGAAGCTCGGGCTAAAGCGTGGGCCTTCTCAATCTTCTTTACATTTGTGTGTCCAGGGGCCCAGATCACAGTAGTATGAAGCTCGGGGTGGTTGCGTGTGATGTTGGTGAGTCTTCAGCGCATGCGAAGGCACATATGATTTTCTCGTAGATTGCGAATTGCAGATTTGCTGTCGTGATAATGACCAGTTTTGTTTATCTTGGTGGGCTTCTATGGCGTTGACAATAGCCTGAAGCTTTAAAGAGGTCCTCGATGGTGCCGGGGCATACTTGGCTACTGCGGAGAGGACGAGGTTATGAAAAGCTGTCGTTTCGATTTTAATGCCTTTAATGTGCGCAGCGTCGGTGTAAATGACTGTAGTTCCAGTGTAGATTGTCTTCCTGCGGTAGTGGTTTGCCCTGTCAGCGCGGCGACTTGCCTGGTCTAGACACATTTTTGGGTATGGACCTCAAAGTTATATTGGCTGGACATGACCATGGTGGCGGCTCTGGTGAAATGTGCTGGAGCTGCGTGATCTTATGGCCTAGATCTAAGAAGATGAGATGACCTTGAGGCGATGTTTGTAGTCTGGATTCGGGAGAGGGGGTGCGAGTCAATCTTCTCACTCAGTGTATTCAGCGCGCCTGTGGTATAAGAGGTCGCTTTGTGTGAATCTTGGGGTGCCTGTTATGATGCGGGTGGCATTGCGGAGAAGTACTTTTACTTTCGCATGCTGAGTTTTTGTCGAATAGTAGTAAGGAAGGCTGTACATAATCCGTGAGACAAGGAGAGCTTCTACCACCTTGCGACCTTCATGTCCCTTTAAATCATAATTACTTCGGGACACCCTATTTATCATGCGGAGGGTCTGGTTCACTTGAGTATTGGTGGTTTTTGGCCGAGTTGTACCTGTGCCGCCCTGATCTATGCGAAAGCCGAGGATTTGTTTCGAGGGTTTTCGAGGAATTTTTTTGCTGTTTCTGTGTAGCCTAATGAGTCTCCGGGTACCGTTTGCGTGAGCCTTGCGGGAGTGGATGACAGTCGTGCAGTGTCTTCTCAGGAGAACACACCGGTCCAATGGATGTCGTGAATAGAGTGATTGCGTCTATGACTCGCTGCAGCGTCTGTTCTTGAGTGTTAGGAGAGCCCGTGTGACAGCAAAGGCATGTAGTAGTCCCGGGATAGCATGCAGGAGGGGTCGAAGATCGCGCATGACCAGAGTAAACAGAGTCGGAGAAAGTATGGCGCCTTGGCGCACTCCTGCTGTAAGTTTGCGAGTATTACTGATGTCGTCTTTTACTTTGATTTGGACGAGCCGGTTAGTGAGGAAATCTCTGATATACTGGATAGTTCTAGTTCCTATTTTGATGCGCTTTGCTTTTTCGAGTATGGCTTGCGAGCGACGGTGTCAGAAGTGTTTTTATAAGCCATAAAGATGGTTAACCAGCGAAACTGCAACGTGCGACCGATGTTTACGATACGGTTTACGATACGGTTCCTGGCAAGTACGCATGATGCGTGGCTTCACCATTTCGAAATTCGTTATCTCTCACCCATCAAAAATAAGTACCGAGATTTCACGTGGGACAGTATTTGAAGAAACTCTGCTCCCCTCTCGAAAGAATGAAATCTTATTTCTTGCATTGATTGTAAAGGCATGCTGCATCAAAGTGCGCATGGACGTATGCTGGGTCCTGCGTATACTTTTATGCAATAAGTATACACATAAGTGCATACCTTGTCGACTAAAAGGGAGTTCAAAATGGACGAGAGTGATTGTTTTCAGCCAATTACAGCTCTCGTATTGTAGTTACAAAAAGATTCGCTGTTGAGTTCCAAAGGGGCGTGCAATACTGCCATAGAAACAAGTGTTGTGTGGCTTTGAACCAAGAGCTTTGCACCGTTTTAAGCCGATGCAGCCCATCCTTTTATCGCCAACCAGAGTGTTGGTGTTTGCGTAATTAAGTAAAACAGAGTTTTTTAGGACAGCATCAGTTGTCTCTCTCAGTCAAACGTTCGGTGTTCCTGGTGAACAGCCGTCACACAATATGTCCTACAGAGGGTACTCAAAAGGACGGGCCGCTCAGGAGGCAGTCCTAATGGAACTAATGATGCTACGCCAAATTCCTAAGTGATGCTTAGGCAAACTTAAGCAATTATTGAACTAAGTTTGTATTCTCTCGGATTTGAGAACAAAAAAACAAGCACTCATTTTCAGCCGTGCCAGAGCGTGCTGACATTTACAAATTGTGAACCGAGTGCACACGCGGTGGCCTTAACTCAGACGGGTGTTTAGGTGACTTGCACGAGTACCTACTAATTAGGTATTTTATTTACGGAAGTGGCCATTAGGACAATAGCAATGCATGTTAATTCTAAACATTCTATTTTCTTAGCAATAAAGTGCAGGTGTTTGCTGAGTCATAGTAACCAAGACAAGAAAAAGAGAAAGAGAAAATATGATAATGATAATGTGACGGTATATAATCTGAATATAATGCTTTGAAAATCACATAATCGAGAACGGTTGGGTGTCCGAACATTCTTCGTATTGTTGTAACATGAAAACAACAACGCCCGCAGGTCGTCCCGGTCGGTGGTTAGACCTGTCGTGTGTGCACCGAGTTGCGCGCTCAAACAGGATGTAGCCACTGGCATGGACTCAAGCTCGCACAATGTTCGGAGCTGCAGCGAACGAGTGCCGGTGGTTGCAGGGGCGGTGGCCCTTGCTGTCTTGCTCGTCATTTCATCCGCAGCTGCGGCGATGATCTTGAACAGGGAATCCCCTCGATTCACGCTGGAGACTAAGAGTTGGAATCCTGCAACTGGTAGGGTATGCGTATTACCTCAGCGTGAGTTGATGAGCCCGTGAGTTTTTCACCCAGGTGGACCGTCACAGTTGTTTACAACTATTGATGTTTTGACCCTGTTTGTAGAATATTGGAAAACTGAGAACTTAAATCATAAGAGAAGGCCCATCTTGAGATAGAAGACGTTTTTGCAATGAAATGCACTTAAATAGTTTAGAATGTTTCCCTGTTTCCGTTGTTGTCTTGTCGAATGGCCTATGCAACTTTAGTTGCCTATTTTCAGAATAACTGAACTTTTCAAGGACCGAACGGGGTGTAGCTTAGGTGCTGAGTTTATGCATGCGTTCTCTATCCATTTAGCTTGCGCCGAGCAGACATAAAGTGCGCTACTTCGACTTCACTGGCAAGGGGTGTTGCATGGCTATCGTTGGGAGAGGAACGTAAGAAGTGATGTGCTCCCCATCAGCACTTACGGTGCTATAAAATAATCGGTGAAGTGTTAACAAAACGCGGTGTCTTGCTCTTTTAACTTGGCGGAGGAAATATAAACCGCCCGAACGTTGCCAAGCGTTCGGCCACAGACTTTCAACACTGTTGCGGTTAGGATATGCTATTCCACATCTTATTTGCTGCAATTTAAATCACGGAGATAGCGCAGTGCTAGCAGAAGTTACTTGCCTCAGTTAGGTACAGGTTAGCGTGTAAGATGTAACTGACAGAGGCCTCTTAGGAAAACATTGGTAGCATGTCAGTGCGCCATCTGTCAAGATATAGAAGTTATTACAAACGTTCAAAGTCAACTTGCATGCCTAGTCCTTACTAAGACGTTGAGTGCAAAATATTACATTGGTAATCATGCACATTCATGTCCATTTTACTACAGCGTCAATGTACCGATATTTCTGGGTTTGAGTGCATTCCACATGTAGCGGCTCATTTCTGTGTGGACGTTAAGTCGCGTCTGCCACCTCCTAAAGCCTACGTTGGATGGACACCATGGCAAGACCACCTTGTTTTGAAAATGGCAAGACCACCTTGTTTTGAAACCGACAGCGGGTATATGGATGGAAGATGCCTGTCAAGCATCAGTATCAGTCGGAACAAATTCGCAAGTGTCGATTGACATGCTTTTCATTTGCATACTTCAGGACTGGCGTTTACTCGCTCGTCCAAGAGAGGGGACTCAAAACGACAGCTTCCGCGCCGGGAACTCGTGCCATTCCCGGACAAAGGAGGTTGGCTGGTCCCTTCCAAAGAGTTGACCAATCCGGATGACGAAGGTGGAACAATAACACCTGATACCGCTGACTCAGTGGGAACAGTGGTCATCCGTGATATAATAATGAATAACGCCAGCGCCCTCGCCACACGACGGAGTTTGACAGAGCCGCCATCGGGAAAGCATGTGAGTACTAAACGGCAGTAATGTTTGTTTGGGTTCTAGTACGTGGTTGTCAGTACTTCCATTCGTCGATAAGAACTCCTACCGCTCGTCTTCAGCTGCGGTGCCACTCACTGGTTTCTTCGGGCTTACAAAAAAAGGATTCATAAATCTACCAAAAATGACAGCGGCTTTCTGATGAAAGTAGCACAATACTTTACAAGTCCACAATATCTAGAAAAAGATTATTCGCTGCAAACTCGTTTAAAGCACCAAGGCGTCCACTCTACTGCTCTGATAACTAAGAAACCGCAGCATGGATTCTTAAATTACCTCTTCAACTCAGCTGGAAACATGGTTCGGCAGAAATAGAATACAAAAAGTGGGTTCTGATCTAGTTTCGTGAATTGTTGAAACACCAGGCCTTTGCTTGTCAGCCTTTGTTGGTTACGACAAAGACTTCGCCGTAGGGGATATTCCAAACGGAACATTTCAGACAACCCATTGCTTTAAATACGCTGCTTTTAGAGTGGGTAGTACTACACTTCTCCAAGCTTAATCGGTATATTCATGGCAGGTTGTGGCCACTACTATATCAGGGTGGCCAATCCTGCTATGGTGAAGGAGAGCGTTACCGGCAATGGTCGCCGGGGTCAGGCCGCACCCCAAGCCTCATTTTGCACTTTCATGAAAGTGCAAAAGCAAAAAGTGCAACAAGCCGGAAGTGGGCGTGGAGAAGCCCGAATGGGGAGCATAAAAGCGAAATAGACTTCATATTATGCGATAAACCTGGCGTCGTGCAGGATGTGGAAGTGCTCGGAACGGTAAGGTGTAGTGACCACCTTATGGTAAGATCTGGAATTAGGCTAGATTTGAGGAGGGACTGTAACAAGCTAGTACAAAAGAAGCCTATAAATGAGCTAACATTAAGACGTAAAGTTAAAGAATTCAGGATCGCACTGCGAAATCGATATTCAGCTCTTACCCAGAAAGCAGTGTTACGGTACAGGAAGCCAGCGACAATCTTACACGCATTATCACGGAGTGTGCAGTAGAAGTCGGGGGCACGGTGGCTAGACAGGATACTGGTAAACATTCCCAGTTGACAAAATATCTAATTGGGAAACGCCAAGCCATGACAATCTCCACCCCAGCTGATAGAATAGAACTAACGGAGCTTTCTAAGTTAATAAGTGTGAGACAGCTGACATACGGGAGTATAATATGGAGAGGATCGAATACGCTGTAAAGAACGGAGGTAGCCTGAAAGCAGTAAAGAGGCGCCTTGGCGTGGGGAAATATCAGATGTATGCACTTAAAGACAAGCAAGGCAATGTCATCACAAATAGGGATAACATAGTCACAGTGGCCGAGGAGTTCAATAGGGATCTGTACAGTAGCCGGGACATGCAGGATAATGCCGAACGAGAAAGTAGTTCAGAGGAGATAGACATCCCACCAGAAACGACCGAAGAAGTAAGGAAGGCTCTGAAAGAAATGAAAGGGGGCAAAGCACCTGGTGAGGATCAGATAACGGCAGACCTCTTAAAGGATGGCGGGCACATTGTACTTGTAAAACTGGCAAACCTGTACACGCAATGCCTAATGACCGCGAGTGTAGCGGAATCTTGGAAGAACGCGAACATCATACTAATACATAAGAAAGGTGACATGAAGGACTTGAAAAATTACAGGCCGATCAGCTTACTGTCAGTCGTCTACAAGGTACTTACCAAGGTAATCGCTAACAGAATTTCTGCAACCATAGATTTCAGTCAACCCAACGAACACGCAGGGTTTCGTAAAGACTATACAACAACGGACCTTATTCACACGATCAATGAGGTGATAGAGAAGTGCGCGGAGTATACTGAAACCCTATATATATATACTTCATAGACTATGAAAAAGCATTTGACTAGGTCGAAACCTCAGCAGTCATTCAGGCATTACGGAACCAGGGTGTAGACGAGTATTATGTAAGAATACTAGAGGATATTTAGAGTGGGTCCACAGCTGCCATCATCCTCCATAAGGAGAGCTGTAAAATACCTTTAAGGAAGTGCGTCAGACAAGGAGACACAATCTCTACGATGTTATTCACAGCATGTTTACCAGAAGTATTAAGAACATTGGATTGGGAACAGGTGGGAGTAAGGGTTAATGGAGAATACCTTAGTAACCTCAGATTTGCTGTTGACGTTGCCTTGTTAGGTAACTCGGGCGAGCAATTGCAAAGAATGCTAACTGCATTGGACAGATTATACCCATGGGCCTAAAAATTAGTATGCAGAAAACAAAAGTAATGATCAATAACCTCGGGAAAGCACAGCGGTTTGAGGTAGGTGGCGAGGCCGTGGAAGTGGTAAGCGAATACATCTATTTAGGCCAAGTTGTGACACTGGATCCCAACCATAAGGCAGAGATAATTCGAAAGATAAGAATGAGGTGTGGTGCATTCGGCAGGCATTCTCAGGTAATGAATGGCCCTGAATGACCCTACCATTGTCCCTGAAGAAGAAAGTGTATGGTAGCTACATCTTACTCACCTACGGGGCAGAAACTTGGAGGCCCACTAAGAGGGTTCAACTTATATTGAGGACGACTCAGCACGCAGTGGAACAGATGATGATAGGTGTAACATTAAGGGACAAGAAGAAAGCGGAGTGGGTCACGGAACAAACGCGTGTTAAGGACATATTAATTGAAATTAAGAAAAATAGATGGACGTGGGCAGGGCATGTAATGCGAAGGCAAGATAACCGTTGGTCATTAAGGGTAACAGAGTGAATCCGTAGAGAAAGCAAGCGTTGCAGGGGTGGCAGAAAGTTAGATGGGCAGATAAGATCAAGAAGTTTGCGGTGATAAATTGGTCGCGGTTAGCACAGGACCGGGATAATTGGAGATTAATGTGAGAGGCCTTTGCCCTGCAGTGGGCGTAGATAGGTTGGTGGTAGCTTCTCCAATGAAAATACTACGGCTAACAAGACGTTCGATTTCCTTCTCTGCACCACGAGGGCCTAACCACAAAACATTTCTGTTTGCATAGCAAGGAAGTTCTTCGAAGAAAAACCAGTGCTTAAAATAAGAGAGGTCGATTCTTCTAGCATAACTTAAGTTGCGGACGTTGACGATAACATGAAGGCTGTGGGGTTCCTTGGAAAAAATAAGGGTACAGGTAGTTTAATACTTGTTTAAATATTTCGGCTAAAATAAATAAATTTGTTTTGATTAAGAGCTGGGTTTATTACAGTCAGATTCATTATTCGAAAAACGAGAACCTAGGGTGCAAAATCTTGGGAAGTTTCTTCCGGAGCAGATGTATTGATATTTGAAACTATAATTGGGAACGCAATGTGCCGACCACGGAGGCACAGCTCTATTGACCTGAGCCTGTTGAACGTAAGGCTCCATGACGGCATTTATTGCTAAAGGGTGCGTCTGTGCCACATGTGGATTGCACTCCAAATTTCTTTTTTTTCTTTTGAGGAGACTCAAACTACTCGAATTGTTCGTTGTAATTGGTGAAGCCTCCTTAACTACAGGCTGTGCCTACGCGGAGAGGGGGGAGGCAGCGTGATGTCACTTGCGAGGTCCGCGTCGTGTGGCGATTGTTGGTCTGTTTGCAGCGCGTTTCGCCAAGGGGCACATAGGAAACGTTCGCATGTCCCTGGAGAACACAAAGAAGCACTGTAAGAAAATAAAGGGGTATCTGCAGAATGAGAAAAAGTGATGAGGGTCTCAAACGTCTCTCGAGTCTCGGAGATGACCTAGTAGTTGCCTAGAGCGAAGCCTTTTGTATTTAGATCGCTTTTGCTTACTTGCATGCGTTCCCAGACGTGGTACCCGACATTGCAAAATATCCGGGTAGGGACAGAGGATGAAGCCTTCTAGGAGCCGAGGTACGGGAGAAGGCGTCGTCGTCACAGGGCGCTTCATTGGAGCCGTGGAGAGGGGAGACGGCGTTATGCTGCATCCGGGCAAGTTAGGGGAAAATAGGAGTGGTTGTGACTCCGAACGTGACACAGCAGCTTCTGCCGTCAATCACGTGAACATTGCCATCAGGCAAGACACAGCAGTTTTCTGCACTATTTTGGCTGATCTCTGAATGATCGTGTTTTAAATGCATAGCATTTTAGTAACTCACAATGTCACGCGGCGTTGGCGTGCGCTGTCGTAGTCCGCATGCGCGCCTTGTCGTAGTCCGCATGCGCGCCCTGTCGTAGTCCGCAGGCGCGCCTTGTCGTAGTCCGCAGCCAGGAAGAAATAACAGTTTCCGGCGCCCGGTTTCGAACCCATGACGCCGCGGGCGGAACGCAAGGTGCCCGGCGCACAACCGACCGAGCCACGAAACCGACACAGATCTCGATGCACCGAACGCGCCTTATATCCTTCACTCATTTCTCGTTTGTTTCGAAAGCGCCACAAGTTGTCCCGCGCTTCCAAAAGATGGCGACACGGGTCCCGCGATAAAGAGATACGACGTGCCGGCGCACCCCCTCGGAAATGCTGTGCATTTGATCGTGCCCCTCGCGAGGGGGATGTCTTTTTTTATAGAGGGAAGTACAAACTGGGGGTTGCAACTAGGTAGAAGCGCTATACGGAAGGGGCCCATGGTTCTTTTTTTCAGGGGATGTCAGAACCATTTCCAAGATTGATAAACACGTTGCAGTGAAATAAGCATCGAGGTTACAGAACAGTACAGCAGCCGTGAGGATTAAAAAAAGTTGGAGAAAGCAGGCTTAACGTTGGAAATCTGGCCGTACCGCCCGCAACGCAAAATCGATGAAACCATGTACGCAGGAATTGAAATTTCGTACGAGGTAATTAACATTGGGCACCTGGGCATGACGGAGAATTTTGAACAACAAAGGACGCTGTTTCACATTTTCTTTTCTCTCAATTCATTGACTCTAAACTGAAGAGCAATTGCAAAAAATGCTTGGAGGACTTTGGCACAAACGTTTCGCTTAAAAAAAACAGTAATATAAAAAATCCGGTGAAAATCATTACTTTATATAGTGAAGTAGCCGTTGAAGTATTTTTGAAACAAGGGGATCGCAATATAAGTCTATCTGCGATTGGCATAAGAAAGTAAAAGAGAAAAGGGGGAGCGGGTCGGTTTTTTACAGTTCGAGTCAGGAAAGAAATCAGTCTAGAACCGCGTTCCTGCGCTCTTGCGTGAAATTCCCACAAGCAAATAATGTTCCCGAGTCCTTTCGATGCTGTAGTTCTGTTTGCAACATACTTAAAATACTTAAGAGAACCCCCCTGTTCGCAACAAACATTGCCCTAATGCAGCGAAATCTACGTAAGGCACGTGTAGCATGGAGAGTGGGGATAGCCGACTTTCAGTGTTAAATTACTCTGAATTTTTAATAGGGGCTGTGCCCCGCTATGCGTAGGACCCAGATGCGGTAACCAGCCGCGCTTCTGTATGAGGCAGGTTGTAGTAACCCTCTTCCATACCGCCTTAAGTGTCTTATTTCTTAGGGAATTTGCGGAAAGCGATAAAACTGAAAAAAAAACTTCGGTGTGCAACCACACACTTAAAAATCGTTTCACCTACCAATTTTTACAGTGTGGCCATTTACCTTTCCCATGGCCTTCTCTATTTTTTCAATTGCAAACTCATCGCCCGCATCTCAATAAGAGTGATGGGGGACGCCATTTTAGGCCACGGGCGGTTAGGTGGGTCCGCTAGAGTAACCGTGATAAACGGATCGTCCGGAATTCGAGAGCGGCTTGTGCCTGGTTGCCAAGGCAACCGATGTTCTAGACCACCTTAGTATACACACTTTGGCCAGCGATAGAAACTAAGTGTCCGCGTGGAGAACGTCGTGGAAAAGTGACCTCTTGTCACCACTCATCGCCCCAAGAATATCCGGGCAAGTTACTTGAGCACTTGGTAGGCTAGCAATTGTGGCAGAGTATCAGGAGGCGCGCGTGTGGGCGTG
The DNA here is from genome assembly GCF_048455015.1 of Haemaphysalis longicornis. Classification (NCBI taxonomy): domain Eukaryota; kingdom Metazoa; phylum Arthropoda; class Arachnida; order Ixodida; family Ixodidae; genus Haemaphysalis; species Haemaphysalis longicornis. The sequence continues at coordinate 71,929,755 of NW_027526460.1, read as the reverse complement.
GGCAGGGCATGTAATGCGAATGCAAGATAACCGTTGATCATTGATGGTAACAGATTGGGTCCCCAGAGAAGGCAAGCGTGGCTGGGGGCGGAGAAAGTAAGATAAGCCGTTCACATCAAGAAGTTTGCAGGGATAAATTTGTCGCAGGTAGCACAGGACCGGGATAAATGGCGATTAATGGAAGAGGACTTTGCCCTGCAGTGGGGGGTAGATAGGCTGATAATGATGATGAAGATGATCACAAGGCGCAGGAAAAGCTTGATTGGCCGAAGGAGGCTGATGTGTCTGACAATGAAAAAATAAGGCGATAGCTCTATTTACTACATTAACACCTACATGAGTTCTCAGGGGTGCTAGCCGCCCCGGGAAATGTTTGTGCGCAGAAATCTGGGTGGATACAGGGGGCTCGAGAAAGTGTGGAGAGAGGGCGCAAGAAAAGGGGAGCTTAGTGCTGGTGCTACACGCTGCATAGAGTCACGTAAAAACAGAGAGAGGACGCGCCGCAGCAGTAGCCAGGACACAAGAGAAGGTGGAAAGTGGCGTCAGTGCTCGGCGCTGGTTCACAGACTGAAAGAGGCGGAGAGGGTGCGGCGGAACAGAAGCGAAAGTGTGGGATGGGATTGCTGAGTGTTGCGTCAACCACCAGACAGGCGCCGTCGCAGCCAGTCACGCGGGCATTTCCTGCCCATAAGACGCATCAGTTTCATAACCTCGTAACGGCTGCACCCCGCAAAAATGCTGTTTTTATTTATCAATGCGTGCATCCAAACAAAATCGAAACACTTGTCTTTGTATTTTGTCACCATATAGCTTGGTACTGTAGCAATTTCTAACGGGGGAAGTTTTTGAAACTCGCAAAAGTATTGTCAAAGCTGCAATCCCTTTTGGGAGACACTGCAGGAGTGCGCCTTTGGGAACCGTTACTACTTCGTAAATGGCTGCCAGCTGGCCTTCCAAAATGAAGCTTGGTTACCTGCTATATACGTGAAAAGAGCGGGCACATCTTAACATTCTTACCCACAGAGCTGTTTGAAGCGATCTTTGTGCGTCCGTCGCACAACAAATCCCCGAAGCATCAAGAAGAAAACGTGGCTAGGGAGGTCCCGGGAATCGAACCGAGAACGTTTACGCCGTGAAACCGGCAACCTCACAAGTACGCCACCCCAAAGGCCCGAGGGGTATGGGGTTAGCAGCGGCGGCAAACAATAACACCTGGAATCCTAATAAATCCTATATTTTGTGTTCTAACACTGCTATACATACATGTGCTGGTCTTTGCACTCCTCAGGAATCCTGTAATTTCGGTCCTAAGACTGCTATAAATAGCAGGCTGTGGCTCTAGCTCGCGGGGGGCAGAGAGGGAGCGCCGGCGAAACGAAGGAACGCGCTTTTTATATTTGTCTTAAAGTGACAGTGTCTCACCCTCCTTGCTTCATAAATCTGTTTTGTCTGCGGGTTTTTCAGATTAAGCCCGAATGCGGCGCAGTCTTGTTCACCTACTGCCGTCTTCCAAGGGTGCAGTTCTACTACAGGTCTTCCCTTGACGCTTGCGTCTCTTCAGCCGCCCGAACTGGTTCAGTATCCCACATTTGCAACGTGGGTACGAACAGGTTTGCATCGTGGCGAGATTGCCAGAGGAGCTGCGTGTTTGCCGAGCCACCTCTCGAGGCTTGCCTCGACAAAACACTTTTCATCCGATGCAGGAGGTGAGATGTGCAAAGCGCAATGCTACTGCCGAGAATATCTAGGTAATGGTAGAGGAAAGGGAGCATTACAAAATTTTACTCCTAGGTTCGGTATTTGCGCTAAAGAAAGAATTCCTCGTGACAGTGTTTTCTGTGCAGAAAGAAATACTCTTCAAACGGCAAAAGAACAACGATTGCCTCAGCATTTGAAAAGCGAGGGTAAATGCTCGAAGGATCACCAGTGCATCCCTAACATCTTACGTCAGGAGAGAGTGAGAATTGATGTGGTAATAGGGATGTAAATTGTGATGACAAATAGGAAAGGTGTTTGTAAAAGCGCTGCGATCCCAATGCTGAGAGGATAGCCCGGAATGAATAAACTCTGATTTGAAGCGACTTCGGTGTTTTTGGAGAATATTGGCGAATAGGTTGAATGATTAGAACGGCGAAGACTTGCAACAGCTTTCTTGGGGTGAATTCTCGAAGTTCTTGTGAGAGGTTGAATGGGAGAACCTGTGTGGCAGTGTCAGGAACTTTAATTTCGTTTTTAATGCCGAGCTGTGCTGGTTTTGACGAGAGAAACAAGAACAGTTTTAATTAGGCGTTCCATGAATAAGTTCGCACCATGTTAGCGGATAACTGCATTGGAAGAGCTTTGCAGCATCTGTGGTGGTAATAATGCTGAAATGTACGCCCCAAAAAACCGTTGTCTTTTTAAAATGATTATGGTTCCGCACTTCGTTAACACGACTCCTCTATAGCTATGGTGTAGCACTTGTCCGAAATTGCCGCTGGACGACTGGCGACGCCAGCCGTCTATAGCCTTGCCTGTATATCAGCAGACCTTCGCGGTGAATGGGATGTGAGAAGGCAGCTTTTAGGCCTCACAGTTGCGATAGCGATGAAGCTGTTATTACTGAAAATGAAATTAACGCAGTCATTTCTGAATTACGCAGAAATTTAGCTCATGGACCAGATGGCCTACGAGCCACATTTGTACAATGTCTATATAATTACCAAAAATTATTCTTTCTTGAACTTTACAATGCATGTATCAAAACAGGATACATTCCATCACGGTGGAAGGAATCAAATGTAATCCCAGTACCAAAATCAGGAGATAACCAAGGAGCCAACAAATATAGACCCATAGCGGTCAACTCTATACTAGGAAAAATACTTGAAAAAATAATTAAAGACAGAATATATTACTTCCTAACCAAGAAAAAACTCCATAGTACAAAACAGTTCGGATTTACCCACAACACGTCTGCAACCATCGCCTTAAAGGAGTTAAAAAGAAAATTGATCAAGCAAGATTAGATAAAGCGGTATGTGTTGTCATTTATATAGACATAAAGAACGCATTTAGCTGTATCAAATCATCTGTCATTGTAAACTTTCTAAAAAAACCAGGGTGCCCGAAAAATCTGATCATTTCGACTCATAACTTTTTTAAAAATAGAAAAATTATCTATAACATGAAGAAATCAAGACTTCAACTCTATCTTAAGTCAGGCTCTCCCCAGGGGTCACCTTTAAGTCCATTAGTCTAGAACATAACAATTTTAGATCTCCTAAACAGCAAATTTCCTAGCGATGTATATATTAAGGCTTTTGCCGACGACATAACCTTAGTAATAAGAGGCAATTCAAGAAATAATATCGAACAAAAGGCAACCGAAGCGCTCAAAATAGTAGAAAACTGGGGAATAGACAAATAACTTACATTTAACACAACAAAATCAAAATTCAATGTAATAGGGGACAAGTACATTAAAAGACCTCCCATTATCAAACTAGGAAACAAAAATCTTAAATTCTGTAAAGAAATTAAAATATTAGGCGTCTATATAGACAACAAGCTCAGTTTTATCCCTCATATTAACTATGTAAAGGAAAAAGTAAACCAAATAATAAACAGCCTAGGAAAATTTACAGCATACAACTGGGGGCTTACCAGCAAACACCTACAACAAATTTATATCAGAGCTATAGAAAGAATCATAGTTTATGCCGCTCCAATTTGGTATAAAAAACAGGTACTAATAAGAAAAAAGCTAAGAAGTATTCAAAGAACACGCCTCCTTAAAGTTACCAAAGCATTTAAAACAGTATCCAATCCGGCCTTAAACATCATAGCTAATGTCCCACCAATTCATCTGACGATCGAAAGAGAAATCGAAACATTTAACATACTTTTCGCCGGAAAAACGTTCACCTGGAAAAACCGCGCTTTTACTGGAGACCAAATAAGTAACAAAGTAGATACATGGCAGCTGCATCCAGCAGATAAGATATCTTTTACCTATCTTACTCAGAAGAACTGCGAGTTGGGCGTGTTGGTACATGTTCATGGTGGGAAAAGCGCTACAGTAACAAGGACAAGTGAGTACACGGGACAAAGCGCTACTAGCAACTGAAGATTTTATTACTGAAAAAACATACATATATACAAGGAATAAACGCCACAGTCATCACTTCAAATTTTACAATCTACCATCTGAAAATATCCAGGTGCACCGACAACCAAACATTTTATACATATTCACACCGCACGCGTGCTGACAAGAAAGGCGCCACACAATTTATCAACCCTGATTTAAAAAGGCATACTCAGTGTCAGACAGCAAGACCGATGGTTGGCTGACACATTCATTCCCTTCTTTCTTTATACGGAAAGCTTCTATTATTTCTCTTGTTAGTCGTTTTTTGTGTTTATCAACGATTAACGTATCTCGCAGTTTTGGGCGGCATTTGCAGTCTTTGCAATGAACGGCCAAATGTGAATACGGTGACCCTTTTAACGAGCTCTGATGTTCGCGAAGGCGTACGTTCAGGCATCGGCCGGTCTGTCCTACGTATTTCTTTCCACACGTTAATGGAATACTGTATACTACGTCGTTTTTGCACTCTAAAAACTTCGTGCCGTGTTTCCTACCACATCCCCTTCTTCCTTGTTGCTTTCTTTTCTGCCACCCTTTGCACCGCTGGGCAAATTTTCGCCAGTTTGTTTTTCGCTGAAAACACCACGCGCACCCCATATCTCGACGCTATCTTCTTTAGGCGATGAGACGTGCCATGAAGGTACGGAATCACCGCTATCTTCTCTTTGCCGGAATCTGCTTCTTTTGCCCTGCTCTGATCGGTGCTCCCTGGCCTTTTAACCTCTCGGCGATTCCTCTCGCACGCCAACAGAACACACTCATCTGGATCAGAGCAGGGCAAAAGAAGCAGATTCCGGCAAAGAGAAGATAGCGGTGATTCCGTACCTTCATGGCACGTCTCATCGCCTAAAGAAGATAGCGTCGAGATATGGGGTGCGCGTGGTGTTTTCAGCGAAAAACAAACTGGCGAAAATTTGCCCAGCGGTGCAAAGGGTGGCAGAAAAGAAAGCAACAAGGAAGAAGGGGATGTGGTAGGAAACACGGCACGAAGTTTTTAGAGTGCAAAAACGACGTAGTATACAGTATTCCATTAACGTGTGGAAAGAAATACGTAGGACAGACCGGCCGATGCCTGAACGTACGCCTTCGCGAACATCAGAGCTCGTTAAAAGGGTCACCGTATTCACATTTGGCCGTTCATTGCAAAGACTGCAAATGCCGCCCAAAACTGCGAGATACGTTAATCGTTGATAAACACAAAAAACGACTAACAAGAGAAATAATAGAAGCTTTCCGTATAAAGAAAGAAGGGAATGAATGTGTCAGCCAACCATCGGTCTTGCTGTCTGACACTGAGTATGCCTTTTTAAATCAGGGTTGATAAATTGTGTGGCGCCTTTCTTGTCAGCACGCGTGCGGTGTGAATATGTATAAAATGTTTGGTTGTCGGTGCGCCTTGATATTTTCAGATGGTAGATTGTAAAATTTGAAGTGATGACTGTGGCGTTTATTCCTTGTATATATGTATGTTTTTTCAGTAATAAAATCTTCAGTTGCTAGTAGCGCTTTGTCCCGTGTACTCACTTGTCCTTGTTACTGTAGCGCTTTTCCCACCATGAACATGTACCAACACGCCCAACTCGCAGTTCTTCTGAATGTCATTTCTAGTACAAAGGGCCTTTCTCCGTGTGTCAACAACACCTTTCTCTCTAACCCCGCCACCATCACTACGTTGATTGCCATCTACATCTGCAAGATCCGGGTAGCATCGTGGTACAATCGAGCCTCGCTTTGCCCTCCTGAGGTGCAGGCTTTGTGCGGGCTTCTCGCTCCCACACGTGGAAACAGTAGGCGGATATGCCAAAAGCTGGCCTCGGAGTGGGGCTTTCAAGTCCGATTCCTCAAGGATCGCCTGCGTGTGGTCTGCCACGGACAAGGCGGGAACGGCTACCGCTGCTTCCAGGAATGGACAAGGACGTCAGAGAGCGCTACGGAAACCTTGTGGAACCAGGTACGACCGAATCTACCGAAGAAGAGGAGACAAAGAAAAAAGGATGGCACAGTCTTGGTCCTAGGGGATCTTCAGCTGCCAGACGGACATAGGAACCTTCTGCAACGTGGACCCAAGTTCTGCGTCGAACCCGTTCTGATGCCCGCCGAAAAGGTAGAGCTGTCCAGGAGTGTGGCCCGCCAAGTGGAGGAGGAAGAAAAACCAAGGTGTGTTACGGAATGCGTTGAGGTGTTTGCCTCTCGTAATGTAAGACAAACATTAAGCGGTGGTTTCGGGCCATTGATAAGGTTTCTGGCAAATAGTGGCTCTCGTGTTGCAGTTTCCGATAAGGAGGGTTTTTTCGTTGTTTTGCCAGAAGGAATGTTTGTTGAGAAGGCCAAGAGCGCCATCAAGAAGAATTTTCGTGAGGTAAAGGAAAAGGCCACTGTCGTTAAGCGGCGCGCGGTGAAATTACTTGGCGATTTGAATTTGTGCCGGTTGTCCTCTGCAGTTAAAAGTGAGAAAGGCCTTACGTTAGAAGCGTTCTTCACCGTAAAAACCCATAAGCCCGAGTACCCGTTCCGCACAATTGTCTCGGAAAAGGGTTCATGGCCGCACCTTGTTTCGGGTTATCTGCAGAGGCATTTAGATTCGCTTCGCCTGTCGGATCCGTTTCTGGTTCGCAATTCCACCGATGTTGTAGATTACCTGCGAACCGATGGTGTGATGGTTTCTGATGCCTTCAGCGTAGATGTTGTTGACCTGTATTATTCCATTCCGCATGCACCTTTGCTACAAAGTGTGAAAGAGTGCATCACCAATGATAATGACGAAGTTGGGTTCCGTAATGCTTGTGGGATTTCTGTCGAAGGTTTCCTAGAGTTGCTTGCGCTATATCTCAGATCGACACTGGTCGCGTGGGGAGGGAAAATGTACGTACAGAAAGCAGGCATCTGCATTGGTTCTCGTGTTGCCCCAGTTCTTTGCAATATTTTTCTGAGCAAAGTTGACAGAACAATTGAAACTGAACTGGAGGGCATGAATCTGAAGTTGTTTAGGTTTGTTGACGATTATCTTGTTTTGGTCAGGAACACCGCGGTTACAAATACGCTCATAGATGTCATGAAGGTTTTCAAGAAAAAAGGGCTTGACCTTGAGTACACGTTCGATGTAACAAAGCAACGTGAGCCTCAATTTTTAGACATCTTGATTAGGTTTCTGCCCACCCACACCTGCTGGATGTACCGCCCTAGGTCCACCAAAAGTTTTATAAGCTACGAATCGGCCCATTCAAAGCTAGTAAAAAATGGCGTCGCCATTTCCTGCATCAGATCTGCGTTAACAAAATCCTGCGAACATTTGGTGGAACAAAGTGTCGCCGCTCAGGTAGACCGGTTAAGAGCGGCCGGGTTTCCAGATGAGTGTGTTCTGTTGGCGTGCGAGAGGAATCGCCGAGAGGTTAAAAGGCCAGGGAGCACCGATCAGAGCAGGGCAAAAGAAGCAGATTCCGGCAAAGAGAAGATAGCGGTGATTCCGTACCTTCATGGCACGTCTCATCGCCTAAAGAAGATAGCGTCGAGATATGGGGTGCGCGTGGTGTTTTCAGCGAAAAACAAACTGGCGAAAATTTGCCCAGCGGTGCAAAGGGTGGCAGAAAAGAAAGCAACAAGGAAGAAGGGGATGTGGTAGGAAACACGGCACGAAGTTTTTAGAGTGCAAAAACGACGTAGTATACAGTATTCCATTAACGTGTGGAAAGAAATACGTAGGACAGACCGGCCGATGCCTGAACGTACGCCTTCGCGAACATCAGAGCTCGTTAAAAGGGTCACCGTATTCACATTTGGCCGTTCATTGCAAAGACTGCAAATGCCGCCCAAAACTGCGAGATACGTTAATCGTTGATAAACACAAAAAACGACTAACAAGAGAAATAATAGAAGCTTTCCGTATAAAGAAAGAAGGGAATGAATGTGTCAGCCAACCATCGGTCTTGCTGTCTGACACTGAGTATGCCTTTTTAAATCAGGGTTGATAAATTGTGTGGCGCCTTTCTTGTCAGCACGCGTGCGGTGTGAATATGTATAAAATGTTTGGTTGTCGGTGCACCTTGATATTTTCAGATGGTAGATTGTAAAATTTGAAGTGATGACTGTGGCGTTTATTCCTTGTATATATGTATGTTTTTTCAGTAATAAAATCTTCAGTTGCTAGTAGCGCTTTGTCCCGTGTACTCACTTGTCCTTGTTACTGTAGCGCTTTTCCCACCATGAACTATCTTACTCAACCAATTTCGCAGACAGATTTTGTAGTATTTACAGACGGCTCGCAAGATAAAACCGAGATAGGAGCAGCTGTTATAATTCTAGACAAATCCGGCAAAATAGTAGAAACCAAACAATACAAACTTCCGTAGTACAGCAATAACTTTGAGGCAGAAGGAATCGCGATTTTAAAGGCACTTGAATACCTCCAAACTAGCTTCAAAGGTAACGTACACTTGTATACTGATAGCCTATCAACCTTAAAAGCAATTAGCAATCCAAATAACCGGAACCCAAATATATTTAGAATTAAAAAAATGCTAAGCAAAATAGCAAAACAGGTGAAAATAACGTTAACTTGCACAAAGGTCACAGTGGCAATGTCGGTAACAAAATAGCGGACGAAATGGCTAAAAAAGCCGCAAAATATGGCGAAAAAATTGACTGGCCTATTCCACTACAATTTATAAAAAAAACAGCTCAATATTAACCTAAGAAAACATTGGAATGTTGAGTGGCAACAAGAAGGAAATGAAAGCTACACATTCCAATGGATAAAGAATATTTACAAAATTCCGGACCACTTTCCCACCAATTATTACACGTCACAGTTTGTCACTGGTCACGGTAGATTTCCGTTTTATTTTCATAGGTTCGCCATTGCAAATAATAACATATGTAAATATAACCTACCAGCAGAGAGTTTTGATCACTATTTACAGGACTGCCCAATAACAAACAAACACAGAGAACAACTTCTTGATATTCATAGAAATTATCTCGTAAGAAGGAAACCGGAGCTAATAAAACATACAAAAACATTAAAAATTTGAGAAGAAATGACAATACTAGTTAACGCTAATATTCAACAATACTAACCCCTCAAATATTTTGTCACAATTTCACTCACACGCAGAAACAAAGTCAGCGGCAAATAACGTGATAATAGCCTTTAGAGCGTTTGTATTTACCATTGTTCTTCAGTAAGTCATTTCCTGTGTAATTACCTTGTTTAATTACCTGTTTACGTTTTTTTTTAATTTTAAATCCATACATCCATTTTCAATTTTTTAATTTACCCGTTATACCTCGGTGGAACGGGAAGGGTTACAGTTCTTGAGCCAGTTATAATAAAGTTTCGGTAGTGGGGCAATGGCATCGTGCATTATTATTACTGCGTGATTAATACATGGGGCGTGTCGGCTAAACGTCAAAAAATTGCGGCGTCGATTTGCCAAAACGGTGGGCAAAATAACAGGGAACGACACAGCGCGTGTGGATATGGAAAGGATACGCCTATCCCCGACAGTTTGTTTGGTGAGGGGCCGTCCAGCAGAGCCCGGCCGGCAGGATGTCGACAGTGGTGGCGATGCGTTCGCAGTTGCTAGGGGACGTCAGCTAAATTCCACTCTGCCGACTTCTCTCTGCTTGAAGCATAATCACCATGTACATGCTTAGTTCTGTCACGCTCCTTCGATGCACTAGTTGCTTGCTAAACCACCATTACGCCCCGTCTACCGCGCAGGCAAGACTTCTTATCTGACTGGTGGTGGTATGACGGCAAGAGGTGCGTAGCTTGGACCTTCCCAGGAAGCCGATGTCCATCTCCCAGCAGCGCACTGTTTTCTACGATGGAGCACTGCATGGACTCGTGCAACAACACACGTAACACTCGATGCATTGCACCGAGGGCTGTGCCCTGCGGTAGTGGACATCTGAAGTTTCCTTATTTCGCCACGGAGTCCCCGACTGTTGGCAAGGACGGCATCCGGAACCGGTGCCTGAGACTTTCAGCGCGTGTCAAGTCCGCACACCGTTGTCTCACCGGTGCCAACAGGTTCTCATCGAATTCCGCATGCGAGGCGATGTGTAAAAAGAAGTTGGAGTCAAGAGGGCGGGGCTAATACCGAAAGTAGACGCTGGCGAGAAAATTATGTGTTGAGAGCCCGAAAATACCGATTATTTTTTAGGGTATTCAACAATTACTACATCAGCTTTGTTCTAGCTATGGCGATATGGCCGTTTTTTGTCATACATTTTTTCCTTGTCACTGCCAATTATTAAAAAATCTCGATCATCCCATACATATAAAGGAAAACAGAAAATGTATCTTACGTCAATCAATTAACCTTGTTTTAGTTGTTGGTATTGCTTGTAATGTTTTTTCACATAACCAGTACTATTGCAGCTTGTGTTAAATTACACATCGTCAAGTATATATGTTTAAAATTGGTGACATTTTTTTACAATTTGTGACATTTGTGACAACTTTGATGTTTTCGTGGAAATGCTATCAACACTGCTGTATCTTTCTGAAACGTTTTCGCGTACGCAACCTTGTAATGCAACCTTGTAATATTTTTATACCCTTCCGCATTTAATTACGCATTAGGCTGAGTTATTTGTGAAATTTTTAATACCCTTTGTATTACAAATCCCAATTCAGCTTAGCGCTATAGGATCTCCTCTTGGTTATTAATTTGAGAAGCTAAACTACGCGATCAATAAACTTACTTTGGTTGTTATTTTGATACGTAGTTCATGCTTGTTGAAGTAGCTTATGTAACAAAAAATACGTGGGTGGTTATCGCATCTACATTGGTACTGTGGTTTCTCGTTGTTATCTTCTGAATATCCAGTTTCTTTATACTATGTACTCGAACCTGGCATGTCTAACCATTGGTATGCCTAAAAAGCGTTTACATGAATCACAAAAGTTTTACGAAAGCGAAACACCGACAACAGCTTGGAAGAAACCCAAGCCCCCACATATAACTATTACTCAGTCGCAGCTATTTTCGCTGCATAGTAATGCCTGAGGATGACCCCCCGCCCCCCATTAACTAGCTCAGTTTGCGAAAGTGAAGTCCCCTAAAGAAATGACAGCAACCTGTCATCAACAGTGTCATGGGCAATGTGTAGGAAGAAACTTTAATTTGAAATTTCACCTTCAATGTTGGCGCGGATATGCGTCCTCATGACGTCCCCTTTGACTGCGCTATGTCATGAGGCCGCGAACGTTCGATTGCGGGTGCCTACGGCGGCAATAGGCAGTGCGGAGGAGCAGAGATCGGTTGTGTGTATTCACACCTTTTTCCCGCTGCTGCTTAAGATAAAGGCAAAACACAGAAGTCATTGTAGAGTATTCGTCCACGCTCCAAAGTATACATAAGAGCCCTGAAACTTGTATGTGACCCCATGCACTAAAACGGCCAGTGCCCCAGGAAACGTGTCCTTGCCAGCATGTCCACTGCAGAATAAGGTTAACGGGTTTAATCCCTAGTTGTACAAAGGGTATTCGTAGGGCGGAGGCACATAATACGAGGGGTTATTTTCTTCCGCCTGACCTCGATGAAACACCCATTAAACACCGGCAGGTTCGAAGGCGTTCCGCCACGTTGGCTGACTTGTAAGGGTTCCAAAATAGGTAAACGATTGGGGACGTCAGTGTGCATGGTAATGCAGCGTAACGAGAAAGAATTCTCGACGGTTGGCGGGACACTCCCGGACAATTTACTGCCTCAATAGGTCGTCGAATGAGTTCCCTAAAGACGTCTCGCTTCTCTACAAGGCGACGCAATGGACGACGTAAGGTATCAGCCAAATTATCAACAATGTTTCGATAGGTTTCCAAGGGCGACGTGGTACAACAATGCTTCGATAGGTTTCCAAGGGCGACGTGGTAACTGACCGTGTTCTCGTTTTACCAAAATTGATCCTTGCGTTTCTGCACAAACAATTTCCTACTAAAACAGCGGCCGGCGAGATCGCTTCCACGAAACTCGCGAAAACACGTTACATAGAACTGGTTTTGCACCGCTCTCGCTGTAATAATGCTCTACCTTAACCGAAGCTTTGGTTGTGCGTGCTGCTGACTATATATAGATAAGTACGCTTTTGTGAGTAGTGTTAAATTTTGGATATACATACTGAAGTTTAACCGTGATTCATATGCGGGCTCGCTCTTTTCTGGGTTAGGGTGTGCACCGTCGTGTATAAGATACGCTTCCCGGGAAACATCACCCTAATGACTACAAAATCTCAGTAGTGCAATTCTGCCAAACTACCTCCTGAAAATGTAGCGCCGCTGGCATATGTATAAAACGATCCTGGAAACCTGTTTTACGTTGAATACTAATCCGTGTGCTCCTGCAAACACGTTTTTAACCAGCCTAATTGCGTTGCCAATTTTTTTATCTCGGATTTGTCCCCTTTGTAGAGTACTAGCAGCAGTGGCTGTGAATGTGGCAGTAAACAGATTTTGTAAAGTACTGCAGCTATAGGAGCGCGCGTCCCTGCGTTCCAGAGGCGTTCCAGCTGTTTGGGCCTCTATCTGTGGCTGCAATTTTATATCGCGTTTACCGCAACAGTCGGGAATCTCGCGCAAGGCCCAACAAAAACCATTTGGTCGGACTACAGCTGTTGACACGCTAGAAATAGGCGAGAATCGTGCCTCCTCAGAGTTACCACTTTTATAGAAATCACTCTAAATTACACTGCAAAAAGTGGTGCGGTTATGTACCTCGCGTCCTCAGTTTCGTCATTGATTTTCGGTTATCTGCCAAGTTGAAAATTTTAGGTATGTTGAGCTGAAGTACCTGCAAGTTTTTTTGTATTTGTTGCCTCAGTAACTGCTGCCTTCCCGGAAAAAAATTCTGAGGACAGACGACCTACGTTATTGTATTAGCAGAACACAAGGCGCTTGTATAGAAGCCCTCCGGGAATTTTTCGGAGCTCACAGAGTAGCCTGAATCGACTTCTTGATTTGGAAGTCAACCTTGTGTCGGGTTGCGAAGAAATCTGCTGGTTATTTGTTTGACGTGTCTGAAGCCTGGACCAATTTGCATTTAAGTAATAGAAGGAGCCTTATTAAACATTTTAGCGCAGCAGATATCCGCAGTATGTAAAAGGGATAACTTTTGTCGGCATGTGGAGGTTGCTGTGGGAGCGCTTTGATGTATCCGTCGTCTTTAGTGCGAACCCGTGCGTGGCTCGCGGATGTCCTCGCTTGTACTAGGCCATGGTTAAGACTAATTACAGAGAAAGAATAGTTACAGAGAGAGAATAGTGAGAGATGGAGGGATGAGACGGGGAATACTCTCCAGAGTCCAAAAATCCAGGGCGATCGAGCGCCCACGTCCCCTTACGACGGGAAATGGAACCACTTGGCTACCAATTTTTGTCGGGAAGAAGTTACTGTTAGGTATTTCAGGGCCTGTTTTAGGCTTAGGTGGTGGAAGGAAAATTCCTGGTAGCTTCCAGATTGAACCGTAGATCTCAACAGGATCTCCCCTGCAGCAGCCTCGCTGTTAGAGAAGACTACTAACCAAAGAAAAATTCTTTTGATATGGACTCCGGCCCACTGCGGTCTACAGAAGAATGAACTGGCCCACGCAACCGCTCGAGCTCTGGTCAACCGAGCTGTGTTGCCTACGACGCCACCACAACCACCATCATCCCCACACAAGACCTCGCAGGAAAGCCAAGAACACGCACACGTTATTAGATCTCACAAAGACAGGCTAGTCACATACAGGGATATAATAAATTAGTACAGGTTATCTAGATGCAAATATCCACCGGCCCACCACACTCTTTCCAGGAAAGAGGCAGTCACGTGGCGACGGTTGCAGACGAACAGTTTTCCGAGCCCTGTTTCCCTCAACCGCTGCTACCCAGACCTTTACTCAAACCTCTGCACTTTGTGCAACAGCAGAGCCGACCTACACCACATGATATGGTCCTGCCATGAGATCCAAAAAAAAATAAGACCGGCTATAATAGCAAATCCGATGTAAATACACTTAGAAGATACAAAATTAAGACTGCAGAACAATTGGAGACTGTTTTGCTCAGCTCCACACACCGGAGGCACTACTGACAGCAGTCCGGATGGCCGAAGCCGCCGCGAGGATCCGAGGAATCCTGGCTGACGGGTCAAGGAGGGAGACCGCCCAAGTCGTCTACCGTTCAGAACCCATCTCGGGCATCAAATGAAGTCATCTCTCTCTCTCTCTCTCTCTCTCTCTCTCTCTCTCAACAGCTGCATAGAAAGCACACATTTCGTGGCTACCACAATCTCACGGCGAGGACGGGCTAAATGTGGCGCAGTTCATACCCAAAACATTCTACACAATTATTACATGGAACTTGCCAAGTTCGCAACCTGTCACGGCTTTTTTTGCAGCGACAGGTTGGGCACACACACCACGAAGCATGTTCGTTAGGTGATCATCGTAATCGCAAATGCGTGCTTGAAAAGCTCACATTGTAGGTGGTGTTCCGCTGGGGTATTTGCACGATATTTTTTTCACACTATTATCATTAAAAATAAGACTAACAATTCTGATAAACGCGGTACGAAACAGTACACCGGAGGAGAGACCGATAGAGCGCGGCCTCTTTGAGTCACTGAAGGTTTCGGTTTTGGTGGGTGCGCTGCTTGTAATTACGAGTTATTTCGCCTAAAAGCCGTTTGACCTCACACACACTTGTCTCTCGAGGCATGAATACCTGATTTGAGAGAATAAAGAAGGAGCTGTTAAAATTCGGCTGAACGTTGCCGAGTTTTATAGGAGCAAGGGAAAAAAATGCAGTTGAATGTCTTACACGATAACATCATTTACATCCTTTAGCGAAATTTTCAGTGTCTATAGCTAACACGATTACGCCCTACGAAAACAACAAGCAAACACACGCCTACAACGTGCTCTGTTGTTAGCTAACATGATTACGCCCTACGAAAACAACAAGAAAACACACGCCTACAACGTGCTCTGTTGTTTATAACACCCCTAAAACGGTGTGTTCTTCGGTTTTTGTTAAGGTGTAAGGAGGAGCAGGAGGAATACCTTTATTGTCAGAGGGGGCATGTTAAGATGTCAGGGAAAATTTAATTTAAGGGTTTGGATGACTTGGCAGTGGAGCCGCGTTCATATGAAATGTTAACTCGAACGTGTCGTTTGCAGTAGCGACTGCCGAAGAGTGATATAAAGCGACGCGTCTGAACTCTACCGCGCCGTAAACCCGAACTGACATCTATGTTTATTCCACGAACGCGGATGGCGGCACTCAGGCGGCGCGTGGCCAACACACATCGGTAGAGGCTCAGCCCAGACCCATCGCTCTTGTCGCGCGTACGTTCGCGGTGGCAAAACTCACATGCCAATTGGGCGGCGCTGCGTTGCATTTGTTCATAAATAATTCTGGCGCCTTTCTGGATACGTTGATTCGAAAGCATTAGTTACATTGAAGGTAGGAAGTCTGAGGCGCTATTCCAGAAGGCCCGAATTCTGCCTACTACCGAGTTTCGAGCTGCTTGGGTTATGAAAGTAGTAATAGTGGAGCATCCGGTACACCTCGAGCGAAACCGGCGCAGTCGCGCGCAGCACAACTGGCATATTCAGCGCGCCGTATTGGGTCCTCTTACGTTGATAAAGTTCGGCTTGTGTTAACATACGCATGCAGCGCCATCTGAAATCGATCAGCAATACTCATTATAGAGCATAAATAGATAACCCACTATTACTTTGAAATCCTTAGAATGGCTGTTGGCCATGCCCAGCACAGGGCGGTCCGTTTTTCTCGGGGTTCTATTCTTTTACTGACTCACGTTAGCTACGCCGCTTGAGGGTAGACCCAGTGCAGCTCTTGCAAATCAAAACCAAGTAAGCAAAAGGGTTCACTCTAGCGAACGGAACGCGCCCTGCTCCCGACCATCAAATATGGATTTTATTTACGGCTTGGTTGAGTGTGCACGGCGGGCGCTTATCAGAAATCTCCCCAATTAAGCGTGTAAAGAGCGTTTTTGAGCATCTGCGAGTGCATTTTAGACGTTGGAGTGGGCCATTTGTCACCGACTGTGTTTTCACTGTGTGAAGAAGGCTCCCGTGGGAAAATAGTGTCGTCTTGGCGGCTCGTATCGGCTCGGACGCAAGTGACTCCAATTCGGACCGAATACCCCCGCTGGTGTGGCTCATGGTGACCTAGGTACTTCATTTTTGTTTGGTGCTAGGTTCTTATCGCTGCTAACGGGCATCTAAGAGGAGGAAGTGTTGTGTGCGCCGAGGTTTAACGCGACGGGCAGCTTCCACGGAAGCGTTGGTAGTGACCACATCATCGACCGCCACCAGTCGACAGTCAGCCAGTGTGTTCGCAATATGATCACTGGAGACGTGTTTTCCTGACCTCGACTTTCTGCTAAGGTGGTTCGGCGAACATGGCTTCCGCTGGTACTACCGCGTGCCTAATCGTCTGCAGCCGGTGTGGGCGCTTCAGTCATCGTCTGCTCGCAAAAAAATCTCCAACAAGGCGTTGCATGACCGAGCGTTTCATTTATCGTCAGCGCGACAGAGGCGTTGCGTGTCGCACATTCTCCCTGAAAACTAGCTGGCAGCATAGCTTAAATGTGCATACATATACAATCAATGGCGCCTATCTGTTATCAGAACCGATCTCTATACACATATCAACGAATTTTCTTCAGCGTCACCTTCGTATGAGAGGAAGCACAGTATCATCATCATCAGCCTGTCCCATAGATCTCCAATTATCCCGGTCCTGTGCTAACTGCAACGAATTTATATCCCCAAACGTCGTGATTCCATCTGCCCACCTAACTTTCTGCCGCCCCCTAGCTGCTGCGCTTGCATTTTCTAGGGACCCACTCTGCTGCCCGAATGACCAACGGTTATCTTGCCTTCGCATTACATGCCCTGCCCACACCAATTTCTTTTTCTTAATTACTACTAATATGTCCTTAACAGGCGTTTGTTCCTTGACCAACTCCGCTCTCTTCTTGTCCCTTAATGTTTCACCTATCGTCTTCAGTTCCTTTGCTCGCTGAGTCGTTCTCAATGTAAGTTGAACCCTTTTAGCGAGCCTCCAAGTTTCTGCCTCGTAGGTGAGTACCGCTAAGGTGAAGGTGTTATACACTTTTAGATGTGAAGCAGCTTATGGTGGCGCCTGTTCCCTCCGCCGTTGTGTGGGCGCCGTTGTGCGGCGTCCACACCCCCACTGCGCATGCCTGGCCAGGCACCGCTGATGATGATTGTGGCAGGATGCCCCTAGGGATTGGCCAACCAAAGAATTTGTCACGAGATGGCTTCGCGTTCAACCACCGTCGTTATCTTCCCGTAGGGGATCCTCCTCCCGCAACGCCGCGATGAGTGCCACGGGCAACGCTGCCGGTAACGCCACCTGCAACGCCAGCGTCAACGCCAGTGTCAGCGCCGCGGACAAGAGGGCACAACAAGAACAAAAAGAAGAAGGAGCAGCACCTCCTTCTGCCGTGATCGTCCACCCGGAACACGAAGACGCCGACCTCATCCTGAGCCAAGACTTGGTGCGCCTGATCAAACACGCGAGTCCGCGTACGGCCGTGCGCAAGCGCCAGGACATCATGTACCGGGACGAATACTACAACTTGATGAGGATGACAAACGCGGAACAACATGAGCTACGGCGCGAGATCATCCACCGGCAGACGACGCCGTCCCCACCTCCGTTACGGGTCTTCTTCACCGGACCGGCCGGTTGCCGCAAGACGTTCGTCCTCCGGCTTGCCATGGAACTCCACAACCAGTACAGCAACACCGGCAACAATACCGCCTACAACGCGTTCGTCACCTGCGCGAGCACCGGAAAGGCGGCTGTGGCAGTGGGAGGAACCACGGTGCACGCGGCTTTCAAGCTCTCTCGGAAGACCACCGGCCCCAGCAAGGACGGAGGCCTCAGCGCCAGCGAGTTTAACACCTTCCGCGTGGCCTTCCGAACGTGAAATGCGTGATCATAGACGAGGTGAGCATGATGTCTGCGGACAACCTAAATGCAGTCGACTTGAGTTGACCCCATGGCTGCTTCGCATGCTACTCAGGGTCCCGTACGGGAAGATGGTGAAATTTTTCTTCAGGGACAATGATAGGCTGCCATTCATTATCTGAGAATGCCAGCCGAATGCACTCTACCCCATTCTTTGCCTTATAACCTATGTCTCATGTTTGAAATCCGGGGTCACTACTTGGCCTAAGTAGATATATTCGGTAACCACTTTCACTGCCTTGCCACCTATCTCAAACCTCTGTTCTCTCCCGAGGCTATTGAGCACTACTTTAGTTTTCTGCATATTAATTTTTATGTTCACGATTCTACGCTGCTTGTCCAGTGCGGTAATCATGCTTTGCAGTTCAGCCCCGGAGTTACTTAGCAACGTTATGAGCAAATCTGAGGTTACTGAGGTATTTTTCATTAACCCTTACACCCACCTGTTCCCAATCCAATGTTCGTAATACCTCTTGTAAACATGTCATGAATAACACTGGCGAGATTGTGACTCCTTGTCTGACACCCTTCTTTATAGGCATTTTACAGCTCTCCTTGTGGAGGGGTATGGTAGCTGTAGACCCATTGCAAATATCCTCTAGTATTCTTAGGTAATTCTCGTCTACACCTTGATTCCGCAGCGTCTGAATGACAACTGAGGTTTCGACCAAGGGAAATGCTTTCTCATAATTTATGAAGGCTATATATAGTTTAATTTATGAAGGCGATACATTCTTTTATCACCTGGTTGATCACGTGAATATTGTTCATTGTTAAATAGCCTTTACGAAACCGTGCTTGTTCATTAGGCTGACTGAAATCTAAGGTGGCAGAAATTCTGTTAGTGATTAACTTGGTAAGTACCTCATAGACTATTGACGGTAAGCTGATCCGCCTGTTATTTTTAAAATTCTTCATGTCACCTTTCTTATGAATTAGGATGATGTTCGCGTTCTTCCAAGATTCCGGTACATTCGTAGTCCTTAGGCATTGGGTATACAGGTTTGCCAGTTTTTCTAGTAGTTTGAAGTTTATTATTTTTTTTGAAGTTTATTTTTTTCTTTCCGCATACAGGGCGAAATGACGGAAAGACCGGGAGAAAAGCAAAAGGCTAGAAGCCTGACAGAGGCTTTTCCCCCGATGGCAGTTTTGCACAGCTATGCATTTACACAAGAACATGTTAGGAAAAGTTACACAGCACACATCTTTGATGTACCCCGAAACACTATTTCAGAATTGCACACATGAACAAAAAGAACACAGTTTCTAAAAAGCGTACAACTCGTAATAAATCAAAGCATGCGATGTTAGCATGTTACATAAAGGCAACAAAAGTCACAGAAAAAAGATACAAGATACAAAGTTTGCCCGAAAGGGAAGCAGCTGAAAAAAAAAAACAAGTTCTAGAATGCTGTTTACATACACAATCTGAAACATTACAACAATTGTATGTCATTTTTTATAAGTAGTATTTTATATTTCTTCTTTGATCTTATATTACTAAGGTCGATTAGGTGGCCAACTTTATTTAAAAGGGTAGGAACTTGGTAGTTTACGTGTTGCTTGCCATAGTTAGTTCTAGTGAGTGGTCTCTTTAATTGCGGTTCACGGAAAGTATAATGCGGAGTTAGGGCGCTAGTGTCGCTAACGTGTAATTTGTTGCAGCTGATGTAATGTAATAACTTGACATAGTAAACTTGGGTTGCTCGCAATATATCATGTTTTTTAAACAGTGGGCTGGTATGGAGAAGTCGAGGTGGGCCTGTATATCCTTCGAATAGCCTTAAAATCTTTTTCTGAAGTATAGTTAGTTTGTTGTAGTTTCTACAGGTCGTGGTGCCCCATACTAGCGTGCAGTAAGTTAACTTAGAATAGAACAATGTGTAATACAGAACTTTCAAGTTCTGTATTACACAATTAAGCAAAAAAATTCCGCGTATTGATGGAATTGCAGGAGGAGGCTTGGGGTGCGGCCTGATCTTGGCGACCGTTGCCGGTAACTCACTCCCTCACCAGAGCAGGATTGGCCACCCTGGTGTAGTAATGGCCACAACCTCCGATGAATACGCCAATTTGGCAGAGCATGGAAGGCGAGTAAAGCTGAGAGTTTAGAATTAAAGTAATGGCGTCACGCCAGAGGGAGGGTAAGCAGGAGTGTGGAGGGGGCGAAAGAGAAAGAGACGTAAGTGAAGGGATTGCACTCAATGAAAAAAATTCACTGTGCAGAGCTTCACTGATCAAGACCGGTGAAGAGCAAAAGGAAATAAAGCAAACAAATCTGAAAAGTGGTCGTCGTTGGGTCTATTCCTTCCTTCGTAACACATGCCACTTGGTCGATTGGCACGCACTTGGGAGCTTTGAGGAGCTAGTGTGCCTGGTTCGCAAAATTCATCACACTGTGAATTAAAAAAGTCGAAGCTGCAGAACAGTGGTCACCGAGTGATACCTGAATGGGATGGCACGGGAATAGGACAGGTGCACAGCAGCCTCGCAGAACCCCGAGTCTAGAAAAGTTGTTTCGTATACCAGTCTACTTGCTGACGTAGTTCATTAACAAATGACAGACAAGAAACTGACGCAAACAAGCTGTAGCAGAAAAGACGCCAAAGTAATTCCTGCCAAAAAACAAAGAAATGGAAGCGAGGAAAACGACGGAAGTACACTGCATCTGTAAAACCGTTGTTAAGTATCGCCAAGCCTCCGCCTTCAGCGAACGTAAGCAGACTTGAGAGCCCCAGAGATATGTTGTATCCAAAAGAAGACAAATAGTTTGGAATGTAGCACCGAGCAGCAATCATTTTGAATGTGGCGGGTTTTCACCACCCGCTTTTATTTTTTCACCCCTCTGCCTTTATTTTTTCACCCCTCTGCCCCTGGCGGCAGAAATGGTAAGAAACTGCTTCTTAGGACAAAAAATTTCAAACAAGAAGCTCATATGAACGCATTAAATGAAATATATATGAACTTTGTAGTGAAATATAGATTAATAAAATAAAAGCGCGATAAAGTAATTTAGTTGGGGTTGCCTGACCGTAATAGCCACCAGTGCAACAGTGGAGCCAGACAACGCACTGAAAAATGCGCCACGCCCTAGTCGCGCCTCCTTTGAGCGCGCGGTCCTGGATAGGTTACGTCACCTCAATAATCAGCAAATAGCATAAACCGCATTTTAGATGCAAGGCATCTCTTACACTCGGCCTGTCCCGCGTTGACCGGCGTAGTCCGCACTCCTCATTACGCATGCGCAAACTCTCCTCCGTTCTTCTCTCCGACAGCTGTGGGTTATGCGCTCTCTCCGACTCATTATCACAACAGCTGGTGCGCTTCGCCTACGTTCGCATGTGCTCCGGCGCGCTTGTGCGCGCATGTGTGCGCATGCGCAACTTTCCTCCGCTGTCTCCTCTCCTTCAAGCGCGCATATAAAGCGGTGAGCGCTCGGCGCCCGTTCAGTTAAGCGCGCGCTTTCGCTTGACACAGTTGCTCGACTCCGCTTGACTTTGCTCGTGCTTCGCTTGACGACGGCGACTCCGTTGAATCTTCCGATGAAGACGGTCTTTACATACTTGGAACTCTACGTGGGATTGAGCATCATTTAAGGTTCACTACACTTCAACCACATTTGGGTAACCAACATAACGAAAACGCGAATTGAACCCCGTCAGATGCCTTGCATCACCCCAGGGTTCTCCTCGTGGGAAGGTGGCGGAATTTTTTTAAAGCGCCTGAACTCCGCCTTGAAATATTATTATGTTACATGGGCGTCGTTAGAGCTCGTGTCTCCAGAGTGCCGCTCAATCTCGGGCCTTCTGGTATTGCACCACTGGTGTCCATGACAAACACAAACCGGCCGATTGTTCAATGAAAAAATGTGCGCAAATCCAGCCCGTGAAGGTTGTTGGCAAACGACGCTGTTAACGACACCCACAACGATTGCCCATGCGATGTCACTGGAATTTACATACTTGGATGGACAAAGAGGGAAAACAGACAGATGAAATGCACTTAACCACAGCTTTAATTACTTCAAAAAGATATTCTTTTCCAAGGTTAAATCGATGCAGGATTCATGAATGGCGTTTGGTTGAGTTGTATTGGTGAAGCATACGAGTGGCAACCTTTTTAAAAGAAATCAAAGGAAGCTGAAAACCGGTGTTAGACAATATTACTTCTCCTCCGTCTCTGCCGCAGCCCACAGAGGCGACGAGATCTGCGGCATGGACGGAGGAGTGCGATGCCAGGCGTTGGTGTGAGCTTCCATTATTATTTACTAACTACTAGCGCATGCGCAAGGCCCGCACACGGCTGCTACACGTGCCGTGGGCGGAGGGCAGTGTGGCGCCGGAGGTCGCGTGATGCTACCGCTTGGTATTTAGCGAGAACGCAGGGGGCCAACCCGAAGATGGGCTCGGTGAGTGCGCCGTCTGTCTCCCCCGTCTACCGCGGGCTCGCAGTTCAATCGCTAAGACAACGGGCGCTCGCTCCGTTTCTCTATTCATTCCACGTTCGCTTCCTGGTGGTGCCAATAAGTTATTTTATTTATTCGCGGGAGTTTTCTGTTTATACCAACGGTCGCGGCAGAAACCCTGGGGGGCAGACGTACATAGCTTTGCTTTAACAAGGCAGATCAATGAAAGTTCAGAATGATGCCACATTTAACAAGCAGGTTACTCTAAAGAAAATAGCCGTTCGAGCTGAAAGGGAGGTTCCGAAAGTATTTAAGCTTAGTGGGATTTGAACCAGTGGCCGTATTCTGATTTTGTCAGTTTTGAAACGTCTGTTTTGAGGCCGTTTTCTTGTCACATAGTTGTGGTTGTGGGCTGGCTTTTAGTGCACTTTTAAGGCACTGTCTTTGCAAATACATTTTAATAAACTAAATCCTGTTGCAACCATCCTTAACCCTGAAACAATGCCCATAAGCGTCGATGCAGTTTGAACCGACACGTTCTCTTGACATCAAGAATTAGTTTATTGAGTTGGGAACTACTGGGAGAAAATTTCGTATGGCGCAAGTACGACACCAGTGCCAATCCCACAAAGATTGCATTTCATGCTATTACACATTAAAGGGGTTGTGACACCAAATTCTAAGTCTCTAAAAAGCCTGCTGTAGGCTTCCTCTCTAGGAAGGACAATCAACACAAAGTGCTGGGTGCAGAAAACGTTTAATATATAATTTAATTCGTTTCCAAAACGTGCCTCAACGCTCGTTCTGGAGATTGACCCATCGCTAGCGCCACTAACCATGACGTCAATGTAATGCCAGTGTAACAAAGTTTCCGTGACGTCATACCACGTTAGCGACTTGAGGGACGTCAACGTGAACCCCAGTTACCACAGTTACCTGTTTGTTCGGATGAGCAAGCGAGTGCGCTCCGATCGGAGGCCAGATATTTTGCTCTCGACCTACAAACGAGCCGATCCGTTGCGGCGGAGGCGGCGGGATTTCGTTGGCTCATGGGGCAGCTGGCCGGGACTTAACTCTACAAACAGTTCAAGGCATTCTATTTTTATTGCTTTTTATACACTGCACGCGAAAACGCGTCGCGCACATGGCAGACGAACTAAGGAAACCGCACGTGCGATATGCAGGCGGCGGCGGTGGCCGCGAAGTGGCGCCGGCAGGCGCAGGTAGCTCGAGAGATAGTTTGTTACCACTCCACTAAATAAGACTCAAGGCCCAACGAAGGCTGCACATATAAGAAAAGTGGTAATGATGTGATAACCAACTGCATTAAAAATCGTGATCTGCACCGCTTCCAAAAGCGGCAATCGAATAGCCGCCGCAGTATAACGCGTAACATCTGTAGGCAGACCTGTAGGCAGAGAGGCCAGCTGCTCCCAGCGCGCGTCTCCCCACCCACTGCCTCGCTCGTCGTTCTCTAGCCGCGGCAGCAATTAGCTCTCGCAGAGCCTTCATCACATCGACGGCCACTTCTTGGGCGGCTGACGAGCTCAGTACGTAGGGACTTTAGCAGAAACTGCCGCTGATGCGGAATCACCAGTGCTACGACAGCTGTACGCTTCGGTAGGGATTGGCGACTACAAACAGTCATATCTTGTCCGACAGTCGCATCCTTCGTGTAAGCGAAGGAGCTGGCCGAGCGGAAGTCCTCCTGCGGTGACTCCACGACCTCGCTCGGATTTCTCCGCTCGGATTTCTCCGCTCCCTCGTGTGAATACCGCTGAACGTGTGTGCAAGAGCAGACGTTGCAGTAAAGTCGCAGCGCCGCATGGCAGACACACATCTTCGCAACAGTGTGACGTCAATGTTTAAATTGGCGCCCAGCAACCGAAACCGAATCCTGTTCACATGAATGATGCGATAATAGATTATTTACTCAGAATATGTGGATGTGAGAGCATGCATCATGCTTTCGAAAGCAATGTATAACGTTTGCAAAGAGAACGCACAAAAACAAAATTTGATCGCAGAATTCCTTAAAATTTGCCTTAGTAAAGCCTGAAACGTCGGGTTAGCAGTACTGTAAAAGAAGCACTGTGCTTTTCTGAAGCGTCTATCAAAGGTTCTGTAGAAACGCATGTAGTCAAACGAACATTTTTAAATGTCACGAAGAGGAAAGCCTATATGCACAAAAAGGCCCAGTTTGCGTATACGTTGAGCATCTTTTATGTGTCAGCCCTCACTACACAACGCTCAGACTAGCCTTGAAGGTCTCTTACCTTGGCTCGATCATACCCTGAGAGAAAGTTCCTGTCTGTGGACGTCCTCTGACATAGGGTAGTACGCTGTGAAATTCCGGTTGTACCCTTTAAAAAAGCGGGACCCTGCGAATATTCTGTACACCTTTTTGGTGTGATAAGTGCAGCATATCGTCGCTGCCTTCTCAAATAGCAATTAAGACGAACTTGTTCAGTGCGTATAAGAATCCTCTATTTCTTACGTAGGCAGAACGAAAGAAAGGAAAAACATTGTTCCATGTTGTATTGTAATTTTCTGTATGTTGAAAAAATATATTTTTGAACCTAGATTCGTCGGCACTAGTTTTCTCACGTGTGTATAAAAATTTAAAAAAATAAGGAACTACATTAGCTTCTCCACATCCCATATTACTACATATTTCTATTTAGAGTAAATAAAAATAAACAAATGTGGCTTACACAGCTGCTTGTGTTTTTTCACCAATTGTGGAATCGAATGACGCCTTGAAAATGCAGTGAGCGTGCTCGAAGATTTCTGAAGCAAATGTTCGTTTGCAGTCGGCAGATGGCTTGTGTCAGTTGCTGCGGCAAGAATAGTTGCTGAAAGACACTATATGGTACAATGGCGATCAAACCGGTGACTTGAAGTATATAAAAACACAAGAGAACTCTGTTGGTGTATGTCTTCCTGATTGAAAATGTTGAACTTAAAAGTATCGTAGTTATGCGTATGAAATGTTCTTAGAGGCCACAAAATTCCCGCAACACGGGAAATATGTTCATTAATTATATATATGTGCTGTAGGGTAACAAGAATTTATCCACGTCGTGGTCGCTCCAATTGGGGAAATAGCAGCATAACCTGGAAATAGCTGCATAACAAGCACGACATTTCTTCTCGTATACGAAAACGTAGGAGAAACACATAGAGGATTTGCATGCTCATGCTCAGCATGGTTGGCGCGGAAACAATTCGCGTTACTGGGGACATCTAGTTTGCTTGTGCATTGCCATCGAGCTGGCAGTTAATGTTTCAAAGGTAGAAAGCTCCACATAAAAAAATAGGACAGAAAAGCATTGCCTTGCGTACAATCGGCCTGTACGGAAACTTACTTCAGCAGATTTTGCCAGGGAGACAGCAAGACTCTTAAGTACGCTTCATGCCTTTTTACATATAATAAAGTTTGAACCTCAGTGAGACAAGGTTTAAATATTTTTTAGAGGGAAGGCTACATAAAGAGCACATCCTGATGCGTATATGCGTAGGAAGGACTAATAATTTGGTAAAAACGTCTTTTACAGGAAATGCTGTGTAAATCATACTACCTTATCTACACAAGGTCGGTGGTAGCAAAACTCCAACGTTCATAACTGCTCGGAGCCCACGAGAGACACGACCGACTCGTTCAGCAGCAAGAATGAAAATCTTTATTCCCGACAGCCTGGGAGCACGCGCTCCACGTCAGGCGCTCTCGCGCGCTCGCTCACACGTGTCAGAGTGGCCAGCGGCCCCTACATCTCCCCTCTTAGACTATAACAAAGGGGTACACTCGAACGCTATAAGTTCAGTCTTTGCGGGGGCCGGACCACTCGGCCAGATCTCGTGCGATAGCTGCCTTGAGACCGCGCCGAATTAGGAACAAAAACTGTCCCAGAAGTTGGCGATCTCACCGTACTCTCTTCTTCCTCGTGTCCTGTCCACTCTTCTCTCTCGTGTGACGCACCACACCCCTTGGTGTATCGACCAAGAATGAGTGAGGCCCTTGAGCTGGGCTGAGGAGTGTCGCCGGGAAGTTTAGGCCCTTTGCCCATACACGGTCACCTGCTGTTAAAGGCGGCAACAGACTAGCGCGGTGTCGAGGGTTGAACGTCTTGGCTTGTTGGGCTTCATAGGCAGCATACCTATGCTTGAACTCCCGATGACTTCGGGTATGTGGACTCAGGCGTTCTGGAAGTCTCGGAAGTCGTGTCTGAAGATTGCGTCTCGTCAGCATCTGGGCTTGGGAAAATCCGGATGGTCCCGGGGTATCACGATAGGACAGGAGTACCAGGTACGGGTCATCGCTTTTTTCCGGAAGGTTCTTTACCGTTCGTACCATGCGTTCCGCCTCCCCATTGCTTTGCGGGTACCGCGGGCTGCTGGTTTCATGGCGAAAACCGTAAGTTTGAGCCAACTTGGTAAACTCCTTTGATGAAAATTGGGGTCCTTTGTCTGTCCAAACGATATCAGGGATCCCGTGCCGTGTGAAGCAACTGTTGACCGCGTTTATTACTGGTACGCTAGTCGCAGGAGTGAGGGACACTACTTCGGGAAACCGCGAGTAGTAATCTACGACGACAAGGTGTTACCGGCTTTTGCAGTGGAATAGGTCGATCGCAAGATTCTGCCACGCACGATCCGGTGGCGCTGTAGGCATGAGTGGTTCGGGGTTCACCACTCTGTTGGTTGCGCACTGTTTGCAGCTTGTAACCATATGTTCAATTCAATGTGCATGTTGCACCCAGGCCACCAGACACTTTTTCTTGCTCGGTCCTTGGACCGGCAAAGTCCTTGATGTCCCTCATGAAGGAGGGCCAGCAAAGTGGCTCGCAACGCCCGAGGGATAACTAGGCGGCGGTCCAAGAGTATAGTTCTATTGAAAGGGCGCAATCTCGCCCTTTCCTTACAAATTGGCATGGCGTGAACTTGAACCTTGCTCTTGTCTGGCAAGCCATTTTCTATGAAACCACTGACTACGAGGCATTCCTCGACGTGGAGCTGGGCTTGTCGAATCTGTTCAAGGCGGCTTGCTACTGGTGCTGAGAAGCCTTTGTAGACATCCCCAATAAAAAGTTCAATAGCATTTACTAATTTGGGGGACCGGTATCGCAGGGAGCTCTGGACAGCGTGTCTGCAGTTGCAAGCAACTTCCCCGCACATACTTTACTTGAAATTGGTAACGCATCAACTTTATGCGCATGCGCTGAATCCTTGGTGGCAGCTGATCAATGTCTTTATGTCCGAAAAGAGCTACAAGGGGTTGATGGTCAGACTCCACCGTGAAGAGACCACGCATGTACTGGTCGAACCGCGTTGCAGCACATGTTATCGCCAGTTTCTCCTTCTCTGTCTGGCTGTAGCGGGCTTCTGTTGGAGGGGAAGATCTCGAAGCGAAGGCGACAGCGCGGTGAGCACCGCAGGGTTGACTTGGGAGAAGCACGATGTCGATACCATACGAACTTGCATCCGCCGTGACCACGGTTGGAAACGACGGGTCCTATAGAGCTATGCAACAGTCTCAGCTGAGCATCTCCTTGACCTTCTTAAACGCGGTATCTTGATCTACACCCCAGGTCCAGTGACTGTTTTTGTTAAGTAAAGCTCGGATGGGCGCAGTCACGCGTCCTAGATGCAGAAGGAAGCGACCAACATGATTGGTCATGCCCAGCATCCTGCGTACTCCGCTGGTATCCGTTGGTGGCGGAAGACTTTGGATCGCCTTGACTTTGTCTCGGTCTGGTGGCACTCCGTTCTCGTTGACGACAACCCCGAGGAAACGGATAGACTTGACTCCGACCTCGCATTTCTTTCTGTTGAGCGTGACCCCGGCCTCGTCTAGGCACTTC
Source organism: Haemaphysalis longicornis (assembly GCF_048455015.1). NCBI lineage: Eukaryota > Metazoa > Arthropoda > Arachnida > Ixodida > Ixodidae > Haemaphysalis > Haemaphysalis longicornis. The sequence continues at coordinate 71,901,344 of NW_027526460.1, read as the reverse complement.
ACGGGGGCTTCAAGTCTTTTTTTATGCTGCTGACGGCCTTTCCCGAATACCAAAATGTCGTCGACCGTATTGAGAGATCCCGGAAGACCCTCCAGGATTTGAGACATCAGGCGCTGGAAGAATTCCGGAGCGGAAGCGATACCGAAAAGAAGGCGACGATAGGAATACCGACCGAAGGGTGTGCTGAAGGTAGTGAGCTCTTCACTTTCAGGGCAAAGCTTTACCTGATGGAATCCCGATGTCGCATCTGACTTGGAAAAGACGTGTGCGTCCTTCAACTGACTGAGCACAGAGTCCACAGTTGGAAGAACGTAGCATTCCCGTTGGACATACTGGTTTAGCTTGGTGAGGTCTACACAAATCCTGTAGCCTCCTGTTGACTTTGGTACAACGAGACCGGTACACCACGGAGTTGGTTTGCGTACGTTGCGGATGACACCTTGACTCTTCATCTCTTCGAGTTGAGTTTTGACCACTGGCAGTAGTGGAATTGGAATCCTGCGTAAGGTGCACAAAGTGATTGGCTGTGCATCCGGTACAAGGCGGTTCTTGTACGGTTCTGGAAGAACACCCAACACTTGAAAGATTTTTGGCTGCGGAGGAGGCATCGTAGATGACGTCGCGTCGACGAACTTCACAACAACCAGGTCTTCTATGGCGGGAAGCCGAAGTTGCGGGTGTTCTGACCTCGCTTGACGTAAAGTCGTTGAGTGGTCGACTTGTCTTTCCAGTTGCGGGTCGTGGAAAGCGTCCCGAGCACTGGCAGGCGCTGGTTGCTTGGACCGGTGAGCTCCACTTCTGCTCGATCAAGAACTTTGGGAACGGCAGGAAAAGTTGAAGGGATAACGGTGACTTTGGCGCCAGAGTTTATTTTGAATTTGGCGGGTACGCCATTCACGCGCACGTCAGCGTACCTTGCACAGCGCGTGCCGACCGCGTGGAGTTTCACTGAGCCTAGCTTGGCTTCTCCTTTCTTTGCTCGACAGACATCGGCGAAGTGACCCTGCCTCTTGCAGTAGTTGCGCGTGGCCCACCGCGCCGGGCACTTTTCTCGAGGGTGAGTCTGGTGACCGGAGTATTCGCAGCTCCCAGCAAGCCGGCGTTCCTCCTGCTGAGCAAGTGAGGAGGGGGGTGTTGAGCGGCGATGCTCGCCCTTCTGAGCTGCGTCGACCTTCAGCTTTTATGACGTGCTAAGTGACCGCACCGCACGTTCTTTATGGGCGTCCTCGTGCAAGCGAGCCTGATATAGCCCTTTTTCTGCTGTCAGCTTCGTGCTGCGGCAAAACTGGTCCGAGAGTTGTTCTTCTAACAGGCCAACAACAAATCTCTCTCGAACCAAGCGGCTTTCCACCTCCGAGCTACTCTAGCTGCACCGCTTGACCAGGTCCTGAAGCTCCGCGTAGAAAGCATCTACTGACTCACCAGGCTGCTGCGTTCGGCGGTGGAAGCGTCTACTCTCGTTGATCTCGTTGACGGGATGAACGAAATGACGGGTGAATGTCTGCTTTACTGTGGCAAAGGGTTGCGACTCCTGTGCCGATAGTCCCAGCAAAGTAAGCAAGGTCCACGACTGCGGTCTCATGACGTAGAGGAACGTTCGAACCCCCCGTTCGTCGGCCGCAGAGTCGAGGCTAGACGCGAAGACATAATCTTCGAATGTGACGATCCACGTAGGCCATTCTCCCGGATTTGTGAACACAAATGGGGCCGGTGCTTGTAGTCCGGAGGCGCCGACACGGACGACGGGAACATCTGGGTCGCTAGACATAGCTGAACACTTCTTACACCATGCGTGGACCCCACGAGAGAGACGACCGACTCGTTCAGCAGCAAGAATGGGACCCTTTATTCCAGATAGCCTCGAGGCACGTGCTCCACGTCGGGCGCTCTGGCGCTCTCGCTCACACGTGTCAGAGTGGCCAGCGGCCCCTACAATAACGGTTCCACAGAAAGTTAAATCCAGTTACCCGAAACCAGGAAGCGCCCTTCGATATATGCTCTTGTCGTCTGTTATGGCCTTTGAAAACAAGACGCATTCAATCACGTGTTCGATCATCTGCGAAGCTTTGCAGACGATATATAGGTACAAACCACATAATGCGACAGGTGTATCGACAGGGCCTTTCGGTGGGGCATAGTGGTAAATATACAGCTTTCCGAGTTCTTTACAAAAACACACTAGGCTCTTGCTGTAGTGCTTTATAGCACAACAGTGGTTAAGACAGAACAACATTCAAGGAACACAGAACTCGAGCTCTTGTATTTTGTGTTCTGGGACTCAAGCCTAGTTGTTCGAGCGGTTTTTTCTGTAACATTTTATGAGGATGCTAGCCCGAAGCCTGACCCAGGTCCAGGTCTAGGCTGTAGGGTATACCGCATTGTCTGGATTCCTTGCTTCGGAGGGTCTCTAGATAGGCAGCCCACTAAAGTCAAAATGCCAGTTTAATGCGCACGAATTTCTGCTTTACGCTATCGCGAAAGATTACAGGGTCATCTTTCGCGATAGCGCATAGCAGACATTTTGTCAATAACGTCACGTTCTTTATAGAGTAACAGCGAGATATTTAATTTTTTTATACGCTTGCTGTATTTTTCTAACACAGTGGAAAATGTGATGAATGCTGTAATGGAATCCTTCGTGGCTGGTTCTCAGGCCGTGGTAGCTTACCTTCATGGGCACATTCTCAACTGTGCTCTGCACGCACCCACAATGCAGGGAAAGCCGCCGGAAGAGATTGACCGTGTCATCGACCCCGACGTCCAGCCAACGTCGGAACATCGACGGAGAATGCCTTTCACAATGGCTGTCTTCTGGGAAATATTTCGCATGAAGCTTGTGGTGCCTCTGAGCACCCTTGAAGGTTTGCAGTACTTGTCCTAGATTTTTAATACTTGCATAATCTTCTGATACGAAGGTCTTTTTCTAGTATATTTTAGTATATTCATATTAACACTAACATGTTTTTTCGATTATTCATCGCCTAGCAAGTCGCCTATTAGGTAAAGTTATAATTTAGTATGCCTGTTTTTTTTGCAGACAGTAGGCTACGGGTTTGTACATTGCAGGCTCTTTGACAAAGTTTTTTGTCGCGTACAAATAATTTGTAGTTTTGCATGCCTGCGGAACCTTTAAATTATTCAGTCATCATGAGAGTGACTGTGCAGACTTTTTGACCACCTTGTCTCACTCAGGTCATTTATTAATCATTTGATTTAAAGCATGGAGTGCAGCTTTACCAATAGAGGGAATGGGCACCTAAAGCTCGTATGCGCCTTTTGGAATTATTTGGAGTCACTATTAGGCAAAAAAACAAAAACGATCGCGCTTCGTTCCTCGTATGGTAATGCGGGCAATCAGTTATATGTCATAAGCAAGTTCGACCCAACGAAATACATCCTCTTTTTAAAATTGCTGGTATATTATTATAAATTAGTTACTTCGCATAAAGGCACGACTAATGATAACCTTTATTGCTGTTAAAATTTTCAGGGAAATCAAAGGATCAAAATCCGGTCTGTTATCTCATTGCTCTGGTTTGAAGTTTCTCCTCGTAGAAAAACCCACCAATTTTTTGCGATAGCCACCACGTTGCTGCCATTGACTGAACACACTGCAAAATAACTTCTTTTGAATTGACGTTTTGTGTGGTTACGTATTACCTGCCCGCGGAATAAATCAATTCTTCAAGCATGATGTAGCGGGCGTCTTTCTTACACATTAGAGCTGTCAATATTTACGCAATATCTTGTTATTAAATATAGCTAAATCTAAAAAAAAACAAAACAAAAATTGGTAAATAACTGAGCTACGCCCTAACTATATTGCAGCTGTATTTCGCTTCCCTTTTACGAGGGCTTGAGTAGACTTCGGGCCCGCGGGCTCGGTTTTTCCAACTGCTATAACGGTCATGGCCAGTATCTTGACGGTTCACAATGATCCAGATGTATGGCATCAACCAGAAAAATTCGACCCAGGATGGTTCATGAACGAAGATGGATCGGCAATATGCTGTATGTCTGTACATTTAACCCCATTTTCTTGGGTGCGTAGGCTGCTGTGTGAACATTTTTAGTGCGGAGAGGTTATTGGCCCAGCGCTTTCGTCCGTCAGATGAAGGTCGTACGTTACGCAAAGGTAGTAGCTGGTTTCCAGACCCACCTATAGACGGTGCAAGGGTCTCGCAGTGCTGGTGGGAGGAGGAGGGAAGGGAAGTTCCCACCGCTGACATTTAGCGGTCGATTAGTTCACATGAACTGTAGAGTTTGCACGGGCGCAGCTCTGCCGTTCACGGGCGAGCGCCCGTTGACGTTCGAGGAGAAACAAGAGAACCGCAGCTCCGCTGTTTGAGCAGATTTCATAGTGAGTGGTACTGGGTTTACTTTTTGTCCTGATGTCTCTCATAAGCAAGACCCAAAATTTTCTGTGGTGATAGCGCAGCCTCAAGACTTTACCATCAATGTAAGAGCACAAGATTGGCTGAAAACAGACGCAGGGCACACGACGAGCGCAAGTATGGTAATCATTTGATCAGAAACCTGCTCACGGTAGTTATAAGGTAATAACCAACAATTAGCACTTTATATTTAGGGGAAACGCTCAGTGGAAACTGTTGCACAGAGTCTCACACATGGCTTTATAAAGTCACCACATACATTCCAAATGCCGTCAAAAAAGAGTGGGAACATAAAGAAAAACAAAGAGCATGCAGTTAAACCTGGATTGAATGAAACTCTATGTAAGGAATTCCTGGATTTAACGAAGTTTTTAATTCCCTTTTGACAGCTCAATTGGCGGCCATGTGTTTTCGACCTCTATGCAACAAAACGTCGCGGCGGTTGACCTTGATGTAATGATGTCGGCGAGCTGATCATTCATTGCTTTTTGCACTTTACTTAAAAATCGACCGAAGAAAAGAACTAAGTTAACGTATACTAGCACTAGCGTAAGGAGCCCGCAGCAATGAGAACGTCTGGAATCGCCTAAACACGAAATTCTCCATGATGGTGATGATGATGATGAACGAAGGGGCTAGCATATCTCGTGGCTAACATAGCACTCACTTCTGGTTCTGCTTGTTTGGCGTGACACCACACCAGTTAGCAAGAATAACCACCCTTGACGTTTTTTTCGTCTGCACTGCAAACTACCGTGCGTTTCCACGTGTGAGTGTGGTTTCGGTTCCAGACTAAAAAATGTAGGTGCTAGGCTGTCCTGTGGGCGTATAGTCGCGCGTCTCTAGTTCTACCTGTGGTATCGGCTCGTCGGTGATGAGTGCTCCTGCTAGAAAACTAAAAGTTCTGTCTTTTCAAGAAAAGCACTCTATTTTAAGAATGTTGCCGCCTGGTATAAAATACCAGCTAGCACCCTCTCAACAATCTTGAGTGCGGTAAAGAACATCAAGTTCGCAAAAAGAGCACTGTTTCAGCATAAGTTCGGTTCTTGTAACTTGTTAAGACGCCAAAAAGGTGTCAAAAGGCAAATGTGATACCTAAGTTACGCTTGCTTATACGTGGGTAGGTGACCTTGCTTTTTTTGGAGCGCCGTGCAGTGCCTAAGCTCGCGCGAAAGCTGAAGGCGCCACTCACGCAGTTTTTCGCTGTGAAATAAATCCCTGAAGGTGTGAGTTCACCTTCCCTGATGTTGGCATTTTAGCTTGGTTTCTGCTTCATTCCCGCGAGCCTTGCCTCAGAATCTGCATGTAACGAAAACCTGTATGTAACGAAAAATTGCAAACTTTTGTCAACTTCGTTACATCCAGGTTTAACTGTAATATCCGACAGAGGCTGTTATTTTCGGTGGTATTTGCATGTCGGGGCACATGTCCATAACTGTAAAGTATACGTAGTGCCTAAAAATAAAATTTGACAGGTGGTAAAAGAAGCACGGAGTTGAGGAAAGTAAATTAGCGGCAACTTCTTGCGCTGCGCTGCGGTCAGAAGTTTGCCACAAGCCGTCGTAGTATGCCGCCATAAGACATCTACCATGTCTCATTGCGTAATTTTGGGCTGCAAGACTTCAAAACCGAAGCAACATGCTTTTTGAGCATATGATAGAGAACTACTTTGTTTTCGATATGCGAAAGTTCGGGAAAAATAGAAGATGGGCAGGTTTAATAGGTTTTCAAGTTGGCACAATTTGTTTGAATGACCTTAAATACGTTTTCTTTATAAAAATTGTCTTACAATTCTACGCTAAATAAAATTTCCATGTCGACAAAAAACAGAGCTAGTGTCCCTGGATAGGGTATCAGGGTACTACCGCTGAGGCACGCATGTCAGCAAAGGCAGCTAATTTGGTGTTTATCAGTGTTGCGACATTCTCGATTTTGCGTCCTTGCCTGTAACTACGGCCGGGTGCAGAAGATGCATCAAAACAACAATGCAGAAGATGCATCAAAACAACAGTGCAGAAGATGCATCAAAATGGCACCTTCGTACACTCTTCTGCTGCCTAACTGCTGCTGCACGCGTTATCTTGGATTCGCGTTCGGAACGACGTCAGTCTGCCCGAGTTCGCCGACTAAAACACATAAACAACAAAATGGCGGCGCCCATGAACTGTCGCAGTCTAAACAAATGTCGCGTGATGCGAAATGAACAATTATCATGGCGGCGGCAGGGAACCATAAAAGAAAAGAGTGCCGGTACTCTGTAACCTTATCTAGTCGCACTAGATAGAGCCATAATGCTATCGAGAATTGGACGCGTGTGGCCCACTTAGGTGCAAATGTCGTCGCAAGTATGTAGTGTTCTGTCGCCCGCGCCAGGTAAATGCCTGTCTTCTCTGCCCCACTCACCTCTCACACTCTTTCCCTCCCGTTCCGCTCCACCCATGACAAACACAGTGGCGGTTTACTGAAGTCAATTAGGTTTTGGCGGGAGTTACCGTTCTTGCTACCTGCTGGAATCGTTTGTTAATTTTGAAATTGGGACACTGCCACGACGTGGCGACGCGAGGGCTTTTTGTATTAAGAGAAAATTTTTTCAATGGGTATTTTCTTTTGCTCGATAAAAAAACAAGCTGTCACCTCGTTTAACAAAAGAACAATGCAAATATAAGTTATGTGGACGTCTGATTGATTGATTGATTGTGGGGGTTTAACGCGCCGACGCAACGCAGGCGATGAGGCGGCGCGCCGTAGTGGAGGGCTCCGGATTAACTTTGACCACCTGGGGATCTTTAACGTGCGCCGAAATCTCGTACACACGGGCGTTTTTGCTTTTCGCCTCCATCAGAAAAGCGGCCGCCGCGGCCGGGAATCGAACCCGCGACCATGTGGACGTCTTCCCTGAAATGTGCCTAACGTTTTGTTTTTCCTAAACAATGTTGAGAAATATGAACAAAGCGACCAGATTTATTTGTTTAGAAATACTTTGCCTATATAAACGTTTTGTTCAAGGATTCTTTAAACTTTTGGTAGGGTGGCTTAATCGAGGGAGAGGCTGACAGACCAAGCCTTTCGCGTTAAGCAGCCTAAAAAAATCATCGTCCTTAAAATCAAACATAATAGATTGTCTATGTGGCAAGAAACACAACCCCACTCGCCGCGGTGGCTCATATAGTTATGGCGTTGTGCTGCTGAGCAAAAGGATGCGGGTTCGGTCTCCGGCTGTGGCGGCCGCTTTTCTGATGGAGGCGAAAAGCAAAAACGCCCATGTGGTCGAGATTTCGGCGCACGTTAAAGATCCCCAGATGGTCAAAATTATTCCGGAACCCTCCCCTACTGCGCGCCTCATCGCCTGTGTAGCGTCAGCGCGTTAAACCCTACAATCAATCAAAATCAAGAAACACAACCCGACATTCAGAAGAACTGCGAGCTGGGCGTGTTGGTACATGTTCATGGTGGAAAAAGCGCTACAGCAACAAGGACAAGTGAGTACATGGGACAAAGCGCTCTGTCCCGTGTACTCACTTGCCACGCGCAGAAAGAAAGGGAGCCAAGATGGCGCCAAGGCCCAGTCGGTCGTCAGTACTAACGTCAATGGACAGGCCGCCGACCTCGACGGTGCTACGGGCGGCGTTCTACGTGAGCAAAGACGCAGAAGAAGATAAACAAAGGCAAATTGCTAAAGGCCGCGCGGCTGCCTGAGATGCCGCGCGACGACACAAAGGTCATTATGCGGCCGCGCGGAGGGCTTCGTGTGAGCCAAGTGTCGCGGGCAGAAGTCAGCAAAGCAGTAGCGGCGGCGGCTCAGATCGGCGCAATGGAAGCAAGAGATGACGTGATTTGCTTGAACAACCAGCAAAATATAATCATCATAAGTACGCCATCGCGGGACAGGAGACAAGTACGGGACCGTGGAGTGCATCGATGTTCGAGGCACGGCGAAAGCGGTCAGCGCCTACGAGTCGGCCCCCCGAGGCACCGTCAAGGGTGTTATACGCGGCGTTCCCTTGGAGGACACGGCCGAAGAGATCCAAGACCTCATAGTTCATAAATACAATCCGACTGCACTTCAAGCCAATCGCATCGGCAAGACAAAGACCGTCGTGATCGTGTTTGAGGGCCACAAGGTCCCGAATTAAGTGAAGTACGGCAACGTCTTGATGGAATGTACGTTACATCGGAAACAAATCGATGTTTGCAATCAATGTGGAACAGTGGGTCACCGAATGGATGTGTGCCCGAACCCGCAAGATCGTATCTGCCGGGGCTGCGGACTGAGCAACCCGGACGAAGAACACGGTTGCGATCCCAAGTGCGCACTATGTAGCGGCAAGCACATGACGGGCGACCGCCGATGTAAAGCAAAATACAAGACGCCGTACGTGGTCAGACGCCGCCGTTGGGAACGCCAGCGCGTGGAGGAAGAGTCCGACGAAAGAGACCAAAAGAAGAGAGGTCATGCCAGGCGACCCCAACGGAGCTCCGCTTCGAGGAGCCGATCGAGGACGCCGGCCCGCGGAGGAGGGGGCAGACACCAAAGCCGCCGCCGCCGCCGCCGCCGCCGCCGTCAGTCGCGCTCCTTCTCCCGCGGCCGCACACCACCAACCAGGCGCGGTGGAGGGCGCCTGAGCAGGGACGTCCGCAGCCTGCTGCTCCGGCTGCGGCTGAATTGTGTCAACGTGGCAGCCCGACTGCACCGCCAAGGCCGCCGCTCCTCCCCCACCTGTGCCCACTGTCCCGAGCCTGAGACGCTGGAGCACCTGCTCTGTTCCTGCCCGGAGTTTGCGGCACACCGGGGAGTGCTGCAGACTTCGCTCCAACGTCTTGGGCTGCCCCACCAGCGCCTGGAGAACCTGCTACACCCAGCAGGCCCCGACTCCACCCGCCGTGACGTCTTCCGCCTCCTGCTGGCCTACTTGGAGGCTACAGGACTTGCTCAGCGCCTATAGACAGTAGTCTGCTGGACGCGCCATTGCTGCTGCTTCACGGATGTTCACGTCGAGGCTCCTCGCTCTTGTTGCTCGCCTACCTATCCTTTTATCTCTCCCTTTCTCCTACCTATCCTTCTATCACTCCCTTTCTCCTCTAATCTTTACATACCCCTCCTCCCCCTCCCCCCCGCACTGGGTTGTATGCAGGTGAGCCCCCAGCTGGGCTCAATAATATCCCCAGTGCATCTCCTTTTCCTTTTCACTCGAACCACTTAGTAGTAGTAGTAGTAGGGAGGCGTCGCCGGCAACCGCCGCACCAGTTCGAGGTTCCGGGCCAGCTCCAGGGCGAGTTCCAGATCGGGGACCGGGCCGAGCACACGCCGGGGATCCTGCTCGCCGAGAAGAAGGTGGGCTGGACAGATGAATCTCCCGTAGCTCGAGCGGAAGAATTTCCGCCGCACGTCCCTAGCGCGGTAACTCCCCAGATCCCCCCTCTGTAACCCGAAACTTCTAACCAAGTAGCATCGGCTGCAAAGCCGAAGGACGAGAGTGCCGAACTCAGAAAAATCATAGAAAAAGAGAACGCGCAGATTAAGTCGCTGATGGATAAGATCGCGAAATTGGCCAGCAAACATACAGCGACCAGAGTGGTTGCTCAGCAAACAGCGAGCGTAGCAGCCGCGGACCCCACGGAGAAGGAGAGAAAGTTGCCGCGGAGGGAGACGCTTCTGGCTCGCATAGTGCGGGAAGGACCCGACGGAGCGCGGCACGGCGGTGCTTGTACGAAACAACGTGGCCACAACGCAGCATGTAACTGCCCAGAGCGGCTGCGAGCACACGCTGGTGGGGTACATTTGAGAACGATGGGCAATGCCGGAAACATGTTTATATGAGCGCGTACTGCATACCCTCGCAAAAACAGCACGATTTCGACAAGATGGTGCGAGAAGCGAAAAAGATTGCCGGGAACAGGACGCTCCTGATACTCGGCGACTTTAACGCTCCTCATCCGAAATGGGGCTACAAGCATCAAACCAAGAGAGGGACAAAATTACCGCAAGTAATGGAAGACCAAGACATGGTACTCCTGAACGAGCCGGGGACGGTCACCCGGAGAGGCAACAGCGCCTGCCGAGACACTACACAGGACCTATCGTGGCTCTGGGGAACGGCACCGGTGGCCTGGCAGTGCGAGGACCAAGACTTCGGGTCCGACGACTACCTTATCTACATTCAAATTCAAGGACCGAGTTACCGGGCAACGCTGGGCAAGGCCAGGGTAACGTGCTGCGACCGGATGCGAAAGCACACCGAAGAGAAAGCAAATGAACAAGAATACTCGGACACCGAAGAAGGCCGGGACGAAAGAAGCAACCAAACGTACGGCGAGTGGGCCCGCGAGCAAAAGACAACGCTCGACAAGTTCACTAAGGAAATTGTGACGACTGCGCAAACACCCTTCGTGGACGCCCGCCTCGCGCACATGTGGACGGCGCGCCACTCGCTCACACGAAGGTGGAAACGGCAGCGTCACAATAAGAAGTTAATCAAAAGAATAGCGAGGTTGAATAAGGAAATAGCCGAGTACGCGAGCAAGCTATGCCGCGAAAACTGGCTCAGCGTGTGTGATGGCCTGCAGGGCAAGCTGTCGGCGCGAAAGACATGGTGTCTCCTGAGACATCTCATCGACCCGCTGAGCAGCAAGACGGCCGGCAATCGCAATTTGATCAAGACACTGAGCGCCTACAACGGGGATGGACAGCGCCTGCTGAACGACCTGGAACGGACGTACTTCAAAACAGAGAAAGGCCAGTATCCGATCCCTGACGAGTATGCGGGGCCGGAGAACCCGGACCACGACGAACTTTTTACCACGGCTGAACTTTGGTCCGCAATAGACGAAGGTAACAAGAGGAGTGCTCCCGGTACGGACACGATTACCTACAAATTGCTCGGTAACATGAGCAATGCGGCGGCAAGAGAACTGCTGGGTCACATCAACAAGGCCTGGGAGAAGTCGCGGCTACCGCCCGAATGGAAAACGCCGAAGTCAAGGCCATACCGAACCCCGGCAAACCGCTCAAGATCGAAAACATGCGTCCGATATCGCTGACCTCCTGCGTGGGGAAGGTGGTCGAGCGCATGGTGTTCAAGAGGCTGCAAGCTCATCTAGATAAGACGGGACAGATGCCGGCCACGATGTACGGCTTCAGACAACATCTAAGCACGCAAGACGTGATGATCCAGCTCAGTGAACGGGGGGTGAAGGAAGCAACGAAGACAGCACCGCGAGCGATACTGGCCCTAGATCTGAAAGGGGCGTTTGATAACGTGTCACACGCGGCCGTGCTGGAAAATCTAGGAAGGATGGGATGCGGCCGGCGTACGTTCGGCTACATCAAAGACTTCCTGACCAAAAGAACGGCAATGATCAGGATTGGCAAGGAGAAGTCAGAACCCGTGAAGCTCGGGGACAGGGGCACCCCTCAGGGGTCTGTTCTGTCGCCTCTGCTGTTCAACCTTGCACTCCTTCCCCTACCCTCGTTACTCGAGCGAATAGACGGTGTGAGCCACGCATTATACGCCGATGACATCACGGTGTGGACCAACCGCGCGGGCTCTGACGCCTGGATGGAAGGAGTGCTGCAGAGAGCGGCGGAGACTGTCCACGGATACGCCAAGTCCTGCGGCCTGAGCTGCGCCCCGCAGAAGTCAGAACTGTTCATCGTCCAACCGGGCAGGCCAAAGAAGCAAGCACTCCCGAGCGTAACTGTAACCATCGACGGCACGCAAATCATACCGACTGAACACATTCGGATCCTGGGCCTGTTACTCAGGTAGACGGAAACGCCTCGGCCGCCGTCACCAAGATCAAGCACTCGACTGAACAGATCGCAAGCATGATACGTAGAGGTGCGAACGGCAACCGCGGTCTGAAAGAAGAAGACGCCCTGCGGCCAGTGCAGGCGTTCGTCGTGTCCCGCGTAACCTACTCTGTTCCGTACCTCCGGATAACGAAGGCGGACAGAGAAGCGCTGGACACGGTGATGCGTAAAGCCACCAAGATAGCCATGGGTCTGCCAATGTACTCGTCAACGAAAAGATTGATGCACATGGGCACCCTCAACACCACGGACGAACTCATCGAAGCACACTTGTCCAACCAGAGTTCGTCTGAGCAGGACAGAACACAGGAGAGCCGTCCTACACAAGATAGGATGGCAGGTTGAACCACAGACGGAAGAGGCACCACTCGCTCAGGGATGGCGTGACTCCATCACAACCAAACCGTTACCGCGCAACATGACAGTGGAACGGCACGAAGGCAGGCGGACGGCGCGGGCCAAAGCCCTGGTCCGGAAGCTGGAGGAGGACCCCCAGGTCCGGTACGTGGACGCCTCACTCCCAAAACACGGAAAAAAGGCCGTGGTGGCCGTAACGGACATCGACGAGCTGAAGACCTGCGCGTCGGTGAAGACTACGGACCCGACCGTGGCAGAAGAGGTAGCCATAGCGCTGGCCCTAGCCATGCTGGAGGTCAGCACGGTGGTTACCGACTCCAAGAAAGCGTACGCAAGCTATCGGAAGGGGATCGTCTCCTCTGCGGCAGGAACTATACTCGAGAAACATCCCACAACACCGGAACGAGTCACCGAGCTCGTGTGGGTCCCGGCTCACTCGCTCGTGGAAGGCAACGTCACCGCCGACCACTATGCCCGAGAACTAGCCATCCGGGCCGAGGAAGAGCAACCACACCCCGTCACGAGTTACATGGAGATCGTCCGTCTATACAAAGAAAATAGAACGAGGCTTCCGAAGCCACACAAGCAACTAAGCAGGCGGCAGCAGACGGTATTGCACCGCTTACAGGCAGGGTCGCTCGCACACCCGGCGCTTCTGCACAAAATGTACCCTGCAAAACACGACAACACATATCCGTTCTACCGGGGAGACGGCACTCTCGCGCACATTATTGGGGAGTGCAAAAAATGCAAGACACCCCCCCCCTAAACCCTTCCCCCTTCCCCCAATTCTAACCCGCTCGAGCGATGGGAGACTTTACTGTCCAGCTCTGAACTCGCCATTCAGCAACAGCTGGTGGCTCGAGGAGAATTACTGGACACATATGGGTCCCGCGAACAGGGAACCACCCCATCTGGTGCCTGCGCGCACCATTCTTTATTTGAAGCTCAGTAAAAGGTGTTCACTCACTCACTCACTCTGAGGGGGGCGAAAAGCAAAAACGCTCGTATGTTCGAGATTTCGGCGCATGTTAAAGATCCACAGGTGGAAAAAAATATTCCTGAGCCCGCCACTACAGCGCGCCTTATTGCCTGTAATGCGTCGGCGCGTTAAACTCATGGTCAATCAATCAAGGCGTGCATGTAGAGCCGATCACATTGTTCGTGAGTTGGAGGAATGAGATGCTGAGGTATTACGAAGGGCTACCGAAGAAGCTTTCGAAGAAGAAGACAGCGCAAAATTTAGGCTAACAGTCAAGAAGATACACGGACGAGGGCTGCATATCTTCAGAAGTTAATGCACCTTCCATCACTTAGTCGTGCCTGTCTGGTGCCTTCGAGACAGACGAGATAGACGATATAGCGCCTGATAGACGAGACGAGTAGACGAGATAGCGCCTGTCTCGTCTACTCTGTTCTTCGTCCGTGTGCTTTTGTTGCGCTTCAAATCATGGCCTTCTATCAGTCTCGTGCCTGTTTTTAAATTTTCGACTAAAAGATTACCTCAAGTTAGAGGGTTAGAAAACGTGCTTTTCAGTCTTTACCGCTGGCCTAATGACTACTTGGTTTCATGCTGAAACGAAAAACACATATTGTGCTTCATTTTTCTGAGGAAAGTGAAAGTGTCAGGCCGGAAACGAGACCCCATGCTTCTCTTTCTTTCGCTTGTCTGCATCCTTCGAGAATATCAAGTCCTGCCGGAAGAAGGTGTTCACATTGACCCAGGCGATGCACTTGATCGGCTGCCCACACGAAGCAAATATTTGTTAAGATTCATTTCGAGGTCAAAGAAAAGCCCCCAGTAAAGGAGATAGAGTAGTGCATATTCTGGTCTTGTAGAATTACAAATTTTATAGATTAACATAGCTGTCATAGGAGCCTTCTTTGGGTCCCGTCTTTTCAGGGAGAATTTAGAGAACGCTTTGCGGCATGGGAAAAGGCGAGTTTCCGAAAAGTGAACAGAGTTTACTCTCGCATTCTGCAACGTTCTGGAGTCTCCAGCATGTTGGACAAGTAGGTGGAACTAGCTAAAGGCGCGGAGAGCCACCACTTGATGTTTTAGCTCATCGCCAAGGTAGTTCCGCGGCGTCAAAACTCCCGGTAACCACGATCCGTGAAGGTGCCCTTACAAGGAGAGAATATAAGTCGCTTGAGTGTAATATATAACAATATTCAAACAATTTTTGAATGGGACAAAAGGGTAAAATATTGCACAGAAAAAGTGGGTAGTACATTTGCATTGCGTGTACGTTTTTCCAGTAACAATTTAATTTTTCTGCAGCAAACAGTTGCCTGCCCAGGAAGTTCGTCAAGAACCGTCGTACTTCTTCATCAGTCCAATCATGTCGTTGTATACCATGTCTACGGCGTGCATTCCTAGGGCGAAGTCGTAGTGCGTGAATTGTGTGTCCGGCACTTGGTAGTTACGCACAAGGTTGGGCAATTCCGACGCCAACCGCGCCACGTCTACTGGGACGGCGTACCAGTCGTTGAGGCTGGAGTAAAGGGCGACCGGTGCTGAGATGCGAGACAGGTCGTACTTGGGGGGATGGGGCTGGGAAAAAAAGGATGTGAATTTTCACTTTGCATTCACCTAATATCACTGCGTCTACCTCAAATGTTGCGGAGCACGCCTACTAAACTCTCATTCTGAAAATATCACAGTGCTGACGCGTGGTTACAAGAGGCCTTGGGCTTCACTTTGCTTTAGGCTTCCTGTTCCACATATTTTGCAATGACACGCATGACTCAGTGTGATCATCGTCACTGGTAGTTTTAGGGATATCCGTATAACTGTTCGGGGGTTAAGAAATTATGAGCGCGGCAAGGAAAGGCAAAACATTAAAAATGAATTACGAAAGTTCAGAGGAAAAGAATAGATTCGGAAACTCGCGATAGAAGTGCTTTTAAATCTGTGGGAGATGCCATAGTCTTGCAGTGGATACAAAAGAGCTCATGACGATGATGATGATTGCGAATATATTTGCTGTCATTAGTGGTGTCCCTCTTTGTCGTGCAAATATACGCAATAAAAAGTCAATGCTAATGGACACCCTTTAATGTTGTTGGCTTGCTATCATGTTTGATAAAAGGGGTTTGTTCCGAGTTTACGCAAAAACTGGAAGCAGCGCTGACCGTTCATATTTTGTTTTTTCGTTGCACTCCCTGCGTTCGTATTAGGCAAAAAGAGGGAGAGAGAGAAAAGGTGAAGGGAAGGCACAAATGTTAACCAGGCTACGGCCTAGTATGCTATTTTAAACCTGGGGCAGGTAAACAATGTGGAAAGAGAGGGAAACAGAAAAGGAAGGGGAAAGGTACGGACAGAGCGTAAAGTGGTCTGCAAAGCGGTACGACACTATAAACAAAAATCTCCACTGACTTCATAGTCTTTTGTACTACAGTCTTCTGTGCAAGTCATCGTTTTTAGAAAACACAGAAGCGATTTTGTCGCCTTGTGCGTAAATGACAGCGAAGGCCAGTGGCCCAGGATTTTCTCCTCTGTGAATGGGCGCCGAGAGTCTAGCTTCCGTAGAGTTGGAGAGACTTGGCTTCTTTCCGACGAAAGACATGGACACTCGCATAGGACATGTCGTATGGTCTCTGGTCTGTCACAGACTTCGCATGCCTCACTGGCTGTCATTCCCATCGCATTTAGGGATGCGAATCTAAGCCAGAGACGACGAAGAATGGTTGCATCAGACCGTGGGAGGCCTAATGGAAGGGGACGTTAAAGATGTGGTTCCAGGGCAATAATACGAGCGCTCGTGAACTCTTGGGTATTCTATTTGGATGGCGAGGTCTCCCGGGCAAGTTTGCGGATAGTCCTGGCTGCATCCATCCTGGATACCGGAATGAATATGGTCTCCGTTTTTTGGTGTGCCAAGCGGGCGGCTGCGTCCACACTTTTGTTTCCGATAATGTCGCAATGACTGGGAAGCCACTGGAAAGCAATTTCATTACCCGCTTGGGTGGCATAGTCATACAATAATCTTATCTCGGCCAGCAGCTGTTCACGAGCTCCGCGGCACAGGGCTGACTGGAGCGATTGAAGCGGGGGCTTCGAGTCGCAGAAGATCGCCCACCTTCGGCATGAAGTTTGTTCAATGGTGTGAAAGGGCACAACGGATGGCGGTAAGTTCTGTAGCAGTGGAAGTGATAAGATGGGCTATTTTGAATTCTGTGAACATGGACATTCGCTATATAACAACGGCGCCGGCAGAACCAGATGTTGTTACGAGCCATCGTTGTAAATATGGGGGCGGTCGCTATATCTCTCGTGTAAAAAAGGAGGCTTAGCTGCTGTAGTGCCAGCGTTGGAAAATATTGCTTCTTCATTAAGCCTGGGGTAGTAAGGCATGCTCGAAGCTGCGTTGTACACCAAAGCGGAAGTGTCGTCCTCACCGCAGGCGTATAGTTGGACGGCATGCTGGTGATGTGCGAAGCTATAATATTTGCGAAAGATGCACGGGGGCGTTTTGATGGCATACTAGCACGGTGATGATCCGTCAGCCTGGTTAAGTGCCAAATGTGCGCCTTGAGTGTTTCAATTATCAAGAAAATATTTTGCTGAACGATCCCAAGGGGATTTTTTGGTCAGGTCATTTTTGGCGTAATGCGAGCGATTGGGCTGGAGGCTATAGGTCTTTTCGACACCTTTCGCTGAAACTTTCTTATCCTGAGTAAACGCATTATTTACTGTTTGCCGTAGATGTCCCCTTTGACTTACCTCATCTCAGGGTAGGCGAGAGCCAGAAACAGTGCGTGTTGAAATCTAGAATACATTTCCGCATGGAACCAGACTCCACCATTTTTATCTATCCCCGTTGCCCCTATTAAATTCTGCCACCTCCCTGCACCCTGCACCTTAGGTTTGCTAGTGCACTCCAAGTATAAATCAGCCTCCTTTCCCAACTTTCCTCAGAGCAGTAGGATGGCCATCTGGTCAGTTCTTGCCTGGACGGTCAGCCGAAGCTGGTCTCTCGGACACAGCTTGCTGCACGTGCCCAGGACATCTGCGACTGAGGACGTTGGTCATCCGCAGCGCCAGTGTACGGCTTCGCCATCTTCCGTTTTGCACGAAATACACATCAATTCCTCCTGTGAATGGCCCTGCTTCTGTTTCCGTTCAGGTGAGTTATAAATGTTCCCGGTGCTTAAATAAAAATTCGTCCTTTATTTTTGTTGGCTATTGGGGTTTCATAAAGAAGACATGGGTACGGGCAGGGCACGTAATGCAATGGAAAGATAACCCTTGCTCATTAAGGATGACAGAGTGGATCCCTAGAGAAGGCAAGCGTGGCAGGGGATGACAGAAAGTTAGATGGGCAGATAAGATCAAGAAGTTTGCGGAGACAAATTGGTCGCAGTTAGCACAGGACCGGGATAATTGGAAATCTATGGGAGAGACCTTTGCCCTGCAGTTGGCGTAGACAGGCTGATGATGTTCATGATGATGATGAATGCCCACAAATTTCTTTGCGGATGAGACTCACCGACCCGTACTTGGCAATGTTTTTCGACATCCCGTAGTCATATTTTTGGAAGCAGTCGCAGCGAATGAGCTGAAATGGAAAAGAGAGATGACTATCATCATCATCAGCATCACCAGATGAGACAGCCTACTCATGCGTACTGCAGGACGAAGGGAATGATCCTAGACTGGTATTCCCTATTTTTCAGATATGCCTGAACCCTTTCGTTGGCTACCAATGATCTCTTTGCTTCCCGCCATCCCATTCTATCTTTTGCCGTTCTTCATGTGATCTGTCTTCATGTATTTTTAGTCATTCTATTACAGTGCTTCCTGCCCTCGTTGTCATAATATTACAGTGGTAGTTTACAGGTTGTGAGTTGCCCACATTACTCTCCACCCCATTGCCACCTTGTCCCTTATTTTGATCGAGGGTGTGCTGAACCCTTCGTTGTTTCAGAATCGTAGACGCTCGTTCCCTAAACCTGTCTATTCTACTCTTTTTAATTTCTGGGGATTGCTTGGCAGAGCTATGTTTTCTGATTACGTGTTCTGCAGGTCACCAAGTTTTTTACGTTTAATGATCAAGTTGTATAATAACAGATAACTATTTTCCAACACCACAGGTAGCCTAATTTATATTAGACTAGTTTTTTTTCTGAAACTCCCCTATTCCCGAGCCATTATTAATTGTACACAGTAGTTATTTATTGCGCTTTGCGTCTGCCCTGACAACTTATCCACGATAGGAATAACAATTCAGCTGCTCTGGTATATAACCACACGGCGTAAAGACAGGATTCTTGTGTGTATGTGTATTTCGGTTTCCTTGTATTTATTGTCTACCCTGTTTCCAAGCTTTCCCGAAACAGGTTTAGAGGCATTCGTTGCAGAGGTTGTCCTACTTAACTAAGCAAGGAGCTTTCATTCACGAATTTGAAGTAGTTCAAACATTCCATTTTACTCCAGGTTAGGCTTGTAGTTCAAACATTCCATTTTACTCCAGGTTAGGCTTGTGAATACCGTACAATAATCCATAATACCGGTTATAGAAACTTCCTTCGTATGGCGTCTCCTCGTTTAATGCCGTTCATGATAGTAAGCGTTCCACTCACATGTGTATAAAATATCGCCCCCGCCCATACTTTTGTATGCCTCCTAGAAGTAATGGCCATCTCTCCTGAACTGTCTTGTTGTGCAATTCTCCAGTTAGTGATATTGTGTATATGGAGGGAAAGGCTGTTTCGTAATCTTTAAATTCTGTGTCAGGGGCCTCATTATGCGCTGCGCATGTGTAGTAGTGGTCAGCTGAATTTTATTGGGGAGCCAGCCATATCCGGCCCTAATCCACCTGACAGAAATTAATTTATCTCTAGTTGGTTGAATGCTTTAAAGTAGACATGTCAAAATACTGTATCATGACAACCAGTCAGTCTCTGTAAGAGTGTGATCGCTACTAAATATTAAACTTTCCCACAAAGAACCAATGGTTCGTCTCGAAGCAGTTATACTGAATCCAATGAGATATTCAATAGGAAAAACATTAACAGCGCTTATTTTCATAACTAGGGTCTTCAATGAGTATGTCAGGAGCATCCCGCACTGCTCACATGCTGGCGGGTCTCTCCGAGCAACACAATTTAAGTGGTGAGATAAGCAGTCCCGGTTCATTCTCGGAGTAGCTGCACCAAATATCTTTTTATGTTTATAGCTCTGTCATTTTTTTCGGGGTGGTTGCGAAACGGGGAACTTATTTATATCAGGTTTTCTATTTTTTGGCTGCCACACGCGCTCTAATAATCATTATTGCGGACTTCTGGGCTAGTTGGTACTGCGTGACTGACGAATAAAGTGCAAAAAATTACACAAAAGACGAAGGAAGACAATAGAGACAAGTGCTACTTCCAACTGACGTTTATTCTTAAAAGGCCCATATATGCACACAGAAAACGTGCGCACGTCAGCACGAAGTTACACTATACAGCGCTTATAACCATTTCTCGTGTGATCACAGCTCTTGCTCCTACGTCGGACGCGGCCTTCTGAGTGCGTGAACCCTCCGAACAACCACATGACTTCAATGGGGGAGCTTGGTTCACCCATGCGCAGCAAGAAAACGTACGTCCGCGACACGTATCGGAAGCGGTGAGCTTTCGCTACGTGTCGCATTATTTATAATCATGTTATTCTCCATTCGTAACGTTACTGTGGTTAACATCCTCCTTGCATTTCGCGTTCTTTTTTGTGAGGTATCAGGACGTCAGACTATCGTTCATCGCCTAATAATACAACACCGCTCCCTTGAACGTATGTTTAGGGCATTTTGAAAGCTGACCACGAGGACTCTGAGAAAGTGCTGAACATGTCAATTTCTGGCTGCATTTCCACAACGCCCAGCTGCTTGTGCGTTTATATGTTCGAAAAATATTGTCGACTGCAGAATCCTTTCTGTGGATACAAAGTCTAGCACGAGTTGTATTGAATGTAGTTGTGCGGTTAGTTCAGGGGCTTCGTATGTAAGCAATTTATTGTTTTTTGTATTGAGCTCCAATGACAGAAACTTTCACGTGGTTGATTGAGTTAGAACCGAGTGTAACTTAGGGAGTACAACTGGCATACCTAGGTTGTAGATTTAAAAATTGTATTGCGAAATAGGCTGTTGGGCTAGCTTGTGCACTGCATTTTGTTGACAACAACGCTAGAAACACTACAGAAGGAGCAGGAAAGACGACACCGATGCGCCTGGGTGTCGGTGTTTGTCGTCTTTGTGTCTTGCTTTTCTTCAAACTCGGTTTTGTGAATGCAAGTTTTTAGAGCAGACTTACCACCAGTAGCACAGATAACAGCTACATTCAAACTGAGAATACATGAAACGGTTGTATAGCACAAGAAACTGCAATCAGAGCCCCAGGCTGTGTAACACAGGTGTCTTAAAATAAGCCTTTTATATCAGACTTTTAATTTAGTTATATTATTGTGAATTTTAGGTGCTCAGTGTTTGTGGATTAGTGAAACAAGCAATTTGTGTCTGTTATATACAGGAATATGGTGAACCTAGAGCAGCAAATGGGGGTTCAAAACAACCCCTCCGGGGTGATTAAAATTTACTGAGAATGTTATTTCAGCCATAAAAAATTATCCATTTCTATCAGTTCATTGCACAAGACTATTTTTTATAAAGTTGTCTTTTGCGAGACAGTTGTGTAAAAATTGGGAATAATGAATGTCATCCATAGGTGACTGCTTGTGGGAGTTTACAGCATGCCGGACAGGCAGGGTTGAATACAGCCTGACTGAGGAGATATCCGAGGGCCATGCTCGCCGAGCCGTAAGAGTGTACGGTGAATTTGAGTCGCTCTGTTGCATCGTACGGTTTCGGGTGTCTATCGCCCCAACCAAAGTTTTTGATTTTGGAATCTTGTTTTGTAGTCAAATGAACACTACATGTTTGTTGGCGAATAGTAATGATGAGTTTGTAGGATAAGTAGTGCTTTTGTTGTGGGTTTGCTGATAAGATTGGATAAAAAAAGGCCCAACCTTCAAAACCTCCATGGGAATTTATTCTTTTGTTCAGTTTGAATGTAAATCGTTTATGCATACTCAATTTTGAAATCCCCCGGATAAAATTATAGGGCAACAACACTGATGAATTGTGTTGTGAAACTGGCTATATTGGACAAAACAGCAGATGAAGGCTGCGTTAGTTTATATTTCAAATTATAAGACTCAAGCTGGCATATTAAAACTGATCTGTTAGTAATCTTACACAGGTGCAAACAAAGCCGGTAAGAAGCACCTTAGGGAAGAAACTAGCATGAGGAGTTATGGTACCAATTCTTCTTGTAGTTGTTAAAAATAGTTCCAGCTGATCAGAGAACTGTTTTTTTAAAAACGCCGCAGTAGCGCAAAGTACTGGTTGGAGGGGATTTAAAGTATACAGATTTATTTTTTACAGCTGTGAAAAAATACCTCCAGCAAATCAGAGAAATGAATATAGGCGTCCTGACTATGTTCACAACGTTTCAGAAATCGTGCGAGAAAAAGTGTTATGGGTTTAGGCATATATTTTGGCGCTCATCAAAACCCTGCTACATCGTTGTGCATACAAGCATAAGTACCTTACTTAGGGCTAGGTTTAGGAATCTAACTGGTTGGCAGGACTTACCTGCGCAAAATGGTAGGCGTTAGTTATCGACGTTCCTGATGGACTATGGCTTAAGTAAACTGCAAGCCGACTCTGAAATCGAACATTCATTATGTTAGAAGAATATACAAAAAATAGAAAACCGTAATGAAAACGCATAGATGAATTTAGAAGATCTTTAAAGGATTGCTGACACAAAATTTTGAAGGGCAGATAAGTTCGGAGATAGATTGGTGTGAACACACATACATCATGTGCAAAATATCAGCGGACAATACCGCCTAGAGCATATTTAAAATCATTTTAAAGTGTGCGAAACGCAACCGAGCAGCCAGCGGGGGACCTCGCGCAATCGACATTCCCTGGATGTGGAGTAAATAAACAACACCCAGACGCGTCACGAGTTCGTGCTGGCCGCTTCCCCACGCCGGCGTTTCTTTCTCGCCGGCTCGCCGCACCTTTCGGAGGTCGGAACTTTTTCTCTCGAGCAACGAACGATCCGATCGTTGGCGGCAGAGGCGCGAAGATTTCGTTGGCTTATCGGCAGCTGGCAGCGACCTAAGTTCTAGAGTGATTCCAGGCACTGTATATTTATTGTTTTTTATTACACTGGACGCGACAACGCGCCGGATACACGAAAACCGCACTGAGCGAGCCGCACGGTCGCTGCGCAGGCGGCGGCCATGGCCGCGAAGCGGCGTAGGCCGGCGCAGGCTTGCTACCGCTGCACGAAATGGGACTCAAGTCCCAAATAAGACAGCGCACACGAGAAAGGAGTTAATGATGCGATGGGGAATTGCATTAAAATCGTCATCTGCAAAGCTTGCGAGAGCGGCAATCCGTTATCCGCCGCCGTGTCAAGACTAAGACATCTGCAGGCAGACCTGTAGGCAGAGCAGCCGGTTGCTTCCAGTGCGACCCCCCCCCCCCCCTCACCACTGTGTGTAGCGTCGTGTGTCGTTCTCTAGCCGGAGCTGTAATTTGCACTCGCGGCGCCTGCGTCACGTCCACGGTCTTTTTTTAATTAAGCGGCTGACGGGATCAGTACGTAGGGGCATTAGCAGCTCTGGTGCCGACGCGGAATCATCAGTGCTACGCAGCTCTGCTCTATGATGTCCGTACGACAATCACGTGGGCATCTTTGTTTATACCAAATCCAACCTTTCTCGGCACCCGCTGAAACCGAAACTGCGACGAGTCGCATGAAAAACGTCTTTAAACAATCGTCGCGCTCTGAAGCAACTCAGGTTTCTGCACGTGGTAAATAGGTCATTAGCTACTTTTCGCAAGAACAATAACAAAAAAGGAGTGCAAGGCGGTTTAATCACTAACGAGTGGTGAAAGCGAGAGGCGGGAATCAGCACAGTGTGTTCCAGGTGAACCGAATAGGGGACCGCTGCTCTTAGAGCACGGACGCACATAGATGATGATAGCTGGTTGCTTCCGGCGCATACCCGAGCAGGGATTGGCCGATCGAGGTTCGTTCATCCTTCCACATCTCTTCATTACAAAGGAAACAAGTTGAGAAAATTTTGTGCCAGTGGCTCTTGAAGAACAGAAGCAAATATTCGGTTTGTTTGGGCTTTGATTTAGCAGTAATTACTATACTATTCGTCCAAAGCCTACCTTCGTCAACGGTTATTGCCCCACTTCCCGCGTTTTCCGAGCCGCATGGCTTGGAAAACGCGGGAGAGCTTCGCCCGCTTGGCCTTCCGGACTCTCTCCAGGGAAGCAGCTCGTCGAGCTATATCCGTTGGGTGGAAAGGAGCCGCTTTCCGACGATGGCTCAAATCCTCCAGCCTCCACCCAACGCTCAGAGAGGGGAACACGGTACCGCCTCATTCTCATTTATAGCCAAGCTCGCATGCACGCAGCGAATTCTGTGGTTGGGCGGTGACTGAGATGCGGAGAGCGCATGCGCCAAGCCGGCAGAAGCGACGTGGCGACCGAACGCGGTTGTCGGCGTAGCTCTGCACGGCGAGCCACGTGGAAGTGTTGCCAACGGTACGGCGCAACTGCGGTCAAATGAAGGTCAAATCCTCCGCGGCCGCGAAACCGCTCTACGAGATTGGCAAAGCTTTGCTTTAAATATATATATATATATATATATATATATATATATATATATATATATATATATATATATACAGTCAAACTCCGCTACAACAAAATTCACGGGGATCGCGAAAAATTTCGTTGTAGCGAGAATTTCGTTGTCGCGGAAAAATCAGTAAATAAAGAAAACAGGGCAGGCGTCTAACTGGCGTCGTGAAATCTCCCACCTACCTTTTCGCCCCAATGTTCCCAACTTGCTTGGAGCTCGCTCCGCCAAAAATAGCACCCTTTTTATAGCACGGAGTTTATATCGTAATTTGCGGTCACAACGCGTCTCGCGGCGCTTAGACCAGCGTTGTAATATGCCCGTCGTACTCGTGGAGATCCACGCAAAAGCAGGCGTCGTGAAATCACAGCGCGGAGTTTATATTTTAATTTGCGGTCACGGATATGCACAGGATATGCACGACACTCTGGGAGCATTTTATTTCCAAAACTTGAAAAAATCGCTGATTTTTGACTGTTTGCGCTTTCGCACGAGCAACGGGAGAATGCGCTGCTCACAGTCTGCGAGGAGCTGCATGGCGACATCATCGTCATGGGCGCCAAGGAAACTACGTAAAACGTCCAAGGAGTCCATGACCTGCGACGCGGTCACTGACGTCGGGACCGTCGGAACACCATGCCGAAACACTTGGGTCCCGGGAAAATTTCGTTGAACCGGGAGAACAATAAAAAAAGTGGTTCGTTGTGGAGGGAGTTTTAATACATTGGGGCCTATGGGATGCGGGCGGGGAATCCGAAAACCTTCGTTGAAGCGGGAATTTCGTTGTAGCGGAGTTTGACTGTATATATATATATATATATATATATATATATATATATAAATATATATATATATATATATATATATATATATATATATATATATATATATATATATATATATATATATATATATATATATATATATATATGTATATATATATATATATATTTTAATTAACTTTCGATACTCGGGCATGTTGTTCTGGAATCCCTATACTGATGTTCATTCCGATAAATTGCAGGCAATAAAAAAATCCGCCGTTGAGCCTAGCGGACACCTTTATTGGTTGTGACATCAGCTTTGCAAGTTTAAAGCGCTGTGTGCAATGGCACACGTCGGGACTCCAACGTACCATCTCCGTCTTCATGCTCTTTTGTACATTTTGTGTAACTACAACAATATACAAATCCGGAATGTAGTATTATAGCCATATAAAACAAAGAAATAGCTCAGAGATGGCTCTAAACTACGCTAGTTGGTACATTTCTGGCAAAAAGCAGCTCGAACTTCACACAAAACGGAAGACAAGAAAAAGCATAACACGGCGCTGACTAGCAATTAAATTGTTTCGAAAAGAGGACGCAGATACATACATAAACTATCTCAAAGTGGCTGAAGGTTCCTAATAGGCATTATAACATTGTTGTGCGCAGAAACTGTTTCACAGTCTGATGAAGCCACGGACGGAACACTGACGCACCTCAGAGATGTAGACTTTTCTGAACCTTGTGGTCTTAGCCAAATTAGCTACCCGTTTCTTGTCAGAAAAAAACTGGCCGGTGTGCCTTTTTCAAGTGCCTTCAAAAACTAAACCATTGAGTCATCCAAGTCCGCTCACTCTACGGTTAACAACATGCGTAACACTTTGCGAGAAGTGTCTTCGAGAGTCCATATTTAAAAGTTTGTTTTTATATCTTGGCAATGGTTTCAGAAAAGCTCCGCTTTCCGGAACTATCAGCTAAAAGGTGCCCTAAATAGGTCACAAGTCCATAATCGCTAGATTATCGCGCCTACCGGTGCCTGCGGCGGCGGCGGCGATTCCCACGAGGCGTAGAAGGCGGAGTATGCGCGTCGGCTGTTAAAAAAAAGCCTGTCGTACCGCAGAGCGGAGCCAATGGCGGCGCGTGCCTCGGAACGCAAGCACCCTGACCCGTATCTCTAGGTTCTTTTGCTGAAAGCTGTTCAGCTCGTAGCATCAACAGTGCTCTGGAGGCGCGGAGAAACGGTCAACGCTCCAGGCCCTATTGCTGAACCTTGTTATTAAACGCTAAATTAAATTGGCTAATACTTAAGGCTTTTAAACCATTTTTGCGGGAGGACGTTCCTTGGATAGCACTCCTTCGATTGAGCATCCTGTTTTGGGCCCCGTTAAATCTAGGAAAGCAGGAAAGAGTATTTTACTAAGCCATCAAAAAACTTACTACGTTTAACTCGCGCCAGTCGACTCCATTACCCAGCTCCATAAAAGTGACGCACAGGCCGACTGTCAACTCGTCGCCGCAAAGGGCACTGAAAACAAGCTTGTTCAAGATGGTGTTTACGAAGAGGGCTCCATTGAAAATCAGCTCCACTAGCGCCTGCAAAAAGACAGCCGGATTCATCGAAAGCTCCAGCAGGTACTTCAATTTTTATTGGCAGTTTCCAATATAAGTAATAGCCCTACATCTCTATTTTGAGCCGCGGTTTCTTCACTTTTAAATAAAATATGTTTTTGCGTTTCTGAATGTCCTGGGCCATAAATTTGTAGTTCGCGTTTCATCCAACTGAGTTCAGTGTACTTTTCAACGCAAGTATCAGAGATTTCACAAAACACGAAATTTTGGGTTTCGCGTACTTGTTTTTTCCCACCTTTTGTTTGCGCCAAATGGTGCACAAAGAGACCCCCATGTTCTCTTAACGACGTTTTCCGGAATCAAGGAACAACGCCACAAGAAAGTGTTGCCAAAACGAGGGATATTGACTTTTAACAATCAATTACTAGAAAGACGGAAATCCCTTTAGTACGAATCCAAGAAATCACAATAGATGAGGTATAGAATTTTTTTGGCCAATTGGTTCCGTCATTATATCGCCACTTTTTTCACGGCATTCGTTTCTTGCTGTTGATTTGGAAAATAGACATTTTGTTTTAGTGCACTCGTCATTACGAGAGGCCACTTTTTGTTGAATGGGTGGTTTATAAAAGTTGCGCTATTTTTCTAGTGAAACGGCTTCACCTCTAGTGATATCTGGCTTTTATGGAGCGGCACTGAACGCGTTGAAATTGCTCTCCGGCACTGTCACTTGGTCTGCCCATAATTCAACCCTGCTAGTGTGAAACAGAAAAGGAAAAAACAATTTCAAATAAAATTAGAAGCAGCTTAAACATAGTCAAATATCCGTGTTTAAAATGGAACGAAGTCTTCACCTATACTGTAATTCAGACATATGCAGGTCTTAGCAATTTAGATGCAAACAAAACTATCAACATGTGCAAGCATGAAAACACATTTCGGAATATGGTATCCAAAAAGACATGCTGTTCTGTCTTGTATCCGAATGTTGAGGTTTAAAACAACTACTGTGGTCGAGTACCTTATGTTGGGGGCTTTCTATTTCCGCTGCTGTTTTTAAAAGGTGTTTTTACAACTGATAATCATCAAGCAGCACCTTTTGTTGCTTCCTTGTAAAATGTATTGCATTAAACTTAGGATCACTAAACGATACAGGACATAAATTTCACGTCTTGCTTCACACTATATTCGTGGTCTCGACCAGAAGTTAGGATAGCGTGAAAAGATAGCGTGAAAGTACTGTTTCATATTTTACAACATTCACAGAATCAGCAGTCGCTGTACTAAGACAAGAATTTCGAAAAATAAATTAGTGACAGTGAAATAACTCATTTGAAATGCCGAAACAAGAAGGTCCGGAACTAAAGAAGAAGGCGTCTGGCGCAGTTGTCTAAGTTGAGCAGCAAAAGAAAGACCTGCGATGAGAGTGTCTACAACATAGTAACTATTGAAGGAACAAACTGGATGCACTCTTGCATCCAGTTTGTTTGGTGCCATTTAGCTATTGAGCTAAATGGGCCCAAACAAGTTGGCTACTGACAAAGATAGAATGCATGCTCTCCGAAAGAAAGTTTGTAACAAAAAGAAAACAATGGTGAGGTAATGAAAGCAGCAGGAAGCTTCTAAAATAAATTTTGATAAGGGAACCCTGTGGTATGACATCTAAGAAGGCTGCCGTTATGACGACCTTAATACAGCTGAATTCGTGGACATGCCGAACAAAATGGGTATGTTTCTTTGGTTTTCCACAGACTCAGTGCAAAAAGAAGTCCCCTGTAGACAAACCGCCTCACACGTACTTTTCCGTTCAGACGAACTTGCTCAGTGACTTTCACAGGTTACCCTTGGAGGAGCGTTCATGGGACCAAAGCGAATGCAAAAAAAAAGAAGAAAATTAGGAAGCGGCGCGAAGGGAATCTGCGTCTCCACGCCACAGCACGAGAGGGCGAAAGAAACAAGAAAGTAACATCCGCGAGTAAAGCTTCCACCTCCGCCACTCTCCACCCGTGGAGCCGGCGCCAAGCAAAAGAAAAGAAAAGAGAAATGCCAGGAATACCGCTGACGGTCACGCGCACACGGGCCTCGCCAAAAAAGGAAAGGAGATAAAGTTCACTAGTACGGATTCTTGGGCAAGTTGGTGTGGTCATTTTGACGAATTCATAGCGCAGAGAACGAGGACAAGAAAGAGGACACACAACACAGCGCTATGTTGTGTGTCCTCTTTGTTGTCCTAGTTCTTTGCGCTCTGAATTCGTCAGAGAGGAGACAGAAGAAAGGAAAACAGGCATGCCGGAGACTGTCCTATTTGCGAACAGAGAAACTTTGTCCAATGCCGCCCCTAAGCGGGAGCATGTGGGCTCGCGTCACCGGCTCCTACAGCGCCACCGCCACCACAGTTATCAGCCGCGGAGTGTAGGCCGCGGCTGAAAGCTCATCGCACTTTCGCAACAGGCCGATAGTTTTGCAGTTATGTTAAGTTGGACAGAAAATGCGGCATGGTCCCTTGAGATCGTCCTAAGGGGAGTATACTGCACTCCAAGAGGAACCGCAACCTTTCACTCTATGAAAATAAAACCACTGATATTATTGCGGCTATGCGTGTACCGAAAAGTTTATTTTTGTTACTTATTTAGACAATATTGCAGGCCAGAATTAAGCCAAAGCAGGAGTGTAAAGATGAATACATATTAGTATATCTGGCAAAGCTATTTATATAATTTATATCTTAGTAAAATCAACAAGAAAATGACCCAGACAAAACATTTCTACATATGCAAAGGCTGATCAATTGGTGCATGCAGATTTGGCGAAATAAACTCGATGGCAGGGAGACTATTTGAAGATGTTCAGCTGTTTAGGAAGGAGTGCACAGTATCTTTATACTTGCTCTGTGATTTTGGAGCTATTCATGCTTTGTTGCGAACTTGAGATGATAGAAACTGTAAAAAAAGCATCATAAATTATTGGGTGGTAGATAATAGTAATTGCCTCTATAAAATACTCACCTTAATTATCTCGGCAAATGGCAGTGCTAGTCGGATAACCGCCACTGAAAGGTGTCCGACGTAAGCAATAGGACCCATAGCCATAAAGAGCTTTATCTGAAGTAAGTAGACACCACATTTGCAATCATTCGCACAGCACAGTTTGTAATGTCGCAAGTAGGTGCAAAGTTTGACTAAATAGACGTGTGTAATTAGTAGTCGTCCGCCCTAATGATAAAAATATAAAACCGACAAAACGGTGGCACGGTGACTGGTGAACCCACGTACTGGTACCGTGGCACTCTAATGAGCGCTTGTGGCCACCTAAAAGAAAGGAACGCAACCACTGCTAAATACCCCCTTTACGAGCCCAACATGCACCTAGGATATAAGGAGGGGAAGTTCCAGTTTGCCAAGCCACGGCAGCGCTCAATTTACAGCGAAGCGGCGGCCTTGACAGTTTTACCGGGCGTTAGAGGGGCTTCCCGCCGTGCTTTGTATGTGCTGGGTTGAGCAGCTAAGGCAGCGCGCGGCCGCTTTGTTCGAATTTGTGAGTAGGAGAAAAGGGTGCCGCGGGCGTTTTATGGCGGCAGGAAAGATAGCGGGATGTGCTACCGCGTGCACATCGAGCAGGACCAGGACCACGGGAGCAGGACCACGGCCGGGGTAGAGCGGCAGCAACTCAGCGCGCGCCGCCGCTCTAGCCCAGCCGTGGCAGGACGTTCGGTTTTTAGAAGCAGCCGGTCGGCACTGCGGTCGCCTGCTTTGATTCGGGAGCGCTGGAAATCCGTTCAGCGGACGCCCATCGTAATCGTTTCGCCATCTTTAAGGTGCTAAAACAAAAAGCCAAGGCTGACCAACAATATTGTCTTGTGACCCAATGCGATAACAGTAACAAGAAGGTGACAGAGAAAAATGCACCCCAGAAATTCTACAGATTTTCTTCAAAAGCGCATCAATAGGAAAGACGCAAGCATAGATCACTGCGGTTCGAAGGGTCAAGTAAGCCGACAGATTTTTGTTTTTATTTCATCACTCCCAGTTTGGATTCCTCGTCTTTCAAAATGCGAAGCAGTGTTCTAAAATAATCCGAGTTCCCCGTTCCTTTGCCTGCTGCTAAATGCCTGCTGCCAATAATTGGTACCCGCCATGTTTCCGTTTAAGCACCAGCGAACGCTGCGCATGCTCAATTGCATCGCCCGTGTACTAGCTGCCCTTTCTGGATTTTTTTTTGTGTGCATACGGCACGAACAAAAATAAAAACAGCGGAAGAAATAAACTAGGAATTTCCATGCTGCGGCTCCGGGTTCGACGGCCTCCCTCATGGCGTGTTCGGTTGGGCGTTTACGAGCGCTCTGGAGTGCTCTGAAAAGCGGCCCTGCCTTCGGTTGGTACAATTCGAGCGCTCGAACTACCTTTGGTTGGTTCTTTTCATAGAGTTTCTTACAATATACACTAGAGAAGAATCTGGCGCTAGCGTCTTTGCGGCTCACGTCAAGGCCGTCTGTGTCGTCATGCACCGCCATTATACATCGCGCTCGCCTTAGTTTCATCATTGGCTTGGATTGAAACGTTTTAGTGACCGCAAATTTAAACAAGGGGCCACAAAAACGGCAAGAATAATGTGCAGTTATGTAAGTGGAAAATAAAAACAGGCGGTTTTAAAACTAAAGAAAAAGGAAGTAAAGCGTTTTTTTGCCGGAACGGTTGTGCCTGCTATTCCGCAAACCAAAGTTATAGTCACGAACAAGGTTAATATTTGGGAGGGAAACTCATTAGAGAATCTGATTTTATTAATTTTACCATTATTGCAAATAATAAGTTGCTTGAAGAGTTTGGAAAGTTCTTTGAGCATGCCTATTAAAACGTTGCCTTCGTGGTGAACCGGTGCACCGACCGCCAACTAGTTTAATGTGCAGTTATGTAAGTGGAAAATAAAAACAGGCGGTTTTAAAACTAAAGAAAAAGGAAGTAAAGCGTTTTTTTGCCGGAACGGTTGTGCCTGCTATTCCGCAAACCAAAGTTATAGTCACGAACAAGGTTAATATTTGGGAGGGAAACTCATTAGAGAATCTGATTTTATTAATTTTACCATTATTGCAAATAATAAGTTGCTTGAAGAGTTTGGAAAGTTCTTTGAGCATGCCTATTAAAACGTTGCCTTCGTGGTGAACCGGTGCACCGACCGCCAACTAGTTTAACAAGCAAAAAGAAAACGTGGCGTTAAATAGTCGAGCACAATGACAAGATACAAGCGCCCGTATCTGTCGTATCCCCATGGTCATATCTTGTCTTCGTCGAAGAACGTTTTGTTTCTTCTTTTCGTCGGCTACAAATTCCGCGGCGGCATATTACCCGCTCAGTCATGCGTCCTACGACTGCGGCAGAACACGGCTACCACAGAACACGGAGGATTTCGGCTTCCTTGCAGCTCGTAAACGTGTTAATGCATAGTGAAGAAAGCAAATCCCAAAAAGCGCTTAAGAATCCAATTGTCTTGCCAAGCCCAAGCCAAAAAGGGGGGTCTTCCCATGAACCCCCACGACGACATGGCTTACAAGGCGCAGTTTCCTCTCTAGTATACTTACTAAGAAACTCTATGGTTCTTTTGGAGCGTCATCCTTCGACTCGGAGCGCTCCAGACCGCTCTGACTTCGAAGTGAGAGCGTGGCGCGATCTGGCTGGGAGGGCGGGTCACGTGACACAAGACGCAGTGGTTTAACCGGCGGCTTCCCGCGCTGGCTGCACGGTGTCACTACAGGCGCGCTTCTCCGAGATCGCCGATGCATTCGGTTGGTACGCTGCCTCTCGCGCTCTGATTGCGAGCCGCCTTGGCATCTGGGTGACTCCGAGCCAGAGGACCGGAGCGGCCAACCGAATACGCCATTATATTCTGGTCCCTGCACTGTTCCGCGTGCCGAATTACATCTGAAGCCACCCACTCGTACCAGGCTCGCTTATTGAACGACAAGGCAACCCCGTTTGGTAGAAGCCGTGTCTACAGGGTAAAACACGGAGAAATAGCATAAAACAGGTTTGATTGAATGTACATGCGAAAAAGGTATTAAATAAGAACAGCAATGACTGCTAGGAAGACGTTCGTGGTTTTCATCTCATAACGTCTGCGGTTAGTGTCATGATGACGAGATATCTCCTGCCAGAACGTCTTTCGATTTATTTTTAGGGGAGAACCAAGGTGTTTTTTGTAAAATACTTAGAGTTGGCAGAACAAATTGTGGAGCGCAACAAATCCCGCAAACACTGCTTGTACTTGTCCCAAAAAATGAGAATGCGTAGGCGCTCAGCTTTTTGGTACAGACGTCTTTGTTATTTTTTGAGCTGGGTGATTGACCCTGTGAATTTTTCGTTATAAATAGAGATCTAGGGAATGTATTGGTTTTCAGAACCAGCATTTGCTCAGAAAAACGTACTCAGTTATCATGTACGAAACGGTTATTAAAAGCGCGCAAAAATAACTGTTCGAAAAATATTTCAAATTTGTTGTTCATTTCTGCATAGTTGGCTCTATGGAAATCAGAATTGTGTTCTAGTTTTAATGGCGAAAGTCAAAGGTTATCTTACAGACACTTCAAGCATTCTATGGTCACTAACCCCTTCAAGGTGTACAGCCCCCCGAGACAGTTTTAGGTGCTATGTTCAGTAATAGGTCTAAGTTGTTGCTTCCACGAGTAGGTTCACTGACGACCTGTACAAGGTTAATATAGAGCGTTAGGCTGATAAATTCTTCTGGTGTGGTGCAAAGCAAGTAGAAAAGGTTCCAATCAATCTACAGTATATTAAAGTCACAGAACAAAAACATTCCGTATTACACAAAGTAATCACATATGTAAAACTTTCCCGCAGTTCAAGGGTGAAAGAACTATTTTCATCAGGAGGTCGGTAGCAGATTCCTATTAGAACAACGTTAGTAGGGCTAAATTTGCATGTCACCCAAATAATTTCAAGAACGTCGTTATGTCGATAATGCAAGACGATAATGTTTTAATGCCTGTAAGAACGGCACCCACCACTTCTGTCAATTCGGTCTTTTCTGGAAATGTTGAAGGCGTTGCTATTAGGCAAAAGTTCGCTATCGTTAATATGAGGGTGGAGCCACGTCTCGCTGAGCACAAGGACGTCAGACTCGCTATCGGCGATCAGGAAGCCAACTTTTTCTCGCTTATGCATTAGGCTGCGGATGTTAGTAAATGTAAGAAGTATTGAAGTTGTGTTAGAAACGGGGTTTTCTCGGTGACGGCCCTTAGTGCGCGTGGTATTCCGGTTTATGACAAGGCGTTTCTGTGCCAATGTGCCATTCCTAAGCAATCTCGTTGACAGTACCACTTCGTTAGTAGCGTATCGGAAGCATCACAGCACCACAGTGGTAGCGGCCCTTGCTTTCCTGTCTGCCGCCCGCCTGTCGAGAAAAATGCTCCTTTTGTAGCGAAAGCCTTTTAGTGACGCCATCGGCTTCTCACTGCGGGATCATTGCCCCTTTCGTTTCAACGGTCGCCTTTGCGGGGACGCCTGCATTGCTGTCTGGCCGACTCATGGCGCCGCGGCCATCTGCTCGCTGGGGGCCCTTTCTCAGTCTCAAATAGGAAAACTCGGGAGCCCCCTCCTTTCCCTCGTCGGGGGACCCACTCGACGCACTCCTCTTGTGATAAGTCTTTCCTTGAAACTGCGAACCAGCGCAGGGTTTGTTTTCTCGTTTCCTTCAGCAGCCAACGACATCCCGAGCTGCTACAGTAGCATTATCGATGACAGAGTATTTTAGATGCGACGAATCTCTTGCTCTGAGGCATGTCCCTCCTGCGTCGTTGTCGTGGCGTCCGTCCGCATCACTCCTCCGTTCTTCTCTCCCACAGCTGTGTGCAACACTCTAACCCCGGCTCATTAGCATACCATAGCTGGCGCGCTTGTTTGGGCGCGCTTCGCTGCGTAACGCTGCATTAACAACTGCTCCGGCGCGCGCAAGTGCGCGCATGCGCGACGCACACCACCTGCGAATTTGCAACTCTCCCCCGTTCTTCTCTCCGACAGCTGTGTGCAACCCTCTCAGTCCGTCGCATTAGCATAACAACAACAGCTGCGCGCGCGCTACGCTCCGCTCGCGTCTGCTCCGGTGCGCAAGTGCGCGCAAGCGCGACTCTCCTCCGCCGTCTCCTCTCCGTCAGGCGCTGTGAATATAAAGCGGGTAGCGCGCTGCGGCAGTTCAGTCAGCGCTCGCTCTCGTTCGACTCCGCGTGACTTGACTCCGTGCTTGACTTGATTCTTCCGATGAAGACGTGATGGAAGCGACGGTCCCTTCAGCGAGTGGGCTGACACAATCCAATACCAGCGTCAGCGCAAACGCTGAAGGCAACATTACGACCAATTGAACCCCCCGATGCATCGCATCACATCAGGGTTCCCTCGCGGGAAGATGGGCGTAATTTTTGTTGATGCACAGAGTCGACGGCTAGATAAAATGTGGCATATTAGGCCTTGGCGAAGTAGAACCTTTTTCCTTTTTTTGTGTGGTAGCTCAAGAGATATCTTCGCTGGTTGAAAAAGTGAACCCTTTTAGTTTTTGCGCAGACAAGGAACTTCCTGTTTATCTTGAATAAATGTGAATTTTGCGATCCCCGCGTCTGTTTTTTCTTCTTTGTACTTGCTTAACCTGTACACGGTTTCGAATTGTTCGCTTGTTATTTCTGATTGTAGGTTCTGGATGCAAAAATTTATTAATTTTTCTATCGATTTGGCCCAGTAGTGCCAAATATCTTCATCAGTTACAAAAAAGGGCGTTAGACCTTCGCTGCCGATTTTCTGCGTCATTACACCGCAATGCGATCGTGGTAATTTGATCGGCAAGATAAAGAATGGCTTTTTCAGCAGTGTTAGTATCAGCGACACTTTGGGAGGTAACGTTCAATTCCAGTGCTGCAGATTTCCCTATTTCGTTTACGTAGGATGCCTGTCTGTCCTTGATTTTCTTAAAGGGGCACTGACACAAAAATTTTGCATCTTGTTTTTTTTTGTTGCGATAAGTAGCTAGTGACCTACTTATAACCTGTAGAAACCTCATTTGCTTCAGCGTGCGACGGTTGTTTAATTAGAGGCATTTTCAATGCGGCCAGTCGCAGTTTCGGTTTCAGCGAGTGCCGCAAAACGACGGATTTTGTGGATTTTGTGTGAACAAAGCTGACCACGTGACCGTTGGAGGGATATCACAGAGCAGAGCCACCGTAGCACTGTCGAATCCGCATCGACGACAGTTTCTGCGAATGCCCCCACGTACTGATATCGTGAGGTGCTTAATTAAAAAGCGACCGTGGATGTGACGCAGGCGCTGCGAGTGTAAATGCTACCGCGGCTAAAGAACGACGCACGACGCTCGAGACGGTGGGTGGCAAGACGCGCGCTGGGAGCAGCCGGCCGGTCTGCCTACAGGTCCGCCTACAGATGTGTTCGGCTTAGCATTGCGGCGGATATTCGAGTGGCGCTCTCGTAAGCGGTCCAGATGACAATTTTTAATGCAACCCGCCATCGCATCATTAACTCCTTTCTCATGTAAGCCACCATGGTCGGGACTTGGGGACAATTTCGTGCAGCGGTAACAAGCTATCACTCGAGCTACCTGCGCCGGCCTGGGCCACTTCGCGGCCGTGGCCGCCGCCTGCACAGCGACCGTGCGGCTAGCTCAGTGGGCTTTTCGTGCCTCAGGCGCATTTTCGCATCCAATGGTAATAAACAGTAATATAAACAGAGTGCCTGGAATCGCTGTAGAACTTTGTTTCGCGGCCAGCTGCCCGATGATCTGACGAAATCACGGCGACTCCGCCGCCAACGATCGGGTCATTCGTTATCCAGAGCAGAAGCTCCGCCCTCCGGCCCTCCGATTGGAGCGGCGAGCCGGGCGAGCCGGCGAAAAACGCCGGCAGTGCGGAAGCGGCAAACGCAAACTCGTGACGTGTTTGGATGTTGTTTATTTAAAGTCCTCTGCTGGCTGCTCGGTTGCGTTTCGCACACTTTAAAATTGATTTTAAATATGCTCTAGGCTGTATTCGCCGCTGATATTTTGCAGATGATGTATATGTGTTCCCACCAATCTATCTCCGAAGTTATCTCGCCTTCAAAATTTTGTGTCAGTGCCCCTTCAAGTTCATCCATCACGGTCTGGTTTAACTCCTCCAGCTTACGTATAACTTTCAAAGCCACGGAAACACTCTCGGCACCAGTTTTGGAAACTTTTAGGTGAAATTCTTTCTTTAACTGTAACTCTTCAAGCTTAAGGTTCCTCAAAAAAAGAGCGAAGGCTGCAGGTCCTTCAAAAAGCTGCATGTCCTTCAAAAAGCCAGCATGTCTTCCCGCAGCATACTGAGCTATGTGCGTGTGTCTGAATAATTTGCTGATGTAATGAAATTTTCAATCAAGCCTCGTTTCTGGACTGGACCAAAGATTAGGACCGCATGGTCAATATGTAAAATTGTTTTAAATATCACTGTAGCCTTTGAAAAATTCAAGTACAGAAACTTGTTCATTTGCACATTAATTTATCAGGCACCCACATAAATTTGCCGAGAAAAGTAAAGTGGCAGCATCAGAGTATCCCAATTATTTTGATTTGAGTGCCTAAGCCCCTTGTAGAACAGTGCTCATCATTGGTACAGTAGACTTTCAAATACTCTAAAGATAATCCGGGCAGGGTTAGGAAAACAAAAAAAATAATTTCAAACTAGTGGTTTTCAAACAAGTGCCCACGGATGGAGCACATGGGCACGGAGGAGCTACGAAACAATTTTGACCCCTTTGTTTCTCTAACATTCACCTTAATCTCGTCCACAAAGGCATTGTTGGGCTTCGTATCTACTAGAAGCGAAGGCACGAGAAATCCGAATCAGAACCATGTCCTCGTGATCCCCAGCACGTGACGTCAAGGGCTCCCGAAATTCAACTTTGCAGTCAAGATGGTTCATGGTAAAACGGGGTATTTTGGCTAGCAACTGAACAACGAGAATTAACAACAATGGGACATTGTTCATGTCGCTGCAACGTTTTAGGACAACTCGAACCTCATTGAGAAAACGAAATTTTTGAACAAAGCTTTAATAATCTTGCGAGCGGTTTTTACGCCGCGGAGAATTCGGCGTGCATTTCACCGCGGCTGCGGCGTATCCTTAGCAACGCATCACGTGACGTGCCGGGGCGAACTCCACCGACGGCCCCGTTCACTAGCCGCCGCCGTCGCTACCGGTTTGGCGCATGGCCACTACGCAGCTGTGTCGCCGCCCGACCACGTAGTGACTCGCCGCGCGCACGTGATCTTGGCCAGGGATGAGAGCGAGGCCGGGCCATCTTCTCTGAGTGAAGCGCGGAAGCTGGAGGCTTTGAGCCGAAGTGAGCACGTGGCGTCTGACCACCTCGCGCATATCGCCTGGTGAGCTGCTTCACTGGAGAGAGTCCGGAATGCCAAGCGCGCGAGGCTGGCGTCGGAGACTTAGGAAGAGCTGGCCATTCGGCTCGTAAACCGCCGGAAGCGAGACCACGAACGTAGACAAAGGCAGGCTTTTGACGAATAGTATCGTAATTACAGCTAAATCAGAGGTCCACAAAGTGAAACCAAGAGTTAACCAGGATCACCCAAGCTTTCTCTTTACATATCCAGGGTTAGCTTAGCTAAGCGGCATCCATTTTTTTCTTTTCATGCCCCTTCTTTCTCAAAATGTTGGTCTTCAGCGGTTCTTGTCTTATCCCCTGTTTTGAACCCGAGGACTAATGAACATTATATTTATTTATCTTCTTGTGGGTAGTTACCTTTGTGTTGTATTGTGGCTTCTCCGCAAGTAGACCAAATAAAGCTTGACTTCCTTGGGAAAATCCAATGTAGTACAGAGCCGCTTGATTCGTGGCGCTAAGCACTGTGTCCAACATGGCTGGAGCATCGAACTCTATTAGTTCATTGTTACTGTAGAGTAATGTGGAAAAAAAATCAATCAACTGATACGCTGGGATGCCGATATTTTGTCGCATGTGAAAAATCTGGAAATGATTTTACGGGGTGTTCATCCACAATAGACCTTATGCGAAATTGCTTGGTGATCTAGCAACACTGATGTAAACAAGGCAGTTCGCCATATTGGTACGGCCGACGATCGGGAAGTCTTTTATTGTTTACTGTGGAAGAGTAGGCGACGGTAACGCGGTATGGCCCAAACTAGACGGCGTTTTGCGGGTCCCGACCACAGATTGTGGACGAAGGACTTGTCTGCGCTGCCGACTGTGTCTGAGGACTTGTACCACTCGTGGTGCCGCGCCAAAGACCCATCCTAGCGGCAGCGGAGCAGGGCATACCGCCTAGCCACCGAGGCCTATTGCTGGCCTTCATCGGTGCGGACAAACACCTGCGACTCGCAGTAAGTAAATCTTGTTTGTTTTTTCCTTGACGCGAGTAAACCGGTTTGAGCATTTGTATAACACTGTTCACCGTTGTTTACCATGCAAATGCGTAGCGGGGACCCTGTTGCAGTAACCCTGAAAGAGGAAAGCAACAATCGCCAGACCGTGCCGCTAGTGGGTGGATTAGTTATTTTCAAACGCTGTACATCGAATTTACTGGATGATTTTTGGCGAAGATGTTTACGGAAAGGTTGCGGCCGTTCCCCGTGACGGTCGTCCGCCCGCGCGTTTGCCGCAAAGCAATCGCGCTTTGCGGCGAAGTCAACTAGAAAAGCGCACATACGCCTTGAATTTTCTTTTTTTGTGTGTTTTCATTATTTATTGCGCATGTTCTGCCGCAAAAATCTGTTCGTGTGTCTGGCTTCTCCTTTTTTGGCAGTGGGGTGGTTGTGTTTGTTTCTAAAGCGCATGTTTTCAGTGTGCCCGAACAGATAATACAGTAAAACTGTGATGGAACATACTCGCGAAGGGGAATGACGCCACATTCTACGCGGAAAAAGCCGAAGCTCAAGGCCAAGCGCCTGCTGATGAGTTAGAAGAAGAAGAGGTGAACGAGGCACGGGCGCAGGGAGCGAGACGGAGCCAGGGAACAAGGCGGACTGAACGGGGCACGGCTCTGTGCGACCTCAGGGCAAGACGTTTAGTCTACGTGCCACAGTGAGGCAACGCCGTCGCCAGTCTCCGCTACGGTTCCGGGCGTCGCCGCCAGGGCCCGGGACATCGTCGCCAGCACGGGCCACCGTCGACCGAGCTCCGGCGTTCCGAACAGCGCTACCGGGCTCGAGGCGGGAGCAAGGCCGTCAGCGGACCCGGCGGAAAGTCTTCTGGCTACGGAACCTGGGCAGCCAACCTCAACGACGCGGACACCGCTACGAGGGCGACGTCGGCACCCGCGTCCCATACAACCGATGTGAGCGTTTGCTGCCCTGGGGCGTTTACGCGGGGACGGTGCGCGGACTTTGTAGTTGCGGGCGCTGGAGCGGGCCGCGTGGGCTGTTTTATTATCTGAGTTTCCCCCTAACGCTTTGTGAATTCGCTTTGTCATTGCTTCAACCCTCTGTGCTGTCCAGTCTGTAAATACAATGTCATCTCCTCATCCGCACTAAGAGCGTTCCCTCCGTTTTGTGTGATCCGGCCCATTTCATTACAAAAACCTCGTTAGCTCGAACTCACTGAACTAAAAGATGTTTTAAAATTCGATTGGTCATCGGTATAGCCCGAATGTTTACCTGTTTATCTCGAGAAGTTTTGGAAGTGAGTTCCAGTGAGTCCGTCATCTTGCTTAAGTTATGACGAACACGATTATGCGGGTACTGGTATCATTACCCACGGTGAGGTTTATAAATGTTAAACTTCCTTCTCTTCAAAATACATTAACAAAGCATGCAGCGATACTTGCACGCGCGAACTTGAAAGACAATTTTGACATCATTGGTGATTGAGGTGTAGATTATTGCCCTTCCAAAAGTGTTAAGCAAGACACAAAATCTGGTCATTTTGAGTCTGTTCCCTTTACCATAAACTGTAGCGGACTAGTCCTGTTCGTCCCTGAGTGCTATTTACTGTTACTCTGTCTGTTCTTGCAGGTTGGGCCTCATCCATGTACTCAGCAGCTTCCTTCGCTCCCAGAAGAAAAGGGGCCGGCCCTATGTTGTGTGCCTCACGTTTGAGACGGACAGTGGGGCGATTGTGAGGCTGCGTGCGATTGCCCGGCGGGTTGCAGTGGATCATGTAGTCACATCCTGGCGGCTGTGCACCTACTCATCCTCTTGCAAGCCCAAGGTTTTAAAGAGGCGCCCACCGGAGCTTGCGTGCACTGAGCTGCCACAGCAGTGGGGACGTCCGAGACAGCAGGGCATCAAGCCAGCGAGTGTCCAAGACATTGACTGGAGAAGCCCGCGAGAAAATGGCCGCTCCCTTCCCTTGCCAATGCGTCTGTTCGACGCACGTCGAGTGCAGGAGCAATGCGAGCAGCAAAAAAGTGCCGTGGAGGCGCTTGGGAGAAAACTTGGTAGCCTTGGGAATGGGTTTCTTGCCTCAGTTTTGCTGGCCTCAGCACCCACAGCGACAGAAACAAGGACTGGCTTGGCACCTGAAGGGTCACCCACGGTGTTGGGTCACCTATGAGCTACCAGCAAGCATTCATGCCACATTTCGCCGTGGTCATCTCGCGAGCACGCAGAGGCTGGGCAACGTCGTGTTTACTAGACCGCGGCATGCAGGGGTGCACGTATGCTTCCCTTTGTTCATTTATATCCACAGTTTGCTATACTGCACGCGCTATAAATCAGCGAAGTAGTTTAATTTACTGGGATTTTTACTGTGGATACAAAAAAGGCAAACGCACTCAAGCTGATGCGCGGCGGACTGATGCAACTCTGGCCGTTGTTTTTTTAATAAAACTTGAAAATTGCCTCAGCTTCCTACAGCCATGGCCACTATCATTACGTCGGAGGCATGCATGCAGCATGTGACAAACTAGAGGAGTGAGTGTGTATTTTAGTCGCGAAATATTCGACAGTAAATACATCGTGGCTGAAATGACAATGAGGAACAAGTTAACTTGACGTAACAACAAACCTGTCAGCCCGGAAAATCAGGAACCAAGTGCAAAAACTCGAATTTTCTAACGTTAGATCATCATAAAACAGTATACGCCACTTCCGCAAAGACACGCGGCTAAAAAAAAAGAAACCAACAACATACTCCCATACCGTGCGCCCGCCACAGAGGAAATTTTCAACCCCGCCGTGACGGCGTAGTGCGGCAAGAAAAGTTTGTTTACAGCCCTAGGTAAGATGAAGGCTAGTGTAGGGGCTAAGCTGTACCATTTAACAATGAAATGAAGCGGGCGCAGAGCCGCAGGGACGAGTGAAAAAACAAAGCCTAATTTTGACAACGTGCGGTACTGTTTCCCTTCTCAAGCGCCGATGTCACTCAGATAAATAGGTGGCGCACGCTCAGGCTTCATTTAGAATACAAAGGCTGGGCCACGGAACTCCAACGCAGCTGTATTTTTCATCCGGACAGCGACTACAAAATCCCGCGCTTAGCGAACCAACCACAAATATTCGCTCCCAGCGCACCGCGCCCAGCGTGTCACAAAGGTTGCTCGCGCCGGCATAGTTCGCGTCAGAAAGTTCGTTCAAGAGCGTGGAACTTCACGTACCGTTTCTCCATTTGGACCGGTATTTCCGCGTTGCGTCCACTGCGGCACGCAGCAATGCTCCGGCATTGTAGTCCACCACCAAGAGCGGTCAGTGCCCGCCTTTTATGTTCGACGCCGCTTTGCTACTTGGTTTCGGTTTCAAACGACAGTACCAAAGTGGTGGATCTAGTTACCGGAGTCGACGTGAGATGGCGGAGCGCATTTTCATAGGGTCTATTGCTCACACCGTTGCTCAGGTCTCGCGTCGGTGCGTTAGGCACACCAAAATTTAAATTTTAAATTTTAACAAAAAATCACATAGCCAAAAGGCTTATTAAGAAATATTCAAAAGCAAGCAAAGGTGGTTTGCCTAATTTTCAATTTGTTTTGTGGACAATCACGAATTTTGAACGTTGGTCAAGGAGCATTTACCATGCCCAAGATAAACATGTTATCTTCCCCAGGCGCGTTAATGTACCTGGTAACAGTAAACACCCAATTATAAGCCTCTACTGTAGGCCTCGAGACTTGCTACTATTCGAAAACCTTTATTTGGAGAAAGCAGCAAGTGTAGGGATTTATGCTCCTTCAAATGAATATCTAAGTTGCTTCGTATATTATTTAAAGGCCATTGTAAGAGATACTTTGCTAAAGCAAAGAACAAGGTTCTAACTTTTCTAGTGAGGACAATGGTTGCATATATTGTAGTATGATCGCTCTTATAAATTACATGTATGCCAAAACAAGTTGCGGAGAACGGCGTGCATGAAAGCGTCTCAGCCATGGTACCAGAACCAAAATGCACAATCACATTAGGATCGCCGCAATGGTAAGAAACTGCAGCCCGGACGTGTTTCTGCTGGCAGTACTGCATACTTTGCAATTACTAAAAGCTTTTCTCTTAGCTGCAGCCTTGAAACGCCGTCACCAACAGAAGTACGACCGAGAAGAAGAAGAAGATGCAAGAAAATACCAAAATGCTGCACGGCCACGTAACACACAGGCGCTCGCTACAGAAAAAACCGCTATTAAACCAAACAGCGGAACCGTTCAGGCAGGCCGACTACACGCCGTACACATATCCCTCGCATCACGAAAAAGTTTGTCGCAACAAACGGCAAAAACGGTGGACCTAGCTT
Organism: Haemaphysalis longicornis; assembly: GCF_048455015.1. Classification (NCBI taxonomy): domain Eukaryota; kingdom Metazoa; phylum Arthropoda; class Arachnida; order Ixodida; family Ixodidae; genus Haemaphysalis; species Haemaphysalis longicornis. Next base: position 71,858,020 of record NW_027526460.1, on the reverse strand, counting down.
TGGGCACCGGGGGCCGCAACGCTTGAAATAAAATGGGGAGCCTTGCAAATTCCAAATGTAAAACAGTGCTAAGTGACTAAGTTTTGACACTGGCTGTTACTGAGTGTATTTTGCAGCAATAAAAGCACCCTAGCAAATACATCGAGCCGCTATCGGAAGGAGCCATGTTAGCTATTCATTATTTGTTGACCTACAGTTCAAATTCGTCGCTTAAGCTCGCCTAGGGAGCCTAAATGTTGAACAAGGTTATGACGACTGCAGCTACTAAAACAAAGGACAATAGCGCAATGAACAACTGATTCGTTTCCACACATATAACACACACATATGTGTGCTTCTCGTATGCGAAAAAGCGGGTGTGATTGCCACCGTACGCGGCATCATTGGAGCGTATGCGCTCAGTTCTTGTTATGACAGGAATTCTGTTTTTTCGATAAGCTGACCGATGGCGCACTGGTGCAGGTTCCTTCTTTTCAGAACACTATGTTGGCGAAATAAATCAGTTGCTAGTCGCGACATAGTCCTGTGTTATTGGTCTTCCTGTCCCCAGTTCACTTGTTCTCTGTTGAGTGTTTTTTTCACTTTCTAACCGATTGAGAGCTTGCGGTGGTGTATTATACCTAGTTTATTTTGTTACGTTGAGGTTATTTCTAGGAAACAAGCAAGTATATCAGCTTTTAGTTTTGTCTAGAAAATGGTAGGTGCGAGCAGCATGTCACCGACTATAATTCGCAAGCAATTTTGGAGCCAAAGGAATACGATGTTGCTTGATGCCTCCGATATATTTTGAAGGATATGGGACAGGCCATGTACAAGAAAGAATTCTGTACGTTCAATTGGGAGGCAACATCACGGATAAAGGTGTGACAGCTTTGCTGTTTCTCAAAGAGGCCATGTTACTGCACTACACGAATAGCACTGCTCAATTTTCCTTTACGTGTCATTTGTAGGGCAGCATGCACAGCTGCAAGAACCTTGGCTCACCTAAATTGCCAGAACTTGCGGTCCCACCGTGAGTATTTCACGTGGTGAGAGTACACGTTTCCTCGCAAATTGCCAAGCCATACGTCGTATCCGGCGTCGGCCAGAACAAAACCTGTTGATATGTAAATTTGGCGTTTACTGGGTTGAACGTGAGTTCCTACAAAACCACAATACAATAAATGTCACACACAGGTGATGTTATGGAACGCAAATTTGAGCTCACTCTCCGTTTTAAGGGCACAAAAAAGGACGTGAGGCTGTAACTACGGAATTACTGCGTGCACACACGCACAAAAACACGTACGCATTTACACCGGCACACAAACACACATGCACACACATACTCATCTCATATGTGTAGCTAATGAGGATTGGAAGTGAGGGGCTTGTTGAATAAACGCAGAAAGGGAAGCCAGAGGCTCTGAATACCGAGAGGCATACGGATCATTTTTCTGCGTTGAAGTGTTTGTAATTTGTAAAACCTTCCAAAGAAGTAAAGTAAAAAAACCCATAGTTATTTGGTAAGACCCTAACCCACTAATATCGGGATACGCGTCAGATGTCAGCTAAACCCACGGGGTGACCGGCGAGGCTCTGCAGCGCTCCACTATTTTGTGTATTGATGTGAATATAATGACTCCCGTCACTTGAGGGTGGTGTCTTCTCACAGGAACAAGTTCGAACTTTCTGGTGAAGTATTTTGCTTAAGCTTCCCATATCAGTAAATGCCTTCCTGCTGCAGTGGACGCATATTGATAAATCAATAAATAAAATATTTCGACAATAACTCTTGCCTGGGAAGAAACATTCTGCTTGTGTTCTCTGAGAAAACTTCGCTGAAACAATGCCTGTCAAAAGAAGTAGGAGCCCCTAAACTAGTTCCACACCAGCGAATCTTTCGCTGACAAAAATGGAACTATCGGCGTTGTTACACTTGGAAGAACTTGCATGAAGTGGTGCGCTGGCGGAATGATACCGCTTCACATAAACTGAAATGTAGGTTTAAAGAAAATGTGTGCAATTGCTATAGAGACACCAAATTTAGTTACTTATAGCTAAGAATCGATTAGTGTGTTCACTCGCATAGAGGACCTGGAGGATTGATGGCAATGGTAGACGATTATTGTATCAATCGCGCCAATTTGCTCAATTACCGACGATAGCATCTAAGAAAGTAGGACACCAATCATAGTGTATCACTGGCGATAGCAGAGACCACAGCAAATACTTGTAATGATGCATAGCTGTGTTGAATGTTAAATGTCGAAATAACCTTTGCTACCTACACCTTTAAAAACCTGCACAACTTTCCAATATTTTGTTGTTACGCATGGTGGATCCTAAGATGTTGAGGAATTATGGGGCACAAACTGCCAGTTTACAGCAACACTGGTCACAGACCCGCTAGGTTGGCGTCCGTAGGACATCTTGTTTTGATGGGAAGTTTGTGGTCCCATGAGAAATAAGAGGTCAGGACACATCATAGAAAGAGAGGAAAGTAAAAACAAAAACAAAAACTGGCCGACAATGCCGCTTTCTCGTGTTGCAAAATATAGGATAAGCTGTTATTAATATAATTGCCATGATTTGCGGCTTCACCTAAAGCCTAGAACAAAGAAAATTGCAAATAAATTCGGAATACAATTCTGAGTAACCTCCCTTAAAACGCAGTATTAAAACGACCGATTCCTGCACCACGAGGGGCCACTTGGTTGACGGTGCTCACGCCCTAACATTCTCCCGTGTGAAGGCACATCTAAGATGACTGCGCCTGCCCCGCTGCTATAAGGAAAAAACGCGCCCAGAATTCCTCTGTAACGCACTATCAAGCTACAACCGAAGAACCGTACTGTACTGCTTCACTTTTCCATTCTCTTTTCCCAATTTTCTTATTCGCTGCCCTCCTAAGAGAATTGGTTGCCAGTTTCGTCTCAATGAAGTGATCCAACGTTTGGCATGGTTGTGGCTCCCCAATAAAATTCCCAAGATGCGAAATTGGTCGCGTTTGGTTTGAATCAAGAATCCGGCGAGGTAGATAACATGGTGGAAGTAAGGTAGCAGGTTATGAGGAAGCCCAAACTCTGTCTTATCAAGAGCGAACTCTAACCCATAGGGGGGATTTGGCGAAGGCTAGCGGCAGCTGTGTGAAGGGCAGTCATCATGCTCCCAACGCCTTGATATCCATCTGCTTCAGTCCACTCTGTAAGACCATCAGCGTAGATTATGAACGGATATGTGTGTCGATTCCTAGATAACGACCGGTTTCAGTAATTGCAAAATTGATAAGCACGGGCCCGGGGATAGGTCACTGGTTTCTCCACCTAGCCAAGAAATAGGTTCTGGTGCACCACCCCGGGTGCGTGCCCTAAGCTCAATAGGGCGATTTTATAGAAATGACTTTATTGAAGTTGGAGCCCGTTGGCTCTTATATGCAGCATCCAGTTCGGTAAAGATGGCTGCTCGATTAACATTATCAAGGGCATTTCGCATGTCATTAGATAGGGCATTCCGGGTTGGTAAGTCTGCCGAGGTGCCAAAGGCAGCCGTGTTTGTCAGGATGTGGACGAAAACCAGTTTAGCACGGATGAAACCAGGGCGGCAGGTATTTGAGAAATTGTTGCGTTCTATATTTGATTATTCTTTCGGTAAGCTTATACAGAGTTTGGTGAGAGAGATGCGGAGCTGGTTAGAGGATTGGGCCGGATTCTTGTTGGTTTCGGATTCGGCTAACCAAGGTCTACTGGATTGTATCGGAACTGTCACTGTCGCTGAGTGGTCCTTTATGAATTCAAGGAGTAGCAGCTAGGACCTCTTGTCCAGGTTACGACGGTGCTGCCTTGTAAGACCATACTGGCCAAGCTCAGAATGGTGTTTTCCTTGATGAAGGGCAGCCTCAATTTCAGGAAGAAACGGCTGTCTAGGTCCTTATAAAGGGATGCAATTATATTGGCAGGAAGGCGAATGCCGATTCAAAGCGGCGTGGGGCAAGAACAGAATGATAAGGTTGTGTTCCACAATTTCAGGCGGATTTTGTAGGGTGAGTGTTTCGAACAGCGTAGAGTGAAGTTTTCTCTTACCAACGAGGCCTCGGTAGACCCTACAGAATTTGCTGAGGCCGCGGTCGCAGCCGCGCTCCGAACACAGATTATGCCAGCATTAATTAGCGAGAGAGCGTTGATTCTCTCGGATGAGCTTGCATTGGTGCCGGATTTTGAGAAGATCCTTGTGTCTATTTCTATTTTGGATGTACAGAGTAGTGAAGGTACTCGGAACGTTTTACAAGTTTGGAAGATGCGCGTCTAAAGGGACCGTTGTGGCGTCACATTCGATGACTTCTCCAGCCTGAACCTCAGCGTCTTGCAAGATAGCACTGAGCTATTCAAGCGTTGTTGGGGTGGATACAGACCCTAATGCTCGGAACGTTGCCAGATTTTATGAGGAATAGTTTTCTTGTTCTGGTCTCCAGGATGTCTAATAAGTATGGTGGAGCTAGTCAGATTGCTTGCCTAACACTGACACGGTGAGTCACCCTTGGTAGAATTCTCCATGGCACGCCTGCATATGACCTCCATTCGGATCCGATGAAACAACTACAAGCTCTACATAGCACGTTCCTGAGGACGGTCACAGGCCTCCCATTGCACACAATCATCTGCGCTTTAGAGCAAGCTCCTGCCACTGCTTCCTCTGTCCGACGTATATTCTTGAAGAGACCGTAAATCACCAGCAATTCCGACGCACGCTCAGTATCCAGGCTGCCGCTATTACTGCATGGGACTCTCAAACGATCCCATCTCCTCCTCAATCCCCTTGGGCTCGAGGTACCGCTGTTTTCAAACATGGATTAGCTATCCTCGGAGCTAGCGTCTTCCCGTCAGCGCACTCTCTGTCGATTCATGGCACAAAGACTGCCAAACGAGGTTGACATAATTACAGACGCGAAGCTACGCGACAACACTATTAGCTTGCATGACACTGTGAAGAACACCCCTATATCAGCGAAACCACTGCTAAGGCAACCCTCGACCTGGCTTCTCTTCAAGCTGAGCTTCTTGATCTTCTAGCAGCCCTTGATCACATGACCTATGTGGCTCTTCTACCCCACCAAGAGTCCGCCACCTCACCGACTCCCACGCCGCCGTCAGAGAATTTAAACAGCTTAGTCTGAACACCCACAGACCATCACATCCAAGCCACTGTAAATCTACTGGGACGCAACAGAACGCACGTCCGCGTCGTTTGGATACCGGAGCGTAATACCAAGGGGTCGGCAGTCAGGCTGCTCATAATGCAGAGCGGTAGAGCCTTCAGTGCACCTCCGACCTTGGCTGCTCCCTATCTTGCACCCGGTCTAGGTCCACGCCTCCTACCTGATCATGCTAGATATTCCAACCAAAAGTGGCTCGCCGAAAAGACTCCACAGAGTTAACTGTCTGGTGTCCCCACCCTAACCCGATCAGGGGAAGTTTTTTTGAACACGTATATCGCTGGTGCTGGCATTATACCCGCCACACAGCCGAAATGGTTCCACTCAGACTGCACGACCTCACCATACTGTCCCAATTGTCACCAACATATTTACCAATTCCTAAACGCATAACATGGCCCTTTGAGGCTTTTACATCTCCTCGCGATTTTTTGCTGCCTGCTCTGCCCCTAACTCGTCTCCGCACGTCCCCCTTTACGAATACCGAAAATTACAACACGCTATACGTGTTTTTTCATTTAAGAGTGGCCTGGCAAAGGTAGTGTGACATTAGGTCTACACTCCCCCTCGCAAGATATGATGCATCGTCTCCAATGAGCCCCAATCGTGACTGAACGCTACCGCTTGGTCTTATTACCTTTTCCCCTTCCATTTTACCTCCTCAATTACGGCCACGTGGGCTCAATAAAGTTATTCAATTCAAATCAATTCAATTCAACGTCCTCCTAAATTTTCAGGTGTCCCTTTCGCCCTTAGCGAATACCATCCTTCATTTTCAGTTCACCGCGTTCGCTCTCTTTCGTTCTCTCTGCCTCACTTCCGCTGGTTCACAGCGATGGATGCATCTCAACCACAGTAACGGGTGCCTAAGGCTGTGCTCCAAAAAAAAAAAAACAATCGCAGAAAGTTAAAACAGCCTCCTGGTATGTTCGACGCCCTAGGCGTGCCCTTCCGATTGTGTCTGCATTCCTTTGTTCCGCATTTATATTCCAAAATGTTCCATCGTTGTCAGGGAGCCAGGTCGCGAAGCAGCTCTAGTTGAAAGCGGCTTTACTTTAAAAAAAAACTCTAACATTTACTTTCTAAAGAAAATTGAGTGAACCACGGGTGTTTTTTAACATCAAAACTCCGTCACGAGTGCGTCAAAACCTTCCCTAAACGTGGGTCCAACCGTCGCTGAAAGTGTGTCCAATCGATCCTCAATCCTCGAAGTAGCGAATTTCAAACAAGGAGCGAACCCATGCGGCGATGTTTCACGCTCTTTGTATACGAATATAAATATATACCGATACGTAGTTTATAAGGTAAAGGTATACAGTAAAGCCCGCTTATATCGAACACAGATATATCGAATTATTGCCTATATCGAACCCTTGTACAATTCTGGCAAAAATTACATGCATTTAAAACTTATTATATCGAACCCGATTTTGCGCACATGAATGTATCTAACTCTCCCGCGCGGGATTTTTCGCTCTCCTTAAGCATGCGGCAGGCTTTCCCGAAATACATCGGCGCGCAGCGGTGGCGCGGGTGTCGCTTGCGACTCCAGCGTGAGCTCGGGCGCGTTCAAACCGGCCGTGGCAGAGTGGACCAGCTCCACGCATGCATGCCGTTGGGGCCAAAAGCGCCACATTGGGTGCTGCGGGTTGCGGTGTCACCGAACTTCAAGTCCGCACCACTCGCTGCCCGCACTCGCAGTTCTTTCGCCCCAATAAATTATTGTTTTCTTTCCTAGAAAGTGTCGTATCAATAGTGAACTGCAGGGTGGTAAGAGCTCAGCGTTAGCTCGTGACTCCGTCGGCTAGATTGCTCTCATATAAGTTTTTTTCCTTGCTTCACTTTCTATATCGAATTTTTGATATATCGAACTTTTTTACAATCCTCTCGCTGTTCGATATAAGCGGGCTTTACTGTACTATTGTAGTCCATAATAATCGATTCGTGAATTGTCTTATCTGGAACCGTTTCTGTTTCGCGATTTTCTATTAGCCGCTTTGACGCAAAGCAAGCCCGGTTTTCCACATGCGCCGTGTGTCCAGAAATCTGATCAGAGCTTTTCGGTCGACCAACCGGTCTACGGGGAAATGCATTAGTTTTTTACATGCCACCACGGGTCCAACTTAGAAAGCATTCGCTTTAAAAACCGAATGCGCGGTAGGTTTCACTTGATTGCAGGAGGTGTCAGTGGTCCTTCTCACATTACTGCAACGAAACATTTGCCGAAAGGGGAAACAGTCGGGGCCGGCTTGAACACAATTCTATGTATACTAATCCTTGCCCAGATCAATAAAATCAGCGCGCGAAAAAAATGCCAAAGGAGGTATGGGTCGCTTGTTTTGGAGCGACGGGTTCTAAACACCATCGTGTAAGCTTACCGAGGCTCTGGTCGGGAAAGTTGGACACAAAATCGTCCGATGAAACCGCCAATGCGTGAACAATGAGCACTGGCATCTTTCGCGGGCCATGGTACCACTGTGCGTCTCGGGGCGGTTCGTTCCTGCCCCGGGGTATCCTCTGCATTCCGAGAAGGTAGCCATCCTCCGTTACGACGGTGTGCTCTTCAACGGCGTAGCCCTTGCTCACTATTAGTTGCGACTGGGATTACAGAAAAGATACGAAAAAATGTACTGGTGAGTGTGGGTGGGGTTAGCCGGCTTGCGACTATTGGTTTGGTATATATAACTTTCAAGTAAAATACGTGAACTATATTTAGCTGTAATAATGGAAGTACAGCAAATATCGTGTGAGCCCTAGTGGCAACAAATGCCAAATACTTTTCGCAAATGCCTATTCATATCATTGCGACGTGCGTGTCTTGTTGTATGTGGTTTCACGCAGGCACGTAAATTCGTGATGACTTCAAAAGGCATATAGTCATTTTAGGGAAGCAAATAACAAAAACAAATTCATTCGCGTACGCTAGGAATTTTCAAACTTTGCCGGTAAATGCTTTTCAGGCTGTATAGCCACAACTACTGTAAGCTAGAGCAAAATTTCGAAAGTATTGAATTGAAGACGTTACGGATGCTGCTTGTAACGAGCATTGAAATAAACTTTATACGCCTAAAGATCCTGGCAGAGTAGGAGACTTGTAAGCAAAGGAGAATCACGAATTCGGTATTACAAAGTCATATATGTTATAGGTCATGTCAGCTTCAAAGCCGGATGCTGCGGAATGCTCACAAACAGCCACTAAAATGCAGGGACGAGCTACTTGGGGAACATCCATCATTTACAATTCAGGCCGAACTGAACCAGGGGAAGAAATGGAGACAACACCAGCAAAAACAGGCTGACCTGTTTCAGTTAGCCATTAATTCTGGCGTCGACGACGGCAGAATCGCTGGATGTGCCCCGTCATGCCACAGCGGTAGCAAACAGGCGGCCGACGCCCCGTATCTGACCGTTCAAAAGACGCATATCGCATATCTGGTTGGTAGGCACGCTGGCCAACCTCGTAGTTTCCTGTGTTCGAGTGATCCATTTGCAGATTCGGTTCGTAATAGTCGGCATAATGATTACTAGGAAAGCGAACTTGCCGCCAAAAATCTGCGTCCCTGTGATAGGGACCATTAAGATTTCCCGGGGCTCGGTGGGGCTCAATGCTTGCAGCATTGATGGACGGATTCATGCATTCACTGTGGACACAAGGGCACCGACACGCAGCCTCTTTCGTCAGACAGCCTTCAGAGAAGCTTGCTGCCTTGCTTGGGACGTCTTCATGTAGCCGCAACTCTTCACGGACTATTTGCCGTATGGTAGCGGCGAGATAAGCGGGAGTCGTGCTGTCAACGCTTGCGACAGTAGTCACGTTCGATAGGCGGCAAAACTTTGGAGTTATACGGCGTTTTTTAGGGCTTCGAACTTGCGGCAATGCGGAATTACATTCGACACGGTGTCCAAATGCTCCTTGCCAATGAGGAATACGTACACATCCTCAGCAATTCCCTTCAGTAGATGGCCCACCTTGTCATCTTCAGGCATTTCGGCGTTCACTACTCAACACAGCTGCATAATTTCTTCAATGTAGGTGGTGCAGCTTTCTCCTGGGACTTGAGCTCGCTGCAGAAGAGTCTGCTCCACTCGCTTCTTCTTGGCTTGAGCGTCACCGAAGCTTTCCTTCATTAACTCTACTAGCCGATCCTACGTCGTAAATTTAGCTTCATTGTTGTCAAACCACACCAGGGCGGTCTTCTCCAAAGAAAATACGACGTTTGCAAGCTTGTATGCCGCATTCCAACGGTTGTACTTGCTCACTCCTTCGTAATGGGTGAGCCAGTCATCGATGTCTTATTCCGCTTTGCCTTCAAACTTCCGCGGTTCTCGTTGCAACTGCCAGCCGCCGGGCGGTGTCGCCGAAGAGATGCCTTGAGCCGGGGTCGCCATGAATTCTCGGACGGGCGAGAGGCCAGCTACGCGACGGCTTCAACGAAGATCCAGTGACGCCGCTGTCCGCTGTGGTGACGCCGCACCTTCCACCAAGTCTGTTACGGTAAAAGGGAGGTTTATTTCCTGGACAGGACGGAGAAGCTTCCCAGGAACGAACGGGGCTCCAAACGCACACGCCTGAGGATCGTTCCCCTTTCTCTTCCAGCCCAGGGATTGCCCATCCGTCATATATATGTGCAAGTATGTGAGGCGTTACTATATATATATATATATATATATATATATATATATATATATATATATATATATATGCAGGAAACAAAAAATACCTTAACACAAATACCCGAGAAAGTGGTTGGGAAACAGCCCCGCCGGTAGCGTAGTGGTTATCACACCAGACCGGTATTCTGGAGGTCGTGGGCTCGGATCCTACGCGGCGGGCATTTTTTCACCACTTTCTTTCTCACTCAAAGAATTCTTCATCTGTTTCAATGACCCACCACAACCTCCCCTTTGCTTTCCGATGTCTTGTTGACTGCCAACCCTTATTTTCTGTCTTATATATATATATATATATATATATATATATATATATATATATATATATATATATATATATATATATATACCGGCCACGTGATCCTCTACGTGCCCTGTGTCCCGAGCGTGGGTGACTGTGTATAGTGAGCGTGCTGCGAACACAGGGGGGTGAAGTGCGGAGCAAGCCGGTACATGCGCATATGAACCTGGTGGCGCGGAAAAGCGACTGTCCTCTGAACGGACTGGGCATACACGCACGGGGGTACAATTGAAAGGAGCTGCGGCCGCGGGGGGCGGAACAAAGTGACGGGGGGTCGTGAGGCACAACCAGGACGCCCGGACAGCGAGGAGCAACCAGTGTCAACGCTGACGCTCTTCACCTGACAAAGGCTTAAGTCACTGGAGACACTGGCGTGAGTGAACAGCACCATGCCGTGACTTGCTGGACAAGCAGGGCTTCATTTACCGGACTGATTTCTTTCCGCACTTCAGCGCACGCTTGCTGTACAAGCGTAATAGTGCTTCCTTACTTATTTTCTTTGTTCTTTCCGTTAATGTTTTCCCGGAATAAACCGGTTATGTATGTTTGATCGGGTAGCTTTACTTCTACGGGCGGGTTTGGGTATGCATGGCATATATATATATATATATATATATATATATATATATATATATATATAAGAGCAGAAAACTTTCAACAAGGTTAAAGCACGATTGTTGCCAACGTTTCAGCGAAGAGACTTGCTATATAACCCTCTCGGGGGCTCAGTGGCTAAGGCATTGCGCTGTGGAGCACAAGGACGCGGGCTCGATTCCCGGCCGTGGCAGCGGCTTTTCTAACGGCGCGAAAAGCAAAAACGCCTCTGTGTCCGAAAAAATGACGTGTGTTTGTGACGTTTCTTGATACATTGATAAATAGGCGCAAATATAAGTCGAGAAAAAATCCGCCGTGTTTTCCGGGAGCGGGACTCGAACCCACATCTCCGCATAACCGGTGCGGTGCGTTCGCCATTACGCTATCCCGTAGCGCTTCTCTCTCGACTTTACTGCGGGGGTTTATATTTACAAGTGCTCTGAGGCCGGTCAACTAGCGCCGCCCCTCGACCACCGCGGGAGACGTAGAACGTCTTCTTTCCCAGCGGCCGCCACGTAGACCGTGGTCGGAGGTCGGGGTTAGCAATAGGCATATCTGAACTGCTGGAGCCAGTGCCTCGTAATGCATGTAGCAGAACAGAAAGATACGGGACGAGGGACATGGTAAAGATACATATCAAGGTTGCAGTCGTCATTGCCAGTGCTATTCGGTTTTTCCCGAAATATTTAATAGGGCCAAATGACGTGTGTTTGTCACTTTTCTTTGATAAATTGATAAAAAGGCGAAAATATAAGTCGAGAAAAAATCCGCCGTGTTTTCCGGGAGCGGGACTCGAGCCTACATCTCTGCATAACCGGTGCGGTGCGTTCGCCATTACGCTATCCCGTAGCGGCTTCTCTCTCGACTTTACCGCGGGGGTTTATATTTACAAGTGCTCTGAGGCCGGTCAACTAGCGCCGCCCCGCGACCACCGCGTGAGACGTAGAACGTCTTCTTTCCCAGCGGCCGCCGCGTAGACCGTGGTCGGAGGTCGGGGTTAGCAATTGGTATATCCGAACTGCTGGAGCCAGTGCCTCGTAATGCATGTAGCAGAACAGAAAGACACGGGACGAGGGACTCGGTAAAGATACATATCAAGGTTGCAGTCGTCATTGCCCGTGCTATTCGGCTTTTCCCGAAATATTTAATAGGGCCGAATGACGTGTGTTTGTGACGTTTCTTTGATACATTGATAAATAGGCGAAAATATAAGTCGACAAAAAATCCGCCGTGTTTTCCGGGAGCGGGACTCGAGCCCACATCTCCGCATAACCGGTGCGGTGCATTCGCCATTACGCTATCCCGTAGCGCTTCTCTCTCGACTTTACTGCGGGGGTTTATATTTACAAGTGCTCTGAGGCCGGTCAACTAGCGCCGCCCCTCGACCACCGCGGGAGACGTAGAACGTCTTCTTTCCCAGCGGCCGCCACGTAGACCGTGGTCGGAGGTCGGGGTTAGCAATTGGCATATCCGAACTGCTGGAGCCTGTGCCTCGTAATGCATGTAGCAGAACAGAAAGATACGGGACGAGGGACTCGGTAAAGATACATATCAAGGTTGCAGTCGTCATTGCCAGTGCTATTCGGCATTTTCCGAAATATTTAATAGGGCCGAATGACGTGCGTTTGTCACGTTACTTTGATACATTGATAAATAGGCGAAAATATAGGTCGAGAAAAAATCCGCCGTGTTTTCAGGGAGCGGGACTCGAGCCCACATCTCCGCATAACCGGTGCGGTGCGTTCTCCATTACGCTATCCCGTAGCGGCTTCTCTCTCGACTTTACCGCGGGGGTTTATATTGACAAGTGCTCTGAGGCTGGTCAACTAGCGCCGCCCCTCGACCACCGCGGGAGACGTAGAACGTCTTCTTTCCCAGCGGCCGCCACGTAGACCGTGGTCGGAGGTCGGGGTTAGCAATTGGTATATCCGAACTGCTGGAGCCAGTGCCTCGTAATGCATGTAGCAGAACAGAAAGACACGGGACGAGGGACTCGGTAAAGATACATATCAAGGTTGCAGTCGTCATTGCCCGTGCTATTCGGCTTTTCCCGAAATATTTAATAGGGCCGAATGACGTGTGTTTGTGACGTTTCTTTGATACATTGATAAATAGGCGAAAATATAAGTCGACAAAAAATCCGCCGTGTTTTCCGGGAGCGGGACTCGAGCCCACATCTCCGCATAACCGGTGCGGTGCATTCGCCATTACGCTACACCGTGGAGAGAGAAGGCGCTATATATATATATATATATATATATATATATATATATATATATATATATTCTGGAGGTCGTGGGTTCGGATCTCACCCGGCGGGCATTTTTTCACCACTTTCTTTTCGACTCAAAAAATTCTTCATCTCTTTCTATGACCCACCACAACCTCCCCTTTGCTTTCCGAGGTTTTCTTGACTGCCAACCCCTATTTTCAGTCTTATTTCACGGAGCCCCTCATTTCCCATTTTCTGATTCGCTATATATATATATATATATATATACTTTGGAGAAGGGCTGTCTTTGGTTGCCGTAGCAAATAGTAAAAAATGGGTATAGCTTCTAACAAAACTGTTTATTGGTCGACGTTTCGATCGGATGCCGATCTTTCTCAAGACAACATTTCGTATTTCTGTGCACGTATTTAGAAGCTCGTCGTCCAACGACGCCGAAAAAAGACAGAGGGGGATTTGGGGAGAAAATCAGCAACAAACACACACTCCCGGCGAGGTGAGGTGAACGTTTGCAAAAACGAGAGAGAGAGGAGAAAAAAAAGCAAACGAAAGAAAACACAAGACCAAAACAAACCTAAACATGCAGAAAAAAGAGAGGATCTCTCTTTTCTGGTGTCCGACTCGCCGTGTGGGACTTTCTGAGAAGCTGCTTTCCCGCTATGCTGGCCCTTACAAAGTACTTCGTCAAGTTACGGACGTTACGTATGAAATCATCCCCATCGTCCCTTCCAGCTCTGAACCTCGGAGTGACATCGTCCACGTCGCCCGCCTCAAGCCGCACCACTCCCCTGATTTACCTTCCACATTGTAGCCGCACAGCACCGAGTCGGTGCTTATCCTGCGGTGGAGCTATGCCGCGTGGAGCCTATTAGAGAAATGAGCTAGCCGAGAAATGAGCTGGCCAGACACTCGACTTGCAAAGGGCGCAATCCCCCAAAGTGGGCTTGTGCCATGGTTGTGCGGCAGCCTGGCTATCCGTCGAGGAAGAAGAAGACGCTCTGGTGGACTAGCGTGTGCACGAGCTGAAAGACCTAGCTGCCTGTCGGAATTTGCCTTCCTAATTACCTGCCAATAGAGACACATTCGTTTAGTACTTGTGAATAAGCGTTTTCCCTGCTCTGCAACAATATATATATATATATATATATATATATATATATATATATATATATATATATATATATATATATATATATATATATATATGTATATATATATATATATATGTATATATATATATATATATATATATATATATATATATATATATATATATATATATATATATATATATATATATATATATATATATATATATATAGCGAATCAGAAAATGGGAAATGAGGGGCTCCGTGAAATAAGACAGAAAATAAGGGTTGGCAGTCAAGAAAACCTCGGAAAGCAAAGGGGTCATAGAAAGAGATGAAGAATTTTTTTAGACGAAAAGAAAGTGGTGAAAAAATGCCCGTCGGGTGGGATCCGAACCCACGACCTCCAGAATACCGGTCTGGTGCGATAACCACTACGCTACCGGCGGGGCTGATTCCCCAGCACTTTCTCGGGTATTTATGTTAAGGTATTTTTGTTTCCTGCACTTGGGGGTGGTAGCCAGTGCCACTCGGACTACTCGGGGTGAAGGGGACCTTCTTTTTAACCCCCGGGCCGTGACTCGAGTGTCTACGACATGTCGAGAGTGGTCGACCAGCGTTGAACCCTCTTAAGCTCCTTTTGGCACCAAGACTGCCAGAACAGAGGCCCTCGCTAAGCATGTAGCGAATCACAAAATGGGAAATGAGGGGCTCCGTGAAATAAGACAGAAAATAAGGGTTGGCAGTCAAGAAAACCTCGGAAAGCAAAGGGGAGGTTGTGGTGGGTCATAGAAAGAGATGAATTTTTCTAGTCGAAAAGAAAGTGGTGAAAAAATGCCCGCCGGGTGGGATCCGAACCCACGACCTCCAGAATACCGGTCTGGTGCGATAACCACTACGCTACCGGCGGGGCTGATTCCCCAGCACTTTCTCGGGTATTTATGTTAAGGTATTTTTGTTTCCTGCACTTGGGGGTGGTAGCCAGTGCCACTCGGACTACTCGGGGTGAAGGGGACCTTCTTTTTAACCCCCGGGCCGTGACTCGAGTGTCTACGACATGTCGAGAGTGGTCGACCAGCGTTGAACCCTCTTAAGCTCCCTTTGGCACCAAGACTGCCAGAACAGAGGCCCTCGCTAAGCATGTAGCGAATCAGAAAATGGGAAATGAGGGGCTCCGTGAAATAAGACAGAAAATAGGGGTTGGCAGTCAAGAAAACCTCGGAAAGCAAAGGGGAGGTTGTGGTGGGTCATAGAAAGAGATGAAGAATTTTTTTAGTCGAAAAGAAAGTGGTGAAAAAATGCCCGCCGGGTGGGATCCGAACCCACGACCTCCAGAATACCGGTCTGGTGCGATAACCACTACGCTACCGGCGGGGCTGATTCCCCAGCACTTTCTCGGGTATTTATGTTAAGGTATTTTTGTTTCCTGCACTTGGGGGTGGTAGCCAGTGCCACTCGGACTACTCGGGGTGAAGGGGACCTTCTTTTTAACCCCCGGGCCGTGACTCGAGTGTCTACGACATGTCGAGAGTGGTCGACCAGCGTTGAACCCTCTTAAGCTCCCTTTGGCACCAAGACTGCCAGAACAGAGGCCCTCGCTAAGCATGTAGCGAATCAGAAAATGGGAAATGAGGGGCTCCGTGAAATAAGACAGAAAATAAGGGTTGGCAGTCAAGAAAACCTCGGAAAGCGAAGGGGAGGTTGTGGTGGGTCATAGAAAGAGATGAATTTTTCTAGTCGAAAAGAAAGTGGTGAAAAAATGCCCGCCGGGTGGGATCCGAACCCACGACCTCCAGAATACCGGTCTGGTGCGATAACCACTACGCTACCGGCGGGGCTGATTCCCCAGCACTTTCTCGGGTATTTATGTTAAGGTATTTTTGTTTCCTGCACTTGGGGGTGGTAGCCAGTGCCACTCGGACTACTCGGGGTGAAGGGGACCTTCTTTTTAACCCCCGGGCCGTGACTCGAGTGTCTACGACATGTCGAGAGTGGTCGACCAGCGTTGAACCCTCTTAAGCTCCCTTTGGCACCAAGACTGCCAGAACAGAGGCCCTCGCTAAGCATGTAGCGAATCACAAAATGGGAAATGAGGGGCTCCGTGAAATAAGACAGAAAATAAGGGTTGGCAGTCAAGAAAACCTCGGAAAGCAAAGGGGAGGTTGTGGTGGGTCATAGAAAGAGATGAAGAATTTTTTTATTCGAAAAGAAAGTGGTGAAAAAATGCCCGCCGGGTGGGATCCGAACCCACGACCTCCAGAATACCGGTCTGGTGCGATAACCACTACGCTACTGGCGGGGCTGATTCCCCAGCACTTTCTCGGGTATTTATGTTAAGGTATTTTTGTTTCCTGCACTTATATATATATATATATATATATATATATATATATAGCGAATCAGAAAATGGGAAATGAGGGGCTCCGTGAAAATAAGACAGAAAATAAGGGTTGGCAGTCAAGAAAACCTCGGAAAGCAAAGGGGAGGTTGTGGTGGGTCATAGAAAGAGATGAAGAATTTTTTCAGTCGAAAAGAAAGTGGTGAAAAAATGCCCGCCGGGTGGGATCCGAACCCACGACCTCCAGAATACCGGTCTGGTGCGATAACCACTACGCTACCAGCGGGGCTGTTTCCCCAGCACTTTCTCGGGTATTTATGTTAAGGTGTTTTTGTTTCCTGCACTTGGGGGTGGTAGCCAGCGCCACTCGGACTACTCGGGGTGAAGGGGACCTTCTTTTTAACCCCCGGGTCGTGACTCGAGTGTCTACAACATGTCGAGAGTGGTCGACCAGCGTTGAACCCTCTTAAGCACCCTTTGGCACCAAGACTGCCAGAACAGAGGCCCTCGCTAAGCATGTAGCGAATCAGAAAATGGGAAATGAGGGGCTCCGTGAAAATAAGACAGAAAATAAGGGTTGGCAGTCAAGAAAACCTCGGAAAGCAAAGGGGAGGTTGTGGTGGGTCAAAGAAAGAGATGAAAAATTTTTTGAGTCGAAAAGAAAGTGGTGAAAAAATGCCCGCCGGGTGGGATCCGAACCCACGACCTCCAGAATACCGGTCTGGTGCGATAACCTCTACGCTACCAGCGGGGCTGTTTCCCCAGCACTTTCTCGGGTATTTATGTTAAGGTGTTTTTGTTTCCTGCACTTGGGGGTGGTAGCCAGCGCCACTCGGACTACTCGGGGTGAAGGGGACCTTCTTTTTAACCCCCGGGTCGTGACTCGAGTGTCTACGACATGTCGAGAGTGGTCGACCAGCGTTGAACCCTCTTAAGCTCCCTTTGGCACCAAGACTGCCAGAACAGAGGCCCTCGCTAAGCATGTAGCGAATCAGAAAATGGGAAATGACGGGCTCCGTGAAAATAAGACAGAAAATAAGGGTTGGCAGTCAAGAAAACCTCGGAAAGCAAAGGGGAGGTTGTGGTGGGTCATAGAAAGAGATGAAGAATTTTTTGAGTCGAAAAGAAAGTGGTGAAAAAATGCCCGCCGGGTGGGATCCGAACCCACGACCTCCAGAATACCGGTCTGGTGCGATAACCACTACGCTACCAGCGGGGCTGTTTCCCCAGCACTTTCTCGGGTATTTATGTTAAGGTGTTTTTGTTTCCTGCACTTGGGGGTGGTAGCCAGCGCCACTCGGACTACTCGGGGTGAAGGGGACCTTCTTTTTAACCCCCGGGTCGTGACTCGAGTGTCTACGACATGTCGAGAGTGGTCGACCAGCGTTGAACCCTCTTAAGCTCCCTTTGGCACCAAGACTGCCAGAACAGAGGCCCTCGCTAAGCATGTAGCGAATCAGAAAATGTAGCGAATCAGAATCGCACCAGACCGGTATTCTGGAGGTCGTGGGTTCGGATCCCACCCGGCGGGCATTTTTTCACCACTTTCTTTTCGACTGAAAAAATTCTTCATCTCTTTCTATGACCCACCACAACCTCCCCTTTGCTTTCCGAGGTTTTCTTGACTGCCAAACCTTATTTTCTGTCTATATATATATATATATATATATATATATATATATATATATATATATATATATATATATATATATATATATATATATATATATATATATATATATATATATATATATATATATAAGTGCAGGAAACAAAAATACAAACAAAATATATATACCTTTCTTGTATATATATATATATATATATATATATATATACTTGTGCATATTGGCGCGTTCATACTTTTGGTTATGAGAACGAGTTTGAACGGAAACGCTCGATGTGTTACGGAGGGCAAGCTTTCTACCTGCTGTTCTAAACTGTTGACCAGATTCGCGCTGCAACTTTCTATGGGAAATACTTCTAAAATGCTGTAATAAACGTACCAACTATTTTCTAAGAAATTAGCAATCCGTTTGTTGTTGTGTTACGACATTTGTTCATTTTTCCTAACAAAATGATCACAACATAAGAGGCTCCTTTTTTTTGTAATTCAGTAAATACTTAAAATCAATCGTATTTTTTTAGAATCAATATTTTAAATCGGAAATAAAGGCCGCTTTCGGAATGCAAAGTACTCTTTTAAAGGAGCCATGAAGAGAAAATGAAAGTTGGTTTTATTCGAAAGATTTCGTGTTTTATAGTGCCCCCAGCGCTTGTCCGGATACAAACGGTGCTTTATTCACTGAGAAATTAAACAATTTAGGTTAAAATTTTGATTTTCCCGCTCAATCGTGCGTTTTCGTGGTCCCAAATGACATCACAGGAACCGACCGCTCTGCAGCCTAGAGTACCTTCATTCACGCATCCTCCGTACAGGGTAGAGACACGTATACGCTGGCGCCGCCATTTTCGGTTGCTCGCCCGCCACCGAAGCAAGTCATTGTGTCAAAACCGCGCTAAAATTATCGCCGCAACGCGGTTTACTGAAGAAGTTTGAATCATATTGTCTGTTTCGCGTTGCTAGGTCTCGTGGGAAACGAAAAGAATAACGCGTTGAGCCCGTTGGCCCAATTGCGGCGGCACGGGACCGTTCAAAGGTTGTCTCCACCCTGTACAGCGGTGTTGGTTTGTTCCCGCGTTTCTTTACGTTCCGTAACCTAGATGGCGCCACCATACCGTGGCAAGAGTTTGATTTGTTTTTGCCCGCATTTAAACCTGGCTTGTTTTTGTTCTGGGAGAAAATATTCGTTCCCTGAAACAGTGCTCGCTCGACAAATGGGGTCACGTAAGACACCGTTGCTTGCGTCAATCGGCCAGTGTCGTCTGAGACAACCCCAAGCCCCGTAGTGCTGTGCAGCTAAACCAAGCATGCTGTGCGCAGTACGAACAGCAGAACGCATCAGTACTTCTATGTTTACATGTGCTTTCGTAACTTCCACTGTTTGTCCCATCATTCTTATTGCTTTGTAAAGAATGTGCCCTAAATTTAAGCGCAAATCGCTCGATCGTCTAGTTTGTAAGCTCTACCTAATTTGCGTCTGCTTCTGCCAGCCTCCGCGAATCGCAGAGCTTAGCTCATGTGACGTCATAGGTTCTGTTGCGGGAAATGAGCTGGTGGGTCGCATGGCCATTCCCGTTTTTCCTAATTATGTAGCTTATTTGAGCGAAGTTTACGTTAAAAGTGGTGTCAGTATGATTCTAACGAGACAATCTTTTGAATGAACCAAACTTGTGTTTTCTCTTCATGGCTCCTTTAAGGAACACCGGGAAAATATGTTTTGTTCTTAAGTATTGCGAATCGAAGGTGCAGAAGGTTTATTATTGTACTTCAGGCGGATATTCTGTCTTCTCACTTGAGGGTTGGCTTTCTCGTATGGGCAAGGTTCGGCAAAAATATTTCGGAGAGATATATTTCCTTCTCGGCACTTATGCCTGTACTTGGGAATAGAATGGCAACTAGAAAATATTCTACGGATGACGTGAAGTGTATCCCAATAGAGCGTGTTGGTTTAAAAATATCCGACAAAGTAATTTGTGTGTACGGAGAATACAGACGTGTTTCACGCAGGTTTCCAGCTTAAGAAGAAAATGCTCCTAAGCGTTACTTAAAATCCTGGTAATGTGTTAAATAATGTTTAAGGCATCACGATTTTCGAGAGGGTTTGGGAATTTCAAAATATACAGTGTTCGTCGCATTGCAATGAGTAAATGATGGATTCGCAAGGCGGTTTTCTTATTTCTTGCAAGTCGTGCTGGCAGGGCCAATAATATCAAAAATATTTACTTACCGCGTTCCTGAACGAATCGGCATCAAAGTGAAATGGTGCTACCACCCTGTCCGCTGATACAATCACGCCAAATATTAAAATTCCGAATGTCGTCATGACAGAGCCTTGTCGAACGATTGTAGCAGGAAATCAAAGCACGAGAACCATAAAATGTAAACTAAAAAGTAATTTTCACTCTGTTCTACAGCCCCTATATCATTACATGTTTCTGGTGTTACATTTGACTATCTTGCCGTATGTACGAGTCGTGAATGTTATCATAAGATATTTCTAGGCAACTGGCGTACGAGCTGTCACATTCATCGTAATGGAACAACTGTGTTTGGGACGTGAATAACATCCTGTACTTTCGAAATATGAACAAAATATCCCAGAGGAAAGCTGGCTGAGCCCGGATACAACAATTTCTGATGTGGTTTCTGCTTTGTAGAAGAAGCTCTAACTGCTGGAATTTGTCGGCTTCAATTGAAGCATCCTGAGTACTACGATGCTGGTAAAAGGTGAGATGTGAAAATATAGTACAAAATAACCCACCAGTCGATCTGTATATCTTTACTCAGAAGAGCAAGCGCACGTTCAACAAAGAAAGCTATTTTTATGCGTTCACTGACCGGGGACTCAGCAAAATATTTCGAACAGCAGATTTACTTGAGCGGCTCCACCCTCACACCTTCGTGTTTTATCCCGTAACAAAGCCTCCTACCCTAAAAATGCTTGTTTAATCACGCAAAATCGGTCTCGTGGTACGCCATCGCCGCCCGAAAGAGGGTTACACCTTCCTATAGATGGTTCGCTCGCGTTTTCTCATTATGTTTCGCCTTCGCTGCTTTTTGCTCTCGTTGGGTCGTTAGGAGATGACAGTTTCGTCTGTGACACAATTCGTATGGAAGTTTCGTAGCTTGACTGATTAGAAACAAATGTTTTTCCCCTCAGAGTCATCACGCTAGCGTTGTGTGTGCCGCCGTTTAAGCTGGATTCGACAATAATGTTCCAGGGGAGAAGCAGATTTGTCCGAAATCCCAAGTCATGCTGCGAGCACACCAAAGTGGTTCGAGTGACTTGCAGAAACGACTGAATTCCAACAACACGTCACGTTCCCAACTGAATGCAGTAGGCTATTCTTTATGGACCTAAAAAAGTAACTGTAATTCCACTCTGTGAAGTCGGATGACCAGTGCAGCTGTTTGTGGGTGATGGGTTTGCCTCTGAACCCCCTGAACCCACGCCGCGAGCCCGGGACGAGTTCAGCAGAACTGCGGGTTAGGCTTCACTGTGCAGCACACCATGTGGAAAGCCGGCTTACAAACATCAAGTTTACAGCGCCTTTCCCAAATTCGGCTTCGCTTTTAAACCCAAATGCATTGCTGGGGAGACATTTTCCCAGGGCAACATATGTAGAACTGTAGAACTGTGGAACTGCAAAACGAAGAAGTGACAACATCGAAAGGCTATTTGCAGAGTATAATGTTGCGAGTAGGGGAATGTGCTCTTCTGGGTTCTTGATCCCGCAGGATGCAGTTGGTGCTTCTCCCGGGGCGTTACCTTCGATGGTTTGAAATTCCTGCTGCAATGACGTTGTGATGGCGGCCTCCCACTGCTCAAAATGAAAGTTTGTAAACGATGTGGGTTAACAGGGTGTTTGATCGTACAAATCGGGAAATACAACGACGTATCCTAGAAAAACACGGATGAAGACTAACTTTGCCTACTTAAAGAAAACACACCGCAAGATTGTCGAATCGGAACTTGTAAAGCGGTGTGACAAACTTTCTCTAATCGGCAACGCCAGGAGGGACTCGCTAACGCACATAAAATGTATGCATTTCTTAAGAAGGTAGTGCAGCTAAAACAAAATGTTATGATGTGTTCAACGCATTGGTTTCTAAAATAATATAATAGAGTACAAATATATCCAAACAAACAGTTGAAGCACAAGAATATAGAGCTAGAACCCTTCTTGGAGGCATATTTGATGCTGTAAACTACTAATCTACTCACAACCGCTTTTTGCGTCAATTTTGAGGCTATAGGTATTGTCAAAAGTTTCCAAGAACACCGTTGTATCTAAAATACTTCCTGTTTTGGAGTGTTTGAGCGTGTACGCACGTCGCTTAAGCCACGTGCGTAAACGCTCGAACTCGAAGCGACGTAAATTGAGCTGTGGCGATGAATTGAGCTTTGGCGAAGGGCTATCCTGCAATGCGCCATGAGGAAAATGTCATATCTATGATTGGTACTTGAGGGCCACCGCGCAACTTCAGCAGTATGATCACACATAGTGTTCTGCGCATGACCCAGAGTTAAACGATAATGCCGCGAACTATGCATTTTGTTTGTTCAATTATGGGCTTTGTTTTTACCGTCCGGTGGCGACCGGTTGTGTTATCTGTGTTTTAAACGAAGTGCGTTTATGCTTTTGTTTTTTTTTGTACGCCGCTCGGGCTACCTCAGTTGCTAGGGAAAGTGTTTCTCCCTGACGTCACTAGACATGAATAATTTTATTTGATCTAAAGTGTTATCGATGTTATTTGACAGTCTGAGAAACAATCACCGCGAAAGATAGATGTTCAGAACAAACAGAGAGGGTGAGTCAATTCCCCGACACTTGCCTGCGCACGTCACCTCGTTGACAGCTTTTTCGCCGCTTGTGTATTCTTTTAGTTCACAGCGGAGCGTAGCACAAGTTAGCTTCAATAAACATTTGTTCCATAAAGAAACCTGCGTTGACCTTGTCTACGTGACAATATCATACGGTGAGAGTCGCTCGATCGAAGCCGTGATGATGAGCACAAGCCGTCGTTGGTGGCCGGCCAGCGATATGCGAACCAGTATATTACTTTGGAAAACGCAGCTACTAGCTAAACGACGCCTAGCACATGCTATACGGTACCCGGGCAACAGCAGGACCGCATGAAGCCGTGCAGCGTCATTTCACCACCTGAAGAGGTGCTGTACAGCGAGTACATTGTTTTATAATTAGGCTGGACCATGAGCCTTCCACGCGCGAGGGGCCAGCAGAACGCAACGCAATAAGTAGTACTCTTTTGGTGGGTCAACTACGAACTGTCACTTTATCAGTTTAAGACTTGGATGTGATTGATTGAGTACTCTCGAAATTAATTTTTTCTCCGAGACACCGCGAATGACAGCGTCACGGCATTATGCACAGGGAGCGTTTTTGTGACGGGACATTTATAATTTACGATGCTTTGGGACGGATAAGTTAAATTTCAATCCCTGTTTCTCTAAATCGAAGATTTCTTGGTCTCACTAATAGCGCTGTCGTAACTAAAACGTACTGTAGGAACGCCAACTTTACACATACACAACAGGAGGGCGCATTATGATGATGATGATAAAAGAAGAAAAAAGAGCACTTCCCGTAGTCGGTATCGAACACGGGTTCATCGCGTTATGAAGCCGACGTCTAACTGATTGCGCCAGTCGGACATGGACGAAGCATTTTAGATATCGGGCTTTGACGGTCCCTCCGAAACTCACGCATCTAAATAAATCGATTTTAAAGAAATCCACTGTAAACGCCCAATACCATAATTTTGTTTCGAGAAAGCTTCGCGTTTCATCAATCTTTCCCCCTAACTTACAAGGGCTTTTACTTTTTATCACTTGTATTGCCTCGTTCCGCCAAAAGTTTTTTAGACACAAGAAGAAACCTTTGAACCTCCTAGAGTGTAGCCCGAAACAACCCATTCCCGTTTGAACCGGTCCCGCTTGAACCCATTTCCGAAACGCCCTTCCCGTTTGGCCCGTCCCGTGTGGGCCCGTTCCCAAAACGCCCTTTCTGTTTGAACCCTTTCTGTTTCAACCCGTTCCCAAACGCCCGCCTCAAATTGTTCAGATATGTTTCTGAGCTCGCAGTGCGCTTTTAGGCCTCGAAAATTGTGCTGGGCAAGGTAGTGTAGGTTACTGAGTAACGACTACAACATATTTTACTCATTTTTTGCCTAAATATTTAGCGCGGGGGCAAATTATATTTTACCTTGACTCTTACTCTACTCGGTATATGGCGCCACTGACACGTTTTTAAGCTCTAGAAGTGATGGCTTCAGTATTCTCATAACTACAATTACTGCGAACGCTTCACCCGGAAAGTGAAATATTCAAGCTACTTTAAACGAAAGCAAATACATATGAGCAACAAAATTATGCGTGATTTGCTTTGAGACAAATTCATCATATGGCGCTAATTGCGCCGCGGAGGCCGGAATACGCAAACCAATGTAAACCGCAAACAGTGTGCTAAACGTGTCATACCATTTTCAGCGGCAAACGGAAACTCCGGCTCCCCGTAACACGGTAGATGGCGATGCAAACACGGTAATGATATGCTAAAACTCACTATTATAGATGGATAACTGCCTTATAATGTTTTGCTTTTCCACGTACTGCGTGCCCGCCTATGTATTATCCGTAAAAAAAAAACACGCAAGAGAATACAACTTGGGGTGCTCTTAACGCCTGGATGAAAAACGTGTGCGAACTATTTCCTCCAAGCAAAACTTTGAGCTGGTGATTTCAATGGCCATTCTTTTGAGGACATTTACATATAAATTGATCGTTAGCCACACAATAAAATAAATTGAACCACTGACGTGGCTCATAATAGTTACCGCTTTCATAAAATACGTTTTTTCTGGAGTTAGCTAGATTTGGTAATTATATTTCGCGAGCTCTTTTTTCTGCGTAGAAATAAAACAGTAGCCCTGTACTACACCTAATAAATTAATAGTTGCATCTATTAAAACACCCAGCTTCGTTCTCGGCAAGAGCTACGGACGCTACAAACTGAAACTGCGACCGCGGAAAGGTCCTAATTTGTTAATTCTCGTCTTTTTTTGTTTTGTGTGTGTTGAATGTAAGTGCATGTGCATTCGTATATGCAACCTTAGGGACTGGAACCATCACCGCTGCCGCGGAGTACGCATGCGAGCAACACATCCCAGACCACTCGACCAATGCACAAGCAGACGGAAGGGTGTAAATTCACAGTTTAGCGGTAATTAACTAACGCTGAACCGGGTCGAAAATACAACACATACGTGTTTTTCTTTTTTTTTTTAATTTGGGCCGCGTATCGTAAAACGGACCATTACAAACAGGTTTCAGGTTAATTGGGCATCTCACACTTTGGCTCCGCAAGCCGTAACGTATTTTTACGGAGAAATACGTTTGACGTAACTTCAATTTAATGTTCAGGTTATGGCGGACGCAAGTACTTATGACTTTCGGTTGCGTCGGGCGTAACTCAAAACATGAGGTTAAAATACAGTCGGACGCAACTTTAATTTCAAAAATCGCATGCCTCGGTCCTAGTCACCCAAGTCGAAACTGGATTCGTTATTCGGGAAGGGGCTAAATGGGAAAGGGCGAAAAGGGAAGGTCGTTTTGCGCCGGGTTGAAACGGGAGGGAACAAACGGGAAGGATGAAATGGGAAAGGGTTCAAATGGGAACTTCCCGTACACAAAGCCACCTCACTTATTGTTTTAGTGTTTTTGTAGCGTAAGCTATACTGGCCGAGGTTGAGCAGTTTCGCGTGGACCCAATTGGATTGAATTGGATTAGATTGTAATGATTTAAATTGGATTGGATTGGAATAAGTTAGATTGTACTGAATTGGATTGGAAATCCAATCCAATCGGAGTACGGGTGTGTAGAGAATTGGGTCTGCACATTCACCGGTCTGCGCATTCAGAGGAGTAACGTCATAGCTGCGGCAGACGCACTGGCGATGGCGCGTGCCCAGCTGTGCGTCTTCGTTGCGCAGTAGCCAAGTCTGACGCTGCGCCGGATCCGCTTGATAGCCGTTTCACGTGGATCCTGGAGAGCCCTCCTGATCATGCACCAGGAGCAGTGACTGGACTCGACTGGACTGGACTGGACCAGACTGGACTGGATTGGATTGGACTGGACTGGAGTGGACTGTAGTGGACTCGACTGGACTAAACTGGATTGGATTGGATTGTTGAACCTTAGCTCACGCTACGTATATCCTGGCATAGCCGAGCTAAGCCACTGCTAATTTTTTAGTCTTCATTAAACTACAGATGTCTGTTTTTTCAGCTGGTTTTATTGTATAAGCTTTTGTATATTTAGCGTGTAGAGGAAAGTGTTGTACAAGTGTTTTGAACACAGAACGACTGCAAAATTTACTCTTTTGTTTAAGTGGGTTCATTGGTGTGTCCCCTGAAGCAGATCCGCTGAAGCAGAAGCCTGATTTAGCTTATAAATGGGAGCCTCCTACCAGCGTCTTGTGCAACTAACAGAAAATGTCTATCAGCACTGAAAGTTTTCGCCTGTATCATTGCTTGGATGAGCTTCTCTAAAGCGTACGCTGCTGTGGCATCTCAAGTCATGAGCAGGATGTGCATTACGGAGCTGAGGCGCTATTCTCGTTGAAGAGCAGAAGTTGAAAATTGCTAGTTTCTGTTTAGTGAACTTTGTGACAAAAGAATGGGGACACATTCAACAGGATTTTTTTTAATAGCGTTTACTATTTTGGCCGATTCTTGCCAGCTGAGCCGTTGAGCCTTTATGTGTCAATTCAGCCAGACATACAATTATTCATATGGAATTATATTCTACGCCAACTACCTTTTTATAACACTGATATGGTGAAATGTTTGTACACGGGATTTTTTTTGTTTTCTGCATTTAGTATTGAACAGAAAAAGTTTCCGACAAAATTTAAGTTTAATGTTAAGATTTTAAAGTTTAGATGCATTGTTAGGATTCAAGTTTAAATGTTAAGATTTAAGTTTAATGTTAGATTTACTATAATGTTAGTTCCCTAAATTCCTTAAATTTTAAGAATAAAGTTGGATGTTGAGATTAAAGTTGAATGATTTCCCGACCCGTAACTTCTGGCGTCCCGCAAGGATCTGTTCTTGGGCTGTTACTGTTCTTAATCTACATTACTGACTTGCCTAATAACATTTCATCTAACATAAAGTTGTTTTCGGAGGACTGTGTGATTTACCGTGAAATTAGAAATCCTCCTGATCAACATACCCCGAAGTTCGATCTAGATAACATTTCTTCGTGGTGCATTACTTGGCTAATGAACCCTAAATACTTCTAAATGCAAGATTATGTGACTTTCACGTCGTACTTGTGATATCTCTCCTGACTTCATACTGAATAACTTTTCTTTCAGCAAAGTTACTCTTACAAATATCTTGGCGTTAGAGATTCTGACGACCTTTCCTGGCAGACTCACACTGACAGTATAAAAAATAATGCTAACCGTATTCTTCACTATTTATGACGCAACTTCTCTCCTGCACCGATGCACTTGAAAATTCTTCTGTATAAAACGTTAGTAAGGCCTAACCTTGAATATTCGTCATCTGTATGGGACCCACATGTTAAAACTCATGTCATGAGCTTAGAATCCATTCAAAATTGTGCCGCACGCTTCATTTTGTCAAAGTACTCCCGTATGGCAAGCGTAATTCACAAGAAATCAACTTTAATAATATCCAGCTTCTCACTTAGCCGCAAAATATCCCGGCTGTGCCTCCCCCACAAGATGTATCGTTGTATGCCTTCTCTAAGTAACTCGCTTTTCTCGCCGCCATCCAACATTTTCTCCCGCAGCGATCACCATTTGAAAGTTTGAATCCCAAGCAGCCAGACAAATCTTCATTTGAACTTATTCGGGCCCACAACAAGCTAGGACTGGAACCACCTTCATAATTCCACCGCACCAATCATCGACCCGACTAACTTCAAAATGACCATACGCGCGTACCTCTTTGATGTTCCTCCATTTTTTTCTAGTGTTTGTCAAACGTTTTTCACCACTGCTCTCTGCAATGCATTGCCTTGGAAATAAATAAATAAATAAATAAATAGATAAATAAATAAATAAATAAATAAATGAATAAATAAATAAATAAATAAATAAATAAATAAATAAATAAATAAATAAATAAATAAATAAATGAACAAATAAATAAATAAAAAATAACTAAATTAAATTTGAGGTGCCATAGCGTTACTGTACTGTCTAGGGTCCTTGGAACGGAGCCGATGGATTCGCCATTACTCTCTAGGCTGCTTGGAACGAGCTGGTTGATTCACCATTAAATTTCATGAAGCCCTGAATTTTTGCCTGTGCTAGGCAGCACAGTTTAAAATTCCTGAATGCCTCGAGAAGGGGGCCTTGCGCAGAAAAATTGGCCGCATTCAACCCCAGAGATACGTCCACATACAACATAACCTGATCGCGATTCGTCCGAGTTGACCTTGTTGGTTTATTTGTGGCCTGTGTGTCTGCTATAATAACAACGGCGTCGTATACTGAGAAAGACACGTAACAGGCCGGCTTTTCAGTCGCAGCGCCGGCATTATTTCGGGTAAACGGCGTGTTTTTCAGCCGTTCGAACCAGCAATTTGGCTATGCGTGGACATCACCTGCCAGGCCTTTTCAGCTCGTCAGGCGTGTCATTTCTCAAAAGATATGGCCCCTTTACCGGCGTCGCAGGGCGAAATCTTTTAAATTGGGTTTCTGCATTTGAATGAGCAACATATGGTAGCAAAAACCAATTGGATAAATGAATCAGTGAAAGATTTAATGGAGAATCTTCAGGAACATCAATTTTGTTCCGAAACACGGAATAACCCCGAAATGGTTGGTTATGGCGAAATCCTAAAACAACTTTTTCAATGTTCTTACAGGCTACACATATCAGCAAGAAAAGCACTTCGATATTTGAACAGGCGAACGAGATAATCACAGATTTATGGAAACACAATTTCGCCCTTTTCCTCGGTTAGGAGTGCATTTTCCAAAAATGCCGCCTATGCCATGACGCGAAAGTACTCGCAAAATTTCAAGTCTCTAGATCTGCCAGTTTTGGCTGGGCGTTGATGAGTCAGTCAGTCAGTCAGTCAGCGTGGCCTCCGTGATTTGCTGCCGGCGGCGGGTAGCCGATCGCGGAGGCCACGCAGTCAGTCGGCTGGTTGCAGAAAGTGACAACAGATGGCGAGCGCTGTGCGAAGGCGGGAACATCGAACTGAATTCCACGTCCAGAGGCATTTATATAAAACAAACTGACTGGCTTTTTACCCGCATGTTAAGACAAAATCCTGAAATTGATTTTGGTCAAATCGATGGGCAGCATCTGCAAGCAAGAACGAATTGGATATATCAGCGGGCTGTGTAATTATTGACGAATGTATTAAAACACGCCGTTTTCTTGAAATCCTGATTGTCCTTATTATGTGGGTGTCATGGAAAAAGGTTGTAGAACAGTGTTTAGATACCTGAGTAATTTATCTATATTAAGAAAGACCAGTTCAATATCCGAAATGGCCTGCGATAAAAAACGTCTGAAAAAGTATTTCACGGCTTTTGACTCTCTGCGTGGTGTGATTCGTCAAATTATCAGCAATACTGATCTACAACCCTGTAATCACAATGGGTTCACAAAATCTGCAGCCCTTTGAACGAGGAGTTTGTCTAGGCGTGGACATCACCTGTTAGCCCTTGTCAGCTCGTCAGGCGTGTCATTTGTAAAAAAACGATTTGGCACCTTTACCGGCGTCGCGGTACGAAATCCTTGAAATTGGTTTTGTGCATTTGTTTTAGCAACATATGTTAGGGAAAAACCGATTGGATAAATGAATCAGTGAAAGATTTATTGAAGAATCTTTAAGAACACCCATTTTGTTTCGAAATGCGGAATCAACCCGGCGGTGTTGGTTAGGGAAAAATCCTAAGAATACTTTTTAGATATTCTTAAAGGTTACACATACCAGCAAAAAGCACTTCGATATTTGAGGGGGTGACCGAGATAATCACGAATTTACGAAAACACAATTTCGCCCTTTTCCTCGGTTAGGAGTGCAATTTCCGAGAATCCCGCATTAGTGAGCCACTACGCCATGACGCAAATGTACTCACGAAATTTCGATTCTCTAGATCGGTTAGTTTTGGCTGGGCGTTAATAAGTCAGTCAGTCAGTCAGTCAGTCAGTCAGTCAGTCAGTCAGTCAGTCATCAGTCAGTCAGTGAGACAGCTGGGCACTTCTTTTTATAGACAGACAGACAGACCGACAGACAGACAGACAGATAGATAGACAGACAGATATATATATATATATATATATATATATATATATATATATATATATATATATATATATATATATATATATATATATATATATATATATAGAGAGAGAGAGAGAGAGAGAGAGAGAGGAGAGTGAGTTTACACCTCCGGCCTAGGGGGGCCACCACCGCTTGCGCCCGAGACACCAGTTGGCGCTGGGAGTGTTCCTCTTAGCGCCTAGGGTCCGCCGTCCAGTGTGCAGAGCAGGCCATGTAGGGGGGGGGGGGTAAGAGGGGCAGGCACATATGTGGTTTTGCACTCTGGAATTAGCGCCACAGATTGGGCATTGGGGAAAGGGGTAGGCGGTTGGGTGAATGTAATGAAGGAGGGCTCGGTTGGGAAGAAATTCACTTTTTGAGGAGGTGCCAGAGCCGCTCCTCCGGAGGGTGAAGGATGGGTGAGCAGGGGGTAGCGTGTTGCGGGAGAGACGACAGTAGTCCGTGACCTCCCAATATGTGGTGAGGGAGTCCTAGACGGAGTATGCTCCTTGACGGGAAGTGGTCTCTCGACGCGCAATAGTGACGAGTGTTCAGGCCGAATTATCAGCCCATTCTGCGATGTGTAGTCCCGTGTGTGCCGGAAACCAGAGGAGCTCGGTAGGTTGCTGGGGGAGGGGGGGCTGAATTTTGTAGCGTAAGCTACACTGTACGAGGTTGAGCAGTTTCGCGTTGACCTTGAAGGGCCGTGCTGCGCAAGCGCGAAGAACATTGGACTGGATTGGACTAAACTGGATTGGATTGGAATAAACTGGATTTTATTGGATTTGATCGGATTGAAAATCCAATCCAGCTGGAGTGCGGGTGTGTAGAGAATTGGGTCTGCAATTTCGCCGGTCTGCGCATTCCAGGGGAGTGACGTCATAGCCGCGGCAGACGCACTGGCACCGGCGCGTGCCCACCAGTTGCGCTGTAGCCAAGTTGCGCTGTAGCCAAGTCTGACGCTGCGCCGGAGCCGCTTGATAGCTGTTTCGCGTGGCTCCCGGAGAGCCTTGCTGCGCATGCGCGAGGAGCAGTGACTGGACTGGACTGGACTAAGCTGGACTGAATTGAATTGGATTGGATTGGATTGGAAATCTTTTTAGCAGCAGTAAGCATGAGAATCAGCTAATCCTAGACAACCAGGAATCCTAAGAATAACCAGCTGAACCTTAGCTCACGCTACGGATATCCTGGCATAGCCGAGCTAAGCCACTGCTAATTTTTTGAAGGACAAGTTTGTAGGCTAACGTGTAGATAGTTCCGCTAGAAAAAGTTTTCATGGCCGTAATAGCTGCACCAAAGGAAGGTAGGCTGCTGCCGCACGTCCAATACGAGCCGCTTTGAGAGGTAATGGTACTGACTGGGAATTCGGGCTGGTTCTGGGTATGGCTAGCCAGCAGAACAAGCTTCGGAGGCTGCTGTGAAAGTGGTCTGTCACGTGAAGACGCGCGCTGCTGCGGAATTCAACACAAATTTCAACAACCGATCAACACAAGGTGCAACACAAGTTGTTCCTCTGTTTGGCGGGCGCTTCTGTAAACTTTATGAAAACACTTTCAACCCTTCTTTTTCTCGGAGAGCGAAAGATTTCTTAGTGCGAAAGATTGCGTTATGTCAAAAAACTAATGTATTTACGCATAGACCGTTTTATGGATCGAAAAGCTCTGATAAAATGTCTGTACACACGGCGCTTCTGTGAAACCGGGCTTGCAATGTGTCACAATGCTGCTAGAAAATAACGAAGAAGGAATGGTTCCAGATAAAAGAATGCACGCATCAATGATAAAGAAGGAGTACAATAGTATACCTTTATCTCACAAACAATGTATCGGTATACATTTAGATTGTTCGTGTATGCGTTTACGTAGTACGCGAAAATCGTCGTATGGGCTCGTTCTTTGTTTGCGATTTGGGTCTTTGTAATATTGATGATAAATTGCTCGCACTATTAGCGAAGGTTGGGCGCATTTTAAGCCTTCGCCCTTCTCTAGACGTTTTTAGTAAGGAATAGTACATTTTTGGCTAAACGCCTCGGTCCCACCAAGGAAGCTTTCGCTTATAGACAAAAATGCTACAGCGTCTTGTTTTGGGAGCAGGATGAGTAACCGGTGGAGGTATAAAGTTCCCACGGCCCTTCACTAGAACGCCCATCATAGTGCAAGTCTACAGGGGCGCGTAAAACAACCGTTTTCAAAAATGTGGTTA
Source organism: Haemaphysalis longicornis (assembly GCF_048455015.1). NCBI lineage: Eukaryota > Metazoa > Arthropoda > Arachnida > Ixodida > Ixodidae > Haemaphysalis > Haemaphysalis longicornis. Next base: position 71,825,434 of record NW_027526460.1, on the reverse strand, counting down.
TAACCTTTCAGGTGCCGAGAAGTCAAAGAAAGTGGAGGCTGCAAGCTCCAAGGAAGCCTAGAGCCATATTCGAGGGGCTGTCATAGGTTGATATGTGGGGGCGAGGGCCACCAAGGATAATTTAAAGATTCGGCAGATGCTCTTAGTAGAGTTTAGGTATACCAAGCAACGGCACAGCAGCACCACACCGCTTCACCACTACACTGTTCCCGCCGATGTTGTCACGTGAGTTTTGGTACCATTATTCTCGACGGTGACAACGACTGTCAATTTTCGCTTTCATTTTTCTCATTTCAAATCACATGTAAGTTTCGGCCTTAATAAATATTCTATGCGAGCAGCGCCTTGACTTTAGGCGGGAGAGGTACGCGCGGAAGAAGGACAACTGATTTAAAAGAGACCCTGAAACAATGTTAACTTTTTTGAAATCTTAACGCTTGCAGAAAGTAGTCAACCAACACATTCAGTATTTAAATTAGGGGGTCGCAAAGTATTTCAGCCAAAAATTACTCCTCCTCGCCCATAATATCACTTGGAAACGTGCTCAAATGATTGTTCTCCCTTTCCCGGTCTTGGCATTCTTTGACCGCTCGCATTACGTCATCTGAGTGATGTCGCTGCTGTTCGCCTCTTTTTACATCAGTTGCGGCAATAAACGAATTCGATACCAACTTCAAAAGACTCGGGCCATATGCACTACCGTGAAACCTGGGGAGTGGCGAATTAAGCACGCAGCGTAAAATGTTTTCTTGGCACCTTGCGTTTTTGCCCACGGAATTGGAACTGTAGCCTGAAACCTGGGGAGGGCCGCAGCTTGCAGGGTATAAGCGTATTCTTGGCGCCTTGGCGTTTTTGCCCAGGCAGATGTAACCGTTGAGGGATAGAGGTGTACAGCTTTGCCCTACGTCTCGTGTCTTTGAAGCACGAAGCGGTCTAGCACGAGGCGATGGAGAAACGAGTGTACCGGTGTGTTCTTTCAGTACGCGTTACGTTCAAACGTTCAATTCAAACGCGTTACGTTCAATACTGTGACTACGGGATACTGGTACGACATGAGACGACGACGACATGAGACGCCGAGAGCCCGATCCTCTTTGGAGCTTCGCCGTTAAAGGGAAGCTGCAATACAAAGCAAAAACGGAAGGTGTTTCAGCTGTGACAAGCAAAGCGGCGGTAACTATAGCTTTTGCAATGCTTCTAGACGCGAAGGAAAGAATAAATGCGTCTACCAGAAGTTCTGCGGAGTCACTTGAAACGACCATTGATTTACGTCTTGCATCATAAAATCAGATGCACAGTCTTGAACAAATGAAACGAGAACACAAAAATGTGTACCAGAACATGCAAAATCTGAGAATATGGACAGTAGAGATAAACTATTGGCTGGCTGGTGGTATATTTGAAAAAAAAAACACATTTTCAATGTTTCTTCCTGCCATAAAGCCATGCGACGATTTCACTTGCGCGGAAAGAAACCGCAATATTTATGTGTTCTGGTTCATGTTTTCGCGTTCGAGTTTCCTTTCTCTATGTTATGACTGTGTGTCGGCAACAAAAGTTTCTACGAGCACTGTTTCCGGTCAGGTATTATGTGCTGCTAGTAACTGAGGCGAACTTATGCTGTGGTAGGCCTTCGGGAATGATACAAAGCAAAAAGGAGTTAAACTTAGACAGGTTTTGCAAACATCTTTTCGTAATTCATCTTCACGTGTGTACAGCGGTAGAAAAATGGTAAACTAAAAATTTGCGCTAACAGCGAATATCAATGTGGAATTACGTGTTGATCTTACGAATAAGCGAAAGACATCTGTACGGATGTTCGAATTTATTAATTGAGCTCCCATCGCGCCTGCGAAATTCCATCCCTTTTACGGTGGTAGTAGCTTTATCTTCATATTGCGGCTCAATGGCTTATTTAAGTCGCTTTCATACCCCGGGCGTGTTTCAAAGGTGATACAGTTACAGCCCATGCCGGTGCCTAAAAGAACAACATACGTCACAAGGCGCAATCAGGCAATGACAACCAGCGAAAAAAAGCAAACGAAAATAAAATTACCAGCTGTGTTTAATTATGGCACGTAGTGTACTCTATCAGTTTGTTCACCTCTGTTCTTTTGGTTATTGCGCTACATTTCGCGATATTTACAAACCAATAAAAGACATTCTATGGCTTATCCAGGTCTCCCGTCTTTATTAGAGCATTATTTAGTAAAACAATACAATAAATTGCTGAATACAGCCTGTCGTTATGGAGATCATTAGCATACTAGCAGTGTATGCTCTTTACCGCTTCATAGATAGGCTAGTTGACAACAATTATTGCGCCGGCACTTATTGCCGAGTGCACTCGCCGTGCCAACCGCCTAAAGGCCTCTGCTTGGACGAAAAGACGTATTTGTGGATGCTAACACAAGTAATTGTTATAATAAATAGAGGTAATAGCTGGAAGTGAGTGTAAAAGCAAAATGAGAGAAATAGAAAAAACGTGGAACTGAAAAGAGTTGACCAACAAAATAAAACCTATGTATTTCATTCTTCGCCCTCCTTTGAACAAAGAGGAAAAATCGAATAAATCTGGGGCCGACACACAAATAAAAATTGTTTGAGGGACCATATGTGTAACGTCCACTTTCGCACAAAAACGCATAATAGGTAATGCCAACAGCTTTATGAATTGCGTTATCTTAACTAAGCATAATTGTTCCATGGAAATCCTAAAGAACAATATCACGAACAGAAGATAAAAATTGTGAAGGTAAACTCAGGAACTTAAAATAATGTTTCCTGCACACATTCCTCACACAAGAAAAAATACTATAATGAAATGAGAAAACAACCCGGAAACGAAATAAAAATTGGCAAGTAGCAGGGAACGTCATTTCTTGTCACAAACAGACGGCGTGGCGACCAGCCAATGGCATAGAATTTACATACGCCTTCCTTCAAAAAAATTCGTACTCAGCCTCAACAAACTCTGAATACGTCGCTGTGATGGCAATCAAAACCTCAGTACCACGCTAACAAACAAGTGACTCGACCACTACTTACGGCTACCAAATACGGAAGTCCACTTTTGAGATAGAATTAGGCGCATCTACGCCCTTATAACGTGAAGGCGTTACGGATTCCCTGAGCGAGAACTACTGCGATATGGCTGAAGCTACGAGAACTGATTGCTAGCTATAGCCCTGTAATGTCCAGACAATGAAAACAATAGATAAAAATTATAATGCTTTATTACAATATAGTTTGTCACTCAAACAATAAAGAAACGTGGGGAAAGCTTTTTTCTCGCGGGGTTATAAAATTACATAAGGTATCATCAACGCATAAAAGTAAGTACATATATATACCTACAGATAGGTATATAATGTTGCATATACATGTAGGTATATATATACCTACATATAAAGTGGTTATATAATGTATCATATCCACTGCAAAAGTGTATAATACACACATTGAAAATAGATGTAGAACCGCCAGCCACGCTTACGATTGAGGAATCCACCTTTCGAACTGTATTCGGGACTCCATGCGGCCAGCTGTCCATCTACAGTTTTTGAAAAACACTTAGGAGGTGTCAGAAATGATACCGTGGGCATTCCTTGGCGGTGGAAAGGCCCAGGCGCAGAGTAAAAAATTTGAAAGATGGCGCATCTTATATGATACGTTGGGCATTACAGGGTTAAAGTGCGAAGTTCGGAATAATCTTAGGCGTGGGAACTTACCCACACAAAGAGATCGGCCTATGGCGATGACAGCTCGCGTTACGGAAAGAAATGCGCGCATCACTACGCGGTGAGAAACACGAGCCGTAAAGAGACCCTGCAACACTTTTTTCAACCTTCCTCCAAATCTTAAATGCTTGCAGAGCATAGTAAACCTATACGTTCAGTACTTAGATTAGAGGGTCGCAAAGTACCTCAGCCAAATATTACTGCTCTGTGCCCATTAAATAAAACAGAATCTGGCTCAAAACATTTCTCTCTCTTTCCCCGTGTTAGTATTCTTCGGCCGCTGCAATTACGTCGGTTCAGAGGTGTAGCCGCTATTGGCCGGCTTTTCCTTCAGTTGGAGCATTCAGCGCATTCGATAACCGCTTTAAAAAGAAGCCACAAACGTGAAGCAGAAACAGAAGGCTTATCTGCTGCTACGAGCAAATTACGCAGTGCCGCTCTGTGGGGTCGATACTATAACTTTTGCAGTGCTTCTAGGCGGGAAGAAAAAAGAGGTAGTTTTATCGGAAGGGATGCAGAGTCCCTTCAACGACTACTCTACACCTAAGCCACATGACAGATGACTTTAGTGAACAATTTAAGCCTGCTGATGTGCTTTGAATGCGAAGGCGTTGTGGTTCTTCCTGGTGATACCTTACGCTTACGTCACGCATGTGTCAAGGTGGCGCAATGTGAATCAAACCTAATAAATACTCGCAATGGCCTCCCAGTCAATGTTCCTAATGACCTTTTGGAACAAGCCGCATCCTTCTGAGGGAGATTATGGCCAATCATGATGACGACAGCTGTCATGATAACCCCACGGCGCATTCACAATACGATTTCAGATACTTTCATCGCCGCGGCTGCATCTGGGGGCCCACCCACGTTAAATGCCCGCCCACGTTTAAACAAACTGTGCGCGTAGGTGCAGTAGTTTCCGCGCAATATTGACACCCCGCCCTCTCCCCACGCTGCATTAAAGGAGCGCTTTACTGCTCTCAGCCATTGGGTGATTCCCACTTTCCATGGTTCCGCACGGAAAACAAGGTAGACATCGTTACTCCCGCCATTGATGCGCGAGCAAAATTTTTGTGGCAGCATTCATACCAGCTATGTCTGTTCACACAGCGTTAAAGCAGTTTCTCGTGCTATTGCTTAAGTGGTCATGGCACTGATCGAAGGTTTAGTAAGCGTCGCTTCGTGTATGACAACACGGTGTTGCTGCGCCGTTATCAGCCCACAAATCTGATTCCGCTTTTTTTTTGTGTCCAGATACTTGTTGCCGCCCATGTTTCCACTACATAATGTAATTGTTTCACTGCCAAATGCTCTTGCACTGTACTGGACGTCTGTGATGACTAACCACATTCTCGCAAGTAATGTGATTCTTTTTGGTTATGACGTCACTTATTTTTGGGTTTTCCCGTTTTATCCTGACTTGACCGAAACCCTCGCTTATACAGTAAAGTTTAGGAGGGACTTGAAATCGTCATTGGAGCTGCCTTGATAGAGCATTTTGCATTAGGTGATAAATTGTCCACAGTCGTTTGTCACTCAAGGACGCATGAAGTGGGATATGCAGGTAATATCTGTGTTTCCATTTTCTGGGGCTGTTCACTTTGCATTAGAGTTTGCTCTCGCTATGTTACAATGTGACTTGTATCAGCACAGCTTCTCAAGCCTAATGTTTGTAGCATCAGGTACACAGAATACTTTAACGACCTTTAAAATAGCGGGACGTTTGCTCTAGCTTTTTTTTCGCATTCAACAAGCCACACACAGCGCCATAAGCAGGTCAACTGAACGAATTATAACAAGGTAGTCACATTACTGGGGTCCAGTTTTATGCTATTTGGGCATCATGAACAGGATTTATTTTGGCGCGTGGTATCGCTGCTACCCCTGAGCAAAACGTTTGCAATAATTCACTCAACAGCACACCTCGCTATAACGGGTAAATATTTAAAAAGTTGGGCATCGTAGTGATGTTTGAGCTGCCCCTAAAAGCATTTGCTCTGAAGGGAGAAACACCACGGCAGCTGTCTGCATGAAATAGAATTGCTCTGTAAGAGAGCTTGTATCGGACGCGAAAGCAAGGGTGAAATTATGTGAAGAACCAATATTCATGGCTGACTTACAAAGGCAAGACAACGGGATAATTGAAAATCACTTAAACGTGCAGAAACAGCCAGGGACAACTGAAAAGCGAACACCAAATGATAAACCAGAACAAGCGAATTCGAAGGATATGGTTCGTGGAAATCACATTACGATACGGTTGTGGTATATTTAGAAAACAACGTCCACAAACTTTGTTGCTGGAATGGAGCGATGAGACAATTTGACTCGCATGAAAAGAAAGTTTGCTGTTTGTGTGTTACCGTTCATATTGGCGCGTTCGCATGTCATTTTTCTATGACTGTACAATATATGAAAGTGCCCAAGGAAAGAAACGATTCTAAGCTATTGCTAACAGTTCTGATGTACATAGATATATCACTAGATTGGGGAAGGAATGCTGAGGAGCGTAGTTCTCAATGAGGGCGTCGTCGGCGATTCATTTTTGTACGGTTTCCTAGTAAAGTATCAGTTGAGTAGCAGAGTACTTTCATATGATGCCTGCACACAAAATACTTGTACACTGTTTTGAAAGGGTCGTTAATTCCCAAACTGCTGTGTATATCTTTCGAGGTCCACAAGTGGTCAAAAAAAAAGATCCATAAAAACCATAAAGGGCTGCATCAAAAAAATTATCCGTGCCTGAGGGCGGCAATTCAGGTCTCCAAAATTGCGCCAAACTTGCGTATTTAAGAATAGAAGACGACAAAACAGGCGCTAGAACATCACAGCTGTCACTATCATCATCTGACAAAGGCAAGAAGAAGCCGACGATGTTCAGGTGCCAGGGGTCAAACGGCGGTGCGAAGTCAAATCAGCTCAAAGTCGTTTTGGTGCTACTTTTCCTCACCTGGGTTTATTACGCCTACGTGTTTATCTTGTGTGGAACGCTAGTCCAGAGACTTGCGCAGTCCGCTCAGCTTGCGATAATGTTCAATGCCCTGTTCGCCCTCGTCCTCTGGTGCTATTTGTACACAGCACTAGCAGGTAAGCCCGTCTGGAAAGGGACACGCTGCGGAGGGTATACACCAAGGGTTCAATTTCCGGATACCTCAGCTGTTTTCCTCCGTGCGGAAGCAATGCCTCGTTGCGTTGCATGTTTCAGCGTAGGGTGAGCATGGCGATTTTGCGAAAATATTGCCGCTGTTTTCCAATGCGCTATTACTTTTAAACTGCATGCATCTCGCCCATGCTTAATAGCTCTTTCGAAATTCTGTTGCCGGTTACTCGGCGTGTTATATTTAAAGGATGTCATATTTGTCGGCGAGTTTTGTACTTCAGCTCAAATATTACCCACGCGTAGTATTCTTCATTGAAGTAAAAAAGGTTGACGTTGTGAGAGCCCATAAGAATACCTACTGAGCAAGCAGTGGGGCATTATTGATCACAAATACGCCGACTTAAAAATTGCTTTCTTGCGTCGTGGATTTCATTGATGTAACTATACTATTTACAAACACAAAGTGGAAAAACTAACTTTACGAGAGCAAGTCACGCAAGTGAGGTTGCCGGTTTTAATATTTTTCTCGGTAGATCACTCGGTACGGCTTGGAGTGAGTAACAGATGAGGAAGTATAAGGAAGACCTTGCTTTAACCGCAGAGTTGTGAAGATGCATTAGTAATTGCAGATGAAGTGTGTACTACATTGAAAAAACAACAAAGCCCTTTTCTTAAGCGAGAGATTACTAAAATGCGAAGCTTCCTCACATGCAACCTGAATCAAAGCCAAAGTCCGAAATTCACTCACCCAGTGTCCACAATACAAAACTGCCAAATTTCCAATCCAAAGCCCATTTTCTTTCAGCCAAAGTCTAAAGCCAACGTCCAGCCCCACACCACGAAACTCCAAAGCCCAAGTAAAACACTGCTGAAATTGTGTCTCATCATCATCGTCATCGCCAGTAGTGTGTGCTGCCAAAACTATATTTTACGTATTACGAGAGGTCCGTTTGGTGTGCAGAAACATCCCATTGTTATGTTATGTTGTGTACGATTTATGTACCCTTTGTGAAGCCCATTGTGTAAAGCTGACGTGTGCACAAAGTTGACTTTCCTGCAGTGCTTCTTTTTGACGTCAACTCAATCAGTGATGCGTAGAAAGCTTCGCTTTAAAGCGGTATTCAATAGTTTATAAGCGCCAACTTTTTACAACAACGCTCTACCTTACGTTTTGCAGATCCAGCCCCGATCCCGGCGGAGTTCAGCGTCGACGACGTTGAGCGTCAGCAGCTCGAATGGCTGACGGGCCTCGACGAGCGCGAGGATTACCTCGACGAACTCGGCTACAGGCGGGGAATCTTAACGACCACCAAGCATGGCTCGGTTCGATATTGCGAACCTTGCGAGAGAATTAAGCCCGACCGATGCCATCACTGCAAGAAATGCAGAAGGTATGCTGCTCGTTTTAGCCGCAGATTCTTCAGCGCCGTACGCACCGTAGTGGGGCAATAGGGGCCCAGGAAAAAGGCAGTTTTCTAAACAGCATATCGATTGTAGGCCATGACCTCGTGCGCTCATAGGACACCTCCAGTTAACTTACCTCTTTTGGACGTTCTATTGGGGCCACTAACCATTTCAGGGATAGGAGTAATGAGACCCCCGTCCGTGGGCTGAGACGTTTATTAAAGAGCCTAAACCAAAGCTCACAGTAAAAGTAAAGCGGTGGCGAAATGCTGTGCCACAAAAAACCAAAAGGTTGCGTATGTAAGGAGAGAGGGAAATCAGAGAAGAATAAAATAGCAAGACTTCGCCTGAAAGGACAGAAAAAAGTTACGCTGGGGAGACGGGGAATAGGCGAGAGAAGTGCGTGGACGTTCCCTGTCAAAGGTGGCTGCTGCGCTGCACGATGTCGCGACGCAGACGATGTCTTCAGATCCGGCGGATCTCGGGGACCTGGCGCGTTCTTTCGTCAGAAGCAAGGCAGCGGATGAGCGAAAAGTAATCGCGGCACCAAAGGGACATTTTAACATTCTGGTTTCCTGTGGGATCCAAGGAATTTTAGGAGTTCCAATTGCGTGATCAGTCGATGCGGCATGTCGTAATCAATTTAATGGCGCTCGGCGTTTTACCGCGTCTCTGTAACTATAGTGAGAGAGGTTGAATGACTGATTGATTGGATATGGGGTTTTACGCACTGACGTTATACAGGCGATGATGCGCGCCGTAGTGTAGGACTGTGGATCCACTTTGACGACGTGGGAATCTTTACTTGCGCCGAAATCTCGGCAGTCTGGTGTCTCTGCTTGTCACCTTCATATGAAAAGCAGCCGCTTCCGCCGGGAATCGAACCCGCGTCCTCAGGCTCAGTTGCACAACGCCTTAGCCGCAGAGACACCGTGGTGGGTTAGCGATAGATTAGACAACGCAGAATGAAGAGGACACGTGAGTAGTTTTCGCCGGATGTCTCGTATAATCTTCGTGTTTGAGACGATAAAAATTACTTTCCTGAAAATTTGTTTATGGACCGATAGAGCTTTCTGTTTGAACACTTTTTCCTCAAGGCATTGTTTTGTTGCCAGTGGGAGGGAATAACGAATGTCTGTCCCACCGCGAATTCGTGCAAAAGAAGCATAAATTAAAACTTTGCTTTGAATTGTTGTGTACAGATGCATCGCTAAAATGGACCACCATTGCCCCTGGTTCAACAACTGCGTCTCCTTCACAAACTACAAGTCGTTTTTGTTGACCATCACTTACTCTACCCTGCTGGGCATTTTCACGCTGCTAACGGCTATCCCGGGAGCATTGAAGGCGTGGTTTTCACTTGGCCTTTGTCTTGAGACGTTGCAAGTCAACGTGTTGGTCGTCTGCAGCGCACTCATCTCTGTTAGCTTGGGTTTGCTGGTGCCGATTCACGTCGACTTCGTCTTGCGGAATGTCACCACCTTGGAGAACCTGGGCAGCACTGTACTTCGTGAGGCCGACGACTCTTTTAACATCGGTTGGAAGAGAAACTTTGTCCAGGTAAGTTTGTAGCTGGGTCTGTCTGCTACTCATTAACTAGTTATAATATTACAGAGTGTGCCGACATCCCTCGTGTAACAGTCGCTTCAGCTTAGTTTGCTTCTTCAAGGATAAGCTTATAAGCATAACGTGGTAGAGCGGCCTTTTTCTAGGATGTGGTGCTGTTTCGGCTGCACTTTCTCGTTCGTGTTTGATTTGTAGGCGTGCTTTTGAAATGGTGCCGTAACCAACCACGTTATAGACAAACACTGAGTGTGTACTGGTACGTCTCTATTCTAGCTCTCAGTGAATAGCGTCTATGGGGCATCAGTAGCCTATATTTACACGGAAACAAGCTTCGTTTTAGTGTAATACACCGGTAGGGTAGCATGATTGGTTCATAATGTTTGTCAGCTTTTTTGGGAAGTCGCTTTGCCTCTTGTCACATTTTGCTGTGATGAATGATTATAGGGGCATTTCCTTCTCGAGCAGAGTGTGTGTCAGAACAACGGTACTGGTCCTCCCGGCGTGACAGAGGTGTATCCAGCAACAGGTCGGCGGCGTGAGGAGAAATATGTGAGGCAAGATAGTATACCTCAATATGAAGGAAACGTTTTTTACAGTTCTTAACCGCCTAAATTAAGGGATTGGGGAATAAGGTAAGGATAGAGTATTTTCTAAGCGCCCATGATAGGTTACCTCTTCACCTGCGTATGCATGACGGGGAGATGAATTGAAAACCCACTGCATTGAAGAAAAGTAAGGTAATCGCAAAACTTGTTACACCTATTACAGAGCCACTGGGACACTTATTTTCGAAACGTCCAATGACATAATGGCTATTTCGACGTGGTTCGTCGTAAAAGAATTAACCACAAAAACACGAGCCCACCTTATTTCGATAACCGCGTCACAGAACAGGAAGCCCGCATAAATAAAAAAAACTTATCTTCGCAGTGTACTATACTCTGTGTTCATGTAATGCCACAGAATCAATATCAGCATCATTTCCTGCTTTTCAATCTGTTACAAGGATATCAGGTTGTGGTGACCACTATAAAAACCACGTCAAAAGCAAAGCAGGGTCAAATAGGCCAATCTGCTGCCGCTTGAAAATGACGGAGTTCTGTGTTGCAGCGGAGGTAGCCGTAGCTTCACGTGAAGAAATGGAGGTGTTTATCGCCCAACTCACTAGTTTGCTTTAAGGTAAGCAGGCAGGGAGGAAATGAACTGTGCCAAGACACTGCTCTTGCCTAGGAGTAGTTACATTTAGTAACTTTCAAGTAATTATGTGTAGTGACTGCCCAACTGTCTTTAGTGACAAAACGAGTAATAGCCGTGAATAGGCGTCGTTTCTGCCTTTTATTGGCGCGCAAAGGACGAATGTAGGACGTGAAACATAGCTGGAAGAAAAGGCGTTTTTTACTTTTCTCTCTTTATATAGCTTCTCACGGCAGTCTCGCTTATGCATGCCGGCGGGTAAACCGACTCATAGAATTCTAATTCAGCTCTTCTTTCCTTGACAGCCCTATTCAAACTCGACTTGCCCATGGCGTCGTGAAAGGTTTTATGACTAATACTTTCCGGAACTTCGCTCCAATTTTTTCTGGTACTTAGTTGCGCTTACCTTTATCCTTGCCTTTGTTGAACTGCAATTTGGAAGTGGCAAGTTTTCGACACAAGTATATAATGAATGTGTATTACAGTGATGACGTATAGTGCACAAAACTGAAAACCTTCTAAGAACCTTCGAAGAGAACGTCGGATGGCAAACGAGCCATGAAAAGAATAGAGAAACAGGGACAGGGAGCGAGAGCCTTGGTTTTAGCAGCAAACTGGGATGCAGAGGATGTTCTCGAAGAAATCTAGAAGAAGTAGGGCAGCTAGGATGGACATGTAATGTGAGGTAGTAACAACTGGTGAAGCATCAGGCTAATGGAACGGCTACTGAGAATGGGAATAGAAGTATGGGAAGGCCGACAAGTATAAGCAGGCATGAGATGCGAAAATTTCATTGCAACGAATGGATTGTGGCAAAGCAGGACAGGATGAGCTGGAAGTATCTGTGAGAAGCGTTCATCCGGGGGCGGACCTAAGATAGTCTGATGATGATAGAGTTAACAAATGTTTTGTGCCAAACAGGTGCTTGTCTTTTTGGTAAGCCGTAATATGATAATATAGAACTTAAAATCTTCTTTTACATCAAAATACATTCGAAAATTTAGGCGCACTGAAAAGGTGTAAAACATGCTCATGTTTATCCGCTCAAGAAAAAATTACACCATCTTCCCGCAGGGGAACCCTGAGTAGTATGCGAAGCAGCCATGGGGTCGACTGAAGTTTCCATTAGTTTTCAGTTCGTCGTTTCCGTTGACGTTCAGCTTCGCGTGCCTTCGTTGTATCAGTAGCTTCTTGACGTAGTTTGAAGGAGTGAAAGACATAAGGCGCGTTCGTAGCACATACTCTCGTCTCGGTTTGTAGCGCAGTGGGAAGAGCGCCACGTACCTCTCGTTGCGGCAAGAGAGTCATGGGTTCGAAACCGGGCGCCGCCTAACTATTTCTTTTATTTATAGTGGACTGCGCTGACGTCAGGCGAAACGCTTACGGGGCTGAAGAGACGCGCATGCGCAGTAGAGTGCGGATGGCGGACAACGACGACAACAAGGGAGAAAGGGACACAGCCCCGAGCATGAGATGCTTCGCATGTAAAACATCCCCTAGCAGTAGCAGTACGAGAACAAATCCCTAGATAAGGGATGCGTGTGAACTGGGAACAAAAGTAAAAAAACTGTGGAAATGCGACAGTGTAATAGGAGTACAGTGGTAAGAAATTGTGCAATGACTGTGTACCCTGATACAATAAAAGCATCTGAAAAATACTCCATTACACAAAGTTATGCCACACCAAACAGGCATATCTGCCGCATGTGCGTTACGCTACGTTGTCGTTGAGGTTCGCCCACTGCATCTCTGTTGGGATGATGCACAAGCTAAGCGTGCAAGTAACGCTGTGAAAAGCGGGATCATGGCGTCTAAAAACAAAAAAAGAGAATTAAAAGATAATCTTTGTCGGATTGTTTATCGTCGATGCCCTCACAGCAGGGACGAGTATCTTAGCCATATTCAATGTCACACATCATGTCGTGTTGTCGGATTCTTCAAAACCCAGCCGATCCTGCATTTTGTCTGGAATTACTTTGCATTAGCAAGCACTTGGTAGGCGGGAAACTCAGTGGTATGTGACTTCATTCCATGTCTGCGGCACTTGGTGAACAGTTTCTGTTAGTGTTTGTGGCTCATAATTCAGCAGGGGTCTTCGCAGCATACAGAACAAGGATTATAGAAAAGTAGAAATGTGTTTAACCGTGTCGCGTACCATTTGTGCGCAAAACTACACGAACGCAATAAAGAAAATCTCGTGAAGGAGGAGCGTTCCACATGTTCGTCTTTGTTGGTACTTCTCAGACATCTTTGTGCACAAAAGTAACCGTCTGAAATTTAGAAGAAAAAATATTTAGCATGAGACTTTAAAAGGTGCATTTTTCTAGAATATGCGCCCAAAAAATGTTTACAGCGAAGCTTCCTTGAGCTGGGTTCTGAACCAAAATGGCGTGCGCCTATCGCGTTGCGTCCAGAAAGAACTGCACGTGCTCGCCTCAGTCAACGCGTTCCTCTAGAAGTTGTGCAAACTGCTCTGTAGCTCTCAACGTAGGTATCTTGGAAAAAATGTTGTGATGAAACACTACTCGTCACAGCGTATTTTTTTGGTATTTCGTACAGTTTTATATTTATTGGGCTACTTGTTTTATTTGCTGCAGTCGTACGAGCGGGCACTTGTGTTCGAGGTAACCCAGTACATGCCTTTTTCTGGTGTCTTACGGTGTTTTTCAGGTTTTTGGCCCCCAAATCCTCCTTTGGCCGTTACCTGTGTTCTCCAGCGTGGGCGACGGCGTTCGGTTCCCCACGGTGCTTCATCCAGACCCGTACCACCTCAGCCTGCACCGGATTCTCCCTGGAAGGGGTGCTTCCTCTGCGAGCAAGAGTTCAATGCTGGCTCTTCGTCATAGGAAAAGTCAAAGCAAGCGGATGATAGAGGCATCTGACATTTGATTCCGTGGTGTAGCCATTAGTTTACACCACAGTTAAATTCTATGTCTGGAATGTTTTTTAGTTGTTTCCATTATTAGCGCCACATCGATGCTTCAATATTAATTGAGTGAGATAAACCATGCACTATGACCTGTCAGCGTTCATTAAAATAGCATACAGAAAGCTAACAAGAAAAAAATTCTCATAGATACACTTATTGAATGGAGTATACCGAATTTCAGAAAAAATTAATAAAATTACGCCCATCCCCCCTCGCGGGAACCCTGGTGTGATGCGACGCTGAGGGGGGTTCAAGCGCAAGCGGAAAGCAACCGTCGACCGAAAGGCCGCCGAAGAGCGGCAGACCGGTTATATGCGCAGTGCGCCCGAAGGAGAGGAGACCGCGGAGAGAGAGAGTACTGCACATGCGCAGCACTGCGCGCAGCGCCACCCACCGGCGGAGTGAGAGCGCGCTGGGCCGCACACCCGCAGATGTTGAGAAAGAGTGTTCGCTCTCACCTGGGCACGCGCCGGCGCCAGTGCGTCTGCCGCGGCTATGACGCAACACAATCCAACACAATCCACTTTAATCCAATCCAATCCAAATCCAATCCAAGTCAAGCAAAACCAAGCCAAGCCAAGCCAAGCGAATCCAATCCAATCCAATGCCCCTCGTGAGAGAGTGTTTGCTATCGGAGAGGAGAGGGGGAGAGTTCAAAGGCTGCGGACAACAACGGACGCACGCAGGAAGGACAGGGCCGCCGACAAGAGATGCTCTCAGCGTCGCATCTAATAAAGCAATCAAAAGATGAAGCTGTTGGAGGTGACCCCTGACGGACAGAAAGTTGAGTTTCAGTATCTTTGTGGTGTCGTGGTTCACGTCGGCGGCATGGAATTTCAAGGACCTTGATGTTGAGCAAGGCCAGAGTGAGCTCGCCGTTTGGTCGGCATATTCGCGCGCCACTCTGCAAGAGCACCTTATCTTTTCTAGCGGATGCTTTCCACGCCGACCGTGTCGAAGCGCGGCCTCTTTCTCGACCGTGGGAACTATCCGTGGCGTCGTCATGCCGAGTCAATGATTACCTACAGCAGCTTCGACATTCAAGTCGCAACTCCTCTACGGCACAGAGCGCATGCGCATGACGACACGATGACTAACGAACGAGCGGTCTACGGTATGATCTATTTTTCTCATTCCAAGCGAGTGTTGCCACAATAGGGCGAACGTTGGCGTTTTTTTTTGTCGCCAAGGTTGGCCAATCTTCCGCAGTTGGTATGCTTGGCTTGACGAAATTTGCACTCGAGGCACGCGTGCACCAGCGCTCGTAATTTTCTTGTTACTGTTACCTGCGAACGCCATAGCCAAACGACTTTTTCAACAGTTTCACTGTTAAAAATCATGCACCCCTCCGTGTAACGACGACCATGGTTGAAGGCGAATCTGTCTTGTGATGGACTCTTTGATTGGTCAATCCCACACTTCGAGTATGTGAAATTCTGGAAGTACGCACTCCGTTTCTAGAATACCCGGAGCAACTCTCGCGTTTGCACTCTGTAGGCCTAACGTTTGGAAATAAGGTTTACGTTGCGGATTGGTGCCTGCTGCTTGGCGTTCGCTCCGACCATGCCGAAATGGAGCACTCGGGTATACTCCATCTTTATAAGGCGAGGGGCCCTGGTTCGAAAGCCGCCACGGAAGCGTTTTTTCTTTCCCTTCACCAACAATCATTCATCATCATCGTCAGAGAGAGCTGGCTTTCCTGCAGAACGTATTGGCATACAACGGCATCAGTCAGGACAGTAAAGCTTCGCTTCATAAAGAACGCGAGCTTGGTCTGGTCATTGGAAGTGGATTACCCTAGATGTTTCAAGGTCAGGAATGTTTGTAATGCGTTGGAGTTTCTAACACTTTCGAATGATTATGGTGCGTAACATACGTAATGTCTTAACTTAGTGTCCCACTTAAGTTGCATATGACTTTTTTAAAACAATAGAATATTTATAATTCGTTGGAGTTTCTAACACTTTCGAATGATTATGGTGCATAACATACGTAATGTCTTAACTTAATTTTCCCGCTTAAATTGCATATGACTTTTTTAAAACAATAGAATATTTATTACTAATGAATAAGCATTCTACCTTTGATCATACTGTTCTGATACAGCGCTGGTGTTTCTAAAGCGTTCTTTTGATCAATGTCTCAGCGACGCGGCCTTTTCTATTATCCGTGTTCAACCAACACGCCAAAATATCCACTTATATTTGAATGAGTGTGCGCTCCTTTCTTAGCGGTAAGGTGCAGTTTTGTTACATTCATGAACTCTGTTTATACCTGTACATTTCAGCGCATGCCTACTTTGTTCCAGGAACGCTGCTTTGTAACGTTTTCATTTATCGAGCTCTTTCGATTTCTTGTATTTTGAAAGCTTTAGGGTAACCCGTAGCGGTTTTGGCTGGTTATGTAAATGTAGCTATAGCACATACTTTTTGGACCTATCTACTGGCCGTGGTGGAGGAGTTGCATTTCTTCTTGAGGCCCCGAAAATGGTCAAATACTAGGCTCCTACACTGCAACCACACCCGACTTGAAATACTGCCACTTTTGGCGGGCGTATCGGTTTACTCAGTGTGTACCGCCGTCTGAATGGGGATATAACGTTTTTGAGTTCTAGGATAGCCGTCTGTCACGTATGGCTGAGCATGGCTACTTTTTTGTTGGCACAGGATGCTTTAATATATATTAGAACGCCAACAAACGATTATCCAAAGAATTTAACACTCTCTTAGTTTTCAGCGGGTTTCTTAGCGCAAGTGATGATGATGGTTGGGTTTTTATGGCGCAAGGCCGACTAAGGGCAAAAAGCGCCAGAGGAAAGTTTATTTAATGAAGTGAAGTGGTTACAAAAAAATGTCAACCGAACATAGTAAAATCAGTTACAGATAATGGTGATGGCTGGTGTATAGGGCCAGATTTGATTATGCGTGATAGGAAATGGGGTTTAAAAACTTAACGTCTGACAAATACTCAAACACACGTTTAACAGAAACAATGGCTTCGTCACCTAGAAACTGCGATGGATGTAGTGGGATATGTTGTCTGTAGAGTTCTCTGAAGTGTTTGTGTCGTGTTGTGTGAAGTGCCTTGCATGTGAGTAGTATGTGCACTACGGATAGGGCCTCTCCGCACCTGCTGCACTGGGGTCTAGAAGATCCCGTCAGCAGATACGAGTGCGTTGCATGGGTGTGCCCTATCCGTAATCTGGCCAAGGCGACTTCAGAGTATCTATTGCGTGTGTCGGTGGTGTATGGTCCCAATTGAGGTTTTATTACGTGTAACTTGTTGTCTCTTTGTTCACTCCAGTGTGTTTGCCATGTTTTGCGAAGTTGTTGTCTGATGTGTGGTTTCACGTCGGTGTAGGGTAATATGGTTATGTCTACTGTATTCGGGAGTGTAGCAACAGCAGCCATTCAGTCCGCTGCTTCGTTCCCGGCAATACCACAGTGGCCAGGGACCCAGCAAAGAACCAGTTCAAATTTGCGTACATACACAGACATAATACCCTTGACAATCAGATTGACAACGTGGTTTTTCGAAGGCACTGTTGACGACAGTGCCCGCACAACACTGAGGGAATCTGTATAGATAATGGATTGTGGGATGTGGTTTTGAAGTATATGATTCTTAGCGCAAGTGACAGGTCGACCCGAGTCAGAGTTGGTAGCCAATCGACTCTACTCTTGAAGCTGGTGGCTTGTCCTGTGCTACTAGGGATCATCTTCCTGTGTTTCTATGCTTGGGCAGGCCTTTAGGAGCAGTAACAAAACAAGAAGCTTTTACGTACGCATAACAGACGGTGCCCTTGAAGCTTTTAGAGCGCTAGTAATTCATCCAGATTGGGACAGTATTACTACAATCAATGATGGAAACGAGGCCTTTAATGTTTTTCTTGGTGTACTTGCGCAAATATACCAATCTCACTTCCTTTAAAATCGCGTGAAACACCTCGCCGAATGTGAAAGCCGTTGATTACGCAAGATTTGCGACAACAAATTAAACTTCAGTACATGTTGTACAGAACATTTCTAAATACACGTTCAAGTATTGTTTTAATACCTTCAAGCAGTTCAGAAGCAAGATAATACAAAAACGCCAACAGCCCCAGCCTCCGTGGGTCCTCGCCCCTAAAACTAATATCTACCATATGGGTGTGCTCGTCCGGTTGTTTGTTTGAACACTGGAAAACTCCGGATACAGTATACTCTGCCTTCTCTTTGCAATGCGTTTTACTGCGCCTGTTTTGATATCGACAAATGCTGAAAGCGTCATCTACGTGCCATGTGTTCCAGAATGGGTTAACCTTATTTTTATCGTGTATCTCATTTGCTTTCTTGCTTGACTGTTTGTTACACCCGTTGAATATAACGGGCAGTACGTGCGACGTGAGGGAATGCGTTATTGTTACATTTTCACCATTACTTTTTCTGATTGCCTTAAAACGGTGTTTTTGCTTTGTCGCGACGGGGCTGTTGAACAGAAGGGGACGGCGACCTCGTCAAGCTGTTTACGATGGCTTTTTGCCGCGTTTCAGATTTCTGTATCGGTGTTCCAGGAAGAGAGATAAAGTTTCATTATTATTAGTTTTTTTCTTTGCGAATAGGTAACGCGTCAAAATTTTCAAACAAAAATGAATGTCGTCTACGTCACGGTGCACCACGCATAATAATATAAAAGAAAATCTAGTGGTATAGGGGCAACAGTTAAACCCAGTTATAAATGTTGTTTGCGAATCTGAGTCTATATTTTCCGTCTCTCTTCTTTTAGATGCCACTGCTGCATATTTATGAAATCTGCTTGTAGCAATATTCTCGCCTCAATCTTCCTGGCTCATTGATAGATTTAAATCTTAGAAGCCATCAAACGCCGCCACGTGAAGCACTGAACGTAGCGGAGAAAGCAACGGGAAAGATAGCGGGTACAGTAAAAACCGGTTATAACGAACAGCGTGATTCAACGCGATTTTTTCGCTATACGAAGTAGCCCGATACAACCGAACACGCTTAGAGCGAACTTTCATGCCAAATTTGTTGTAAACAATGTGATGAGTTGACTGGACAGGCGATAAAAAAGGAAGTCGATGCCATTCATCGTAAACAGTAATCTACTCTAACCGACATTTATTGCCCCAAAATATAGACCTATTTCCAGTAAGCAGTGCTTTTCGCCTGAACACTGCGTTTAGTACCATCATCGAGTGTCGAATTCCCGACAGGCGACATCATTTCGACGAACTCCAGTCCACGTCGCTAATGTGGCCGTTTTTGTTTCTCTTTTCCACAGTGCGATATCTCCAAGGCTGCTCGCACGTACTTGATCACGTGGCAGGCAGCTGCTGAATAAAAGTGGTACAACGCGAAACTGGCAAAAGCCGCGGATTGCTCCCGCTGCTGCGTTTCACGGAAGCGTGGGGGGAAGGCCGGAGGGGGATGGCAGCACGGCGGCCCGAAATCAGGGCGCAGCCGGCCAAGAAGCGCTTCGGTGGGCGTTTGGTGATTCGGATCGCGCGGGCTCAGAGTTTCATATATCCAATGCTTAGTTCGGTATAAAAATACGCTTTACGTGCATAGTAGCAGAAAATAATTTGTTCGCTATAAAGTATTTTGTTTTATTAGCGTTTAACTGTAGTTGCAGGCTCTGGGTTCTTGTCGATGAAGTTATCGCGCACATTTAGCATTCTCCACTGACGTTTACAGAGAGTTACTAGTGTTGGCGGAGTATAAAGGGTTACATTGGGCTGTGGTAGTAAGGAGAGATAATTAACGCAATATCCCGTAGATGGGAGAGCTAGTTTGAGGCCTCATCTGAAGTACTAGTCTCCTCAGTACAGTTTGGATAACAAAAATTCACAGCATATCCACGGGGTGAATGATGATGAGTGGGCGAAGCTCCTGAGGGGAAATCATCGGTAAAACCGTGACTCTTCAGTGAAAGTTCGCCCACTACATCTGTGTCCGAACGTAACGTCTAGAAAGTCTCGCTTAAACCGCGCGTGGGCACCTTGGGGCTGAGCTCGCCTGATGCGTTTTGCAGACGCCTCACGAGCTCTCACTGCATCGGGGTCTGCCTGCCGATACGCGCGCTTTCTCGCCGCTTCCCGTTCTCTGACATTTTGGAGATCCTCTTCGCGCCGCAGCCGTGCCGCTTCGCGTACGGCAGGGTCCTCGCGCCGTTGCCGTGACGCTTGGGCCTCTCGTTCTCGAACGCTGGGATCTTGGCGGCGTCGTCGCGCAGCCAGACGACACGCTTCGGCCTCCCGCTCTCGTACGGCAGGATCTTGGCGGCGGCGTCGCGCAGCTTCACGGAGCGCTTCTGCCTCGCGGGCTCGCACATCTGCAGCCTTATCCATCGGGCGACTCCGAGCGCGCGCCAACAGCGAACGGATTTTATTACAACGCTCCCCGCCATCTAGTAAACAATCAAAGAACTAAACTAGAGGTAGCCACGCCATCTAGTAAACAATCCAAGCGCATCTTTTCATCATATACAAGTACCGCCATCTAGTAAACAATCCAAGAATGAAACTAGAGGTAGCCACGCCATCTAGTAAACAATACAAGAACTAAACTAGAGGTGGCTACATACATACGTCGAGGATGGACAGACCCACGCCCTAAGGAGCTTCGCCCCTAAAAGTGACAAATAACCCACCGTGTGGAAGCGTGTTTTGGGAGATACACTATTCAGTTACGACTAGCTGCTCTTTGTTCTGTTTTGCCGGTGGGGCGTTTATGAAGTCGCCGGATTTCTCGTACGTATTTTTTGCTGCTCTGCCTTGTGATGATTATGCCTGGTGATTACGTCTGCGTTGCGAGCTCGTTTTTTGTTTGAATTAATACCAGCGTAACACCAGTGACCAGCCGACAACCCGCCGTAGGCTGTCAAAACAAGACCTTCATTAACACAACTGATAATGACGCCGGTACCTCCGCCGATAACACCGGCGTGTCTCCAAGGGCCTTCAGTATTTCTGAGCTGCATTGACGGGCAGCGTTCTACCGGAGACGTGGTTCTTATCTTTTATCAATGCCATCCGTGGCACCGAGGACTTGTTCATTGTTTGCTGTCTTTTCCCCAAACATTCCGTGCGGCTTGCAAGGATAGCAAGATGTAGAGGGTGAAGCTGTGGGTAGCGCTTGGTCTGGCTCAGTCTGCCCGATGGCTGCCTTGCAGATAATGTATATAGATAACTTCGCCCCACCTGATGGTTCTTCTCATCTTTGTTCTGCCCCACTGACCACATAAAACGTCTGTGCACATTTTTACGATGGTGGTGGACTTTGTAGGCAACGGGAGTATTAAAATGATTGAGCCGGCGCTCGAAGTTTGGCTGTAAAAGACAAGAAATGCGGCTTAGAACAGGGCTACAGCTGCAAACAATATGGGCACCATTTTATTTGATAAAACAGCATCTTCCCAAGTAACAATAGTGCATTCATGTAAAAGCTTCCCAACCTCAGAACGTCCAGCGCTGTTATTACGGGTACTCTAGACAAACGCATTCGACTAGGAACCCATGTTGGTCTAAGGCGCCTGCAATACATACCAATACCTGTTGGGCGGGTGCGAGTAATTTGAATTTTTATTCCTACGGAAAAACCTTTCAAGCACCTGTCATGGTTCCTGCTTGAAAAAGTGAATGACATGTTCACAGCCGTTTATCAATAAAGAGTCGGAAATACGAATGATTTATTGATTTCTACAAGAAAACGTTAAACACGTTCTTGCTAGAAACTAGCGTTGGTAAAGCCTTCAGTTAATTTGATGAGCATTAGATTTTGTCATGTTCTGACAGCGACGAGTTTGTTTTTTTGGGATGCTCCGAAAGTTTTCGTGGTTTTTCGTGAATGCTTTGGACCGCTTGCGACGTCCAACCAGATTCTAGAGGTTGACTAGATGTAGCTTTTAGCCTAAAGATTCATTATTGTTGTTCCCCACTTGCTGTGGATATGACCCCTGAAACATAATTCCGCTCCTCAGCGACTCGTCCGCGCGTTCAAAGCTCGTACGGATAGGAAGTATTGTTCGGTGCCTTACAGATGGCTGTGAAAATCCTGCCCATACCGCTGTACAGCGTGAAGCATTCCTCTTGCATCGGTGTTCTTTACTTGCAGATATGATGGTGCTACAAAACCGCAATACGCTTATAAAATCAAGCAAAGAGTAAAAGTGGTTGGAAAGCAATACATTCCCTTAATTAAGCACAACCTAAAAAGGCTAGCAAACAGCGATGTATAGATGTGTTCCTTGTTAATTCAGATGCTCGGTTACCCTAAAGTACTGACCCGAACCTTGTGAGGTGCTCGCCGAAGCTCCAAGTGAATATTATAACGTCGTCGAGGTAGACAAGGCAGGTGCGCCATTTTAGGCTAGCTTGTACCTAGTACATGACCCTTCGGAACGTTGTTGGCGCCGTGTACAGTATAAACAGAATTCCCTTGAACTGTACAGCCTGTGCGGCGTTATCACCGCTGTATTCTCACGTTCCCTCTCGTCAACATAGATTTTCCGGAACCCGGTGTTCATATCCATCGAAGAGACGTACTTCGCGTGGCAGAGGGGGTCACGGGTGTCGTCAATTCGGGGGGGGGGGGGGGGGGTGCGGAAGTGTAGACGTTTTTTTTATAATTGCGTTCAGCCGTCGGTAGTCACCACCGAACCTCAATATGCCGTCTTTTTTCTTCACGAGTACAGCTGTGGCCGCCCAGGAGCTTTTCGAGGGTTGTACGATGTCTCCGTTGAGCATGTCAACTTGCGTCCAAATAGATTCGCGCTCGTGTGAAGACACCCGGTACGGTGACTGTCGCGTAGGTCAGGCTCCATTGCTGGTAATATTTCTGTGCTTCGCAACGGGCGTCAGTCGTAACTTGGAGGTAGACGAGAAACAGTCGCTGTAGCGGCGTAGCAAAGCCCATAGGTTTTCCCGTTTGTCCTGCGTAAGCGCCGAGTTTACATCGAAGGAAGGCTGAGGGTGGCAGCTTCTGTCGGGCTGACGTTCCAAGTCGGCGACCGTGATCACGTCACTTGTTTCGCGCATTCCTTCAAGGGACCAAATTGCAACGCCTTTGTTTAAATGCTGGCAATCCTTGGGGAAATTAGTCACCAGGTTGTCGGATTTTCTTTGCTCCAAGCGGAAAATACCTCCTGCGAAGGAAACACCAGGTTCCACAAGCAAGTTTTGGTCGCTGTCTACGATAGCGTCGGTGTCAGGAGCAGGATCGTAACAGTACACGGCGATCATGAAGCTTGCACGGGGACACAGGGTGACGTGGTCCTCGGGAATCCATAAAGTTCGTTTTTCGGGGCTTCGTTTCGGTGGCATGGCGCGATCGGTGGAAAGACTGATCGACTTGTCCTGCAAACTCACAACAGTACCATTTTCGGCCAAAACGTCAATTTCTAGAATCACTTCGAGGGAGCATTTAGGGAGTACGGCTGAAGCAACGGGGTACGCGGGGCTATTTATAGTGGCACGCGATGTGCACGTTCTGCTTGTTCTGCGATCGGGACATAGGGAACGGACCTACACTTTTAACAAAAATTCTAGTAAAAAGGTAGTAACAGGGTGCACTTACTAGCTCCTTGCGAACTTCACTACCCCCAGAACGGTACGTAGGGTCTGTCAATACGTATGGAAACTAAACGCTATCGTTGCTAGTCTAGACCGGGCACTTTGTAAATGCTGCTGGTTTGATAGTAACATTCACTGATAGTGACAAAATTTTATGAATTATTTACAGCCTACAACGTCAGTTTCAGTTTATGGTTTCAGTTGAAATGGTATAGCGCATAAATAACTCTAGGAGGTCCCATAGTCATAGACTGGGGAGGGACCTTCTACCAACAAGTACAAACGAAAAGTACATTTAATGCGGTCAACAACAGTAACAATCCTAAAAAAAACACAAAGAAACAACATGTTTACACAATGAAGCCAAATATTGGTATTCACAATCAATAGTAAGAACACTATAACTACAGCGCTTTTCCCACTTCAAATCACGATCAAAAAGTTTTTGCAAATCCACATGCTGACTTCTATGCGCTCACATTAAAATGCACATTTCTACAATTACCGCTAAAATATTTGATTTTCGCGACAACCACACTCACTATTTCTGACAAGTTGGCGCTTCTGGGTATAAAAGCAAGGTCAAACGTATTTCTAAGGTAACGAAGTAATACTCGCTCTCCTCGTGCATCCCATTGCTTTTCTTGCTCAATTTGTACGGTATTTAAGTGTGATATGTGCGTGTTAAATGTGTCTTTTTAGAACTGCGCGCTCAGCCGATCCCCGTGGTCACGCGTAGTTTTTACTAGGTTACGCATGGCCAGTTAGTAAAAACACTAAGTACCTATGTATACTGTGACAAGTAACGGGTTAGTGTTCTGTTAGTAAGTGCCACGACCTTTTTTTAAGAGTTTAGATGATCTATTCCGCCATCCTCGATGGAACGGCAATTGGCTACAGAAGTCCATCGGGTCTCGCCAGCAGCGTTTATCGTCTCTAGCGGTTACGGCAGCTCCGGACATAGTGGGTGACATTGTATGTAAGGCCTGATCAGTAGTACTTCACCTTGATTCTTTCAAGTGGTAAATGTCCGGAACACCGGTCGTCGTGGCACGCTTTCAAAATTTTGCCGCAGAGGCCGGCGGGGACGACGTACTTCGTTCTCGTTGTAGGTTCAAGGTTCTACTTCACTAGCAGCCGCGTTTTCAGGCAGAATTCAGCGGAGTTGCTCCTAAACGTGCTTGGCCCGGAGGCATTCTGTCCTTCGAGGCGGTCGGTCATGACGCGCAGCTCGGGGTCGGCACGCGGCTGCGTGGCTAGGTCGCTTTCCGTCACGATGGCGAGGAATGAGGCGTCTTCTTTGGAGTCCTGTGGCGGTGGGGCGAAATGAGCGCATGGCAGGCAGTTGGCGTACGAAGGTTGCCTACCCGATTTGTAAACGATGGTCAGGTGAAATTCGTGCAGGGGAAGGCTCCGTCATCCAAGGCGGCCTGAGGGGTCCTTCAGATTTTCTAGCTAACACAAGCATGGTGGTATGGGGCCACA
Organism: Haemaphysalis longicornis; assembly: GCF_048455015.1. NCBI lineage: Eukaryota > Metazoa > Arthropoda > Arachnida > Ixodida > Ixodidae > Haemaphysalis > Haemaphysalis longicornis. Next base: position 71,800,448 of record NW_027526460.1, on the reverse strand, counting down.
TTATATGGCCTGCCGTAGACAAAGGGGAAAACTTTGAAATGGTCCATATTAAGGCAAATCACGCTTTTTCAGAGGCAGAATAGTTCCTTTCCGCCTTTAATGGACCGCGGCTGGCATTAACGTTTTTTGCAGCCGTTGTGAAGAAATTGATTGATTGATTGTAGGGTTTAACGCCCCGACGCTACGCAGGCGATGAGGCGCGCCGTAGTGGAGGGCTCCGGATTAATTTTGACCACCCGGATATCTTTAACGTGCGTCGAAATCTCGTACACACGGGCGTTTTTGCTTTTCGCTTCCAACGGAAAAGCAGCCCCCCCGGCCGGGAATCGAACCCGCCACCTCGTGCCGTTGGGAAGCGAGCTTTTTCGTGTTTCTTCTGTATGCCGCGCAGCCTACCTAATTTGATAGGAAGACTGTATCGTCTGTGGTCACTAATTAGAAAGTTCAGCTTCTAGTTTTGCTTGGGTCGAGGCATCGTGTCTCGGCTTGTGCGCGCTGACCGTCGTTCGTTACACGTCGTTGTTGTAGCCATCTTGGTAACGGTGGGTTAAGACATGTTCGTTGTGCGCCAATCCGTGTGGTGGTCACAGTGTTCGGGTGTCACTTCAGGGTAAAGGGTAAATAGGGTCGTCGGGTGAGGGCGTAACGTGAATATTGGTCTCCATTGAGTTGTTGGAGGGTTTTCATTTTTCCGCCGTAGTGCAATATCACCTACAGAAGTTGCTGCTTTCAGGTTCCCCTTCGGGGGCTGGGGAACCTTCAACGAGCGAAGGCAGTGTTGCTGTGGCGGCTTTGTTATCCGTATGAATAGGCCGATACGAACTGTTGATACGCGCTGGGTTTCGGCTACCACGGTTCAGGTAATCGTCGATCACGTCGTGTGGCTGTCGTGGTAACGGATGAGGTTGGTCGACGGGGGTTGGTTCCGCTGTCCCAGTCGCTTGTACCGGCAGCGTCGGTTGATGTGTCCGGCTTCTCTGCAGTGATAGCAGAGCGGACAATAATCAGGAGATCGCCATACGTCGGTCTTCCGGGAAGCGTTCTGCTTCATAGCCGGTGGTCGGGAAGGCCACGTTGGGCGGCGGCACGGCGGGACCTCCTGGCAACGAACAGCAGATGATCAAAGATGGCAAATTGCTGCAGCGTAGGTCATGGCTTGGACTTCTAGATGTTATTCCGGCTGCGTACCTGGAGCTTCCTGGGGCTTTCTGAACTTCTTCCCTGACGCCGTAGGTACGGGAACCGACTTCGGGTGGCCATTTCTTTGGGAACAGCCTGCGCAGTTCTTCGCGGACGACGGTGCCGGTTGTGTCCTGCAATGCGCCTGCTGTCACTCCAGCGGCGTTTGAAACGTTCGACGGACACGTAGTCACTTGGTAGTATTGCCTCAGGCGCATGTCGATGGTCGTTGCAATAATGATTGTGTCGGGCAAAAACTCAGAATGCTTTTGGTGAGTTGCGCTATAGTTTTGTTTGACGACACGCATTAAGAACCGCACTTCCTTCTCTTCCGTCACCTCAGGGTCAATTCGCCGGAACAACCGCTTTATTTCTTCTAGAAACACTACGATCCCGTTATCTGGGTGCCGCGTGCGAGTCTGCAGCAATTCCTCGGCGCGTTCCTTGCGCACAAGAGTAGTAAAAGTGTGTAAGTACTCCATCTTGAATAGCACCCAGGTCGTCAAAGCGCATTCATGGTTCTCAAACCATACTTGCGGGCAGAGCCTTTAAGGTAAAAAAAAAAAAAAACACTTGCCGAAGTGTCCAGTCGTCGTCCCATTGTTTGAAAATCTGGACCCGCTCAATTTTCTTCAGAAATTCGGGATCTTCGAAAGGCGACCCGTGAACTAATGGCTGCTTCCGGGGTGGAGGGGGGGGGGGGCTACAGGATAACAGGTGACGTACTTGCAGCGTTAGTCCGTATTCCGGCGGGAGACCTTGCATTCGGCAGATGCCACTCGCTGGGCTTGTGTGTAGGCTTGACGGGGCCTCAGGGTGCATGTTCCCCGCACCTCCACTAGAGGTCACGTAGCCATAAACAACGCAGGTTTCTTCAAGTATAAAAGGTTATCGGAGCGGACTTGTGCTCCGCTAATACTCAAAGACAATACCTGCGAAATGGAAGCAGTCAACGAAGTGACGTGCGCAGACTGGCGTTGGCGAATCGAATTCGGCGGTGTTCGCCTTGCGAGCATTTATCCCTCAGCGTTAATCCTTCGAGAACCATCGAATCAGGCCTATGACATTGGCGATGAAAGACGAACATTCTATTAAGTGATGACAGGTGCTACACCCTTCCTATCCTCAGCGTCGCACACAAAAGAAACAGACAGGGAGGCGCGCTTCACTTATAACTTAGCTAAGACAGCTGGGTGCGGCCAGACGCTGGCAATAAAACACACAACTAAGCAAACAAGAGGGTATTGTTCGCGTCATTAGGAACGAGGACATTTTTATGAGTATTTATAAATTTCGGAAACGCCAACTTGAGTTTACCTATGGTTCATATGCGGACCCGCTCATTTTGGGTCAAGGTGTGTGCCGTTGTGTATGCGATACACTTCGGGAATTAACAGCAGCATGCCCACAAAATCTCAGCACTGTGAGTCTGAAAAAGTACTTCCTGAACATGTGGCTCAGCCTGTATTCATAGAAAACGACGCCCTATTTACATCGACAATTTTTTCTTATCATCTCGTTCTGTGTGCAGCTTACTAGCCGCGGTGGCAGTAAGTGTGGTAAGCAGATGTTTTATTGTACTCCAGCTATAGCAGCGTTTTTCCCTAGAGCGTTCCAGCCGGTGGCGGTCTGCACGTGTGGCTGCGCAAATCTATATCGCGTGCGCCCCAACAATTAGGTATCCGGCTGAGGCCAGACCATTACCATTTGGTCGGACGACGGCTGGCGACACGTTTGAAACAGGTGAGCATCTTGCTTCGTCAATGTTACGACATGTATAGAAATCATGCTAAATGACTTTGCAGACACCGGTGTAATATTCTACCGCGCGTGCTCAGTTTCGTCCTTGATTTTCAGTTACCTGCCACCTTGCAAATACTACATGGTATTTAGGAGTTGAAGTAGCTGGTTATTCTCTTGTCATTGCTGAATCGGCGACTGCTCCCTTCCGCGCATTGTTTCCGAGGGAAGATGGACTATGTTATTTTAACTGTAGAACACAAGAAGCCCTCGTAAAAAATCCCTCCGCCACCTTTAGGAGCTCTTACAGTTGCCTGAATCAATTCTTGATTTCGGCAGTCAACCTTGCATCGGGTTCCGAAGAGCCTGCTACTTATTTTCTGGCATGCTTGAAGTCTGGTGACTACTGCTTTTTAAGTACTAGAAGGAGCAGTATTAAACATTGTACCGCGGAAGATATTACAGGGACTTGTCGAGATGTGTCGGGTCGTGGTGGGAGCTTCTTGATGTATATGTTGTCTTGAGTGCACAGCCGTGCATGGCTCACTAATATTATCTGTGGTGCGAGGCCACGGTTTAAGTAATTGCAGGTTAAAATGAGAAAATTGTCTTCGCATTTCAGAAGTTTAGGGCTATCGAGTCCACGCGTACCACTTAGACGGGAAATAGAACCACTTGACTACCAATCGTTGTCGGTAACAATTTACTGTTAGGTGTTTGGGGGCCTGTTTTGGGATTGGGAGGTAGAAGAGAAATCCTAATGGCCTCCAGATTACACCGCACCTGTCTACAGCAGCGCAGAAAGCACATTCCGTGGCTGCCGCGCCCTTACGTTGAAGATGGGCAAAATGCGGCGAAGCAAATACCCAAAATGTTCGCAGGCGAATCTGCACTGGTCAATAGTGGACAATTAAAAAATGAAACCTGCCAAGTTGTGCATCTTCATTGGTTAGTTTAACAGCGAAAGGTTTGGCACACATGTCAAGAAGCACACATCAAGCAGCAGAAGCATGGCTCTGAGGTCGACGCGGGAGTTTTAAAACAGCCGCACCGAAGGAGTGTCGAACTCCACCGAATACTTCAGGTATCGGGGTCGGGTTTTCTTTGGAGGGGAGGGGGGGGAGAGGTTGGTGAGACTACTATAGTTCTCTATATTTTTTAAAAGGTCAATTTTACTTAATAATGTATCGATGCGTGCTAGTTGGTGTTTCATCATGGGAACAGGTTAAGCGCCAGGCTCAAATGGAGGAAGGAATACAGACAGGAAAGGGGCGCACGAAAAACTGAGCTTTATTCGCTCCGAAAGCAATTATTTGGCAGCAGTTATTATTTGGCAGTAAGCAATTATTTGCATTTGGCAGCAGTGACAGCGCTGTACGCTCGGACCGATAACCACTTCTACATTTTTACAGTACCGCCTCAATCCGAAGCTTGCTGCTATGCTCCTGCGCATCGTGGCCGGGTCATCGTGCTGACGGGAAAAGCGCCGACTGACGGAAGGCAGCTGTACCTGAAGCCACTGAACTGCTATAAAGTCTTCGCCATTCCGGAAACCCCCGCATTTGGCAGCAGTGACAGCGCTGTACGCACGGACCGATGACCACTCCTGAATTTTTACAGTACCGCCGCAATCCGAAGCTTGCTGCTATGCTTTTGCGCATCGTGGCCGGGTCATCGTGCTGACGGGAAAAGCGCCGACTGACGGAAGGCAGCTGGACCTGAAGCCACTGAACTGCTATAAAGTCTTCGCCATTCCGGGAACCCCCGCATTTGGCAGCAGTGACAGCGCTGTACGCACGGACCGATAACCACTCCTGAATTTTTACAGTACCGCCGCAATCCGAAGCTTGCTGCTATGCTCCTGCGCAACGTGGCCAGGTCATCGTGCTGACGGGAATACTGCCGACTGACGAAAGACAGCTCGACCTGAAGCCACCGAGCTGCTGTAAAGTCTTTGCCATCCCGGAAACCCCCGCATTTGGCAGCAGTGACAGCGATGTACGCACGGACCGATGACCACTCCTACATTTTTACAGGTTAGTGAGTTTAATTAGAAAGTAGTTGCTGCCGTTGCTCTTGCCGCTGTAACTCCTGCCCTGCGTCGTTTTGTTGTGACGTTGTGTCTTTGTCGCACGGAAGAGCATGGAATATATCCAAGGACCTTGTTAAACTGTTTCTAGAGTTAAATGAAGAGTTAAAAGCTGAACTGAAAAACTTGAAAGACGCTGTAGAGCGTAATGTCCGATCAGAGGAGAGAAGCTTGCGCATAGAGCTTGGCAAAATGAAGGCGAGCCTGAACTTCATATGTAAGGGTCTCGATGATGCAAATCGTCGACTTCAGATCACCCTGTGCGTAAAAAAACAGCTGATAAAAGAGAATGAATCCCTCCGGACCAGTTTTTACTCTGGAGAAAGATTTGGTCGAAAGCCAAGCAAGCCTTCTCAAATCCGAGCAATACACGCGAAACCGGAACCTCGAAATCAAAGGAATAGAGCAAACAGGAAATGAGGATCTACGGCAGGTACTTGAAAAAATGGGCAAAACTCTTGACGAACCCATAACGGGAAGCGATGTCGACATGTGCCACAGATTTCCAACAAACGATGAAGGAAAAACTAACATCATTGTGCAGTTTCAGCGCCGTGAAAAGCGCGATAAACTGCTTCAGAGGCGCGAAAGAAACGGTTAACAACAACACTTCTCGGCTGCCTGCAGACGTTCCCGTGTATATCAACGAGCTCTTGTGCCCCTCTGTGAAAAAGATATTGGGAAGGGCCGTGGCACGCAAACGTGAGCATGATTGGAAGTTTTGTGTGGACGCGAGATGGAAGCGTTTTCGCACGCCGGACTGACACGTCGCGTATCGTAGCCTATCACTTGTGAAAACGATCTGAATAATATCTGCGCCAATATCTCCGTGTAATGCGCCAGACCGCGAGGTAACTACGCAGAACTTCACGCAACCATGTTCACGGGTTGTATTTCCCCTGAAGACATAACGCACGTCGTAAAACATAACCCAACAAAAATTTTTGATTCTGATTCTGATTGTGGGGTTTAACGCGCCGACGCAACGCAGGCGATGAGGCGCGCCGTAGTGGAGGGCTCCGGATTAATTTGGACCACCTGGGGATCTTTATCGTGCGCCGAAATCTCGTACACACGGGCGTTTTTGCTTTTCGCCTCCATCAGAAAAGCGGCCGCCGCGGCCGGGAATCGAACCCGCGACCTCGTGCTCAGCAGCGCAACGCCTTAGCCACTGAGCCACCGCGGCGGGTAACAAAAATTTTTAAACTGTTTCACATGAACGCACGTTCACTGTGGCAAAAACGGGACGATGTTGAATTTATTGCGCAGCATAGCGAAGTAACCGAGAGGAAGAAGAGGACATGGCCCCAGGACGCTAGGAAAAAAAAGAAGACGAGAAAGAAGAGGAACTTTCGGACAACATGAACGTAGTTAACAGCAATTCAGTGTGATTCAAATACAGTAATTCTTTCGTTGCGGCGGCTAACGACTCCATTCTTCCGCAACATATGGTGCCGAAACCCGGGAACTGAGTTGGAGCCACCAAGCCGACGGATCAGGGACCAAGAACAGTGAATGCGGTATCAATGTGCACAAAGCGAACGAGGCCTCGGTAAGGACCACAGCATAGAGAAGCTGAAAATGAAGAGAACGTGTCGTCGCAAACAGAACACACGGCTGATCAATGAAGCGAAAACTCTTTTGGATACGGCTGATTTGGAGACTTTGGGTGCGCTCATAGAAAGGTTGCAGTCCAACAATGACGAACTGGACAAGCTGAACGTCGAGCTGGAGGGAGCCATACCGGAAGAAGAGTTCGCTGCAGAGTGCGTTGCCGTGCTGACACACGAAGACGCCGCCAAGGGCATGCTGGGCCAGTTAAAGGCGAGGGAGAGATATTCCGGAGAGGTCAACACTTGCCGAGATTGACAGCCCCAGCCTCTGTGGTGGGTCCTCAGACTGACGAGCGTTACCGCCATGGAAGCTCAGTGAAGCTCCCGACGCTGCAGCTCCAAGCATTCAACGGCGAGTTTTGCCAGTGGCTGAGATTTTGGACCCAGTTGAAGTCAGCCATCCACGAGATCCCCAGACTGAGCAATGGGGAGGAGTTTCAGTACCTTCGGTCACTGCTGGGTGGGCCAGCTGCTGCATCCATTGCTGGTCTGCAACCGACAGAAGACTGCTATCCAGCCGCCATAGAAATTCTTTCGCGGCGCTTCAGTGACACCCGCCGCATTGTGCAGGAATCTTTGGCGCATCTTCGATCGCTTCCTTCAGTGGAGGCATCAAAAGATGTCGGTGGACTACGGCAATTGCTGGATCACGTCCAGTGACATGTGCGCGGCCTCATGGCGCTGAAGATTTCTTCAGCCGCGTACTCTACGATGATGACTGACGTGCTTTTGAGAGCGTTACCATGAGACATCGTAGTTGATTACTGCCGACAGATAGCGCACAGTTCGCCCAGGTCAAGCCTGAGGGACGGAGAGTCCTCCGTCGGCGGGGCAGCTGCGTCATCGGCGTCCTTTGACGGTGAGCTTAAAAAGCTCTTGTCCCACCTCACCATGAAAGTAGAGAGTAGAGAAAGAAGCATGATCGGCATTAGACAAGACCAAGCTGACACCGAGTCCGTTTATGGATCGGAAAATCGGCTCATGCTTCCAAATGCAGCTGTTCCAAGTTTTAGTTCCTCGAATGAGTTCAGTTGTCTGTTCTGTCATTCCGATAAGCACTCTACAGACGAATGCCATGAAAGCATCGGATACAATGATAGAATAAAAAAGTTGGCAAACAACCGGCGATGCTTTCGTTGTACCACAAGAGGGCATTTTTCAAGGGAATGTCAGCGTAATGTCGAGTGCGCCAACTGTTCCGGCCGACATGTCTCTTCGTTGTGCGATTTTGGCTGGCAGCGAAGAGGAGCAGACAGGTTGTTGCGGAAGATGGACGCCAGGAACCTGCATTGCCGCACTCGCCTTTCTCTCGGCATGGAAGTGCTGCTGCCGACGTGCAGGTTATGGATTCAAAGGAATGAGCAATGCGCCTACGTCCGCGGCTGAGTGGATGGAGGCAGTCAGCGCTCATTCATACGCGAAGATGTCGCACGTACCCCACGTCTGCGAGAACTTGGGAAGACAAGCTTGCACCTTCATGCGTTTGGCCAGGATCAGTCATTAAAAAGAGATTGTCGCCTAGCGGAAGTCTTTGTGCGGAGCCAATACAGCGACGCTGTGTTCCCTATAGAAGCAATTGAAGTTCCCTTCATTTGCAAAGATATCATTCAAGTACCCACTGAGAGGGGTTTTATTGCTCTTATCGAAACCGGTGGTGAACCTATTGCGGACAAACTTCTTCGGCCAGGCATAGCCGCTGTACCTGGGATCAGCCTTCTACTCGGAGCCAACCACCTTTGGAAGGTTATGACAGGAGAGGTACGTCGTCACGCAAGAAACAACGGCCTTGTTGCATTGCATTCGGTCTTTGGTTGGATGTTTCAGGAGCCCTTATCTGTAGCCAGTTCATTGGATATCGCAGCAAATGTCGCCGTGTTGCGAGTGAGACCCAAGTTCGATAAGGTGGACGAAGATTTTGAACCGTTCCATGCTCTTGAAAGTACAGGAACTTCTGGGGACTACCAAGACAAGACAGGCAACGACAACGAATCAACCTCGCGAAAACGTCGCCTGCCTCACCACACGTGCACGAAAAATTGTTATAGAGAGCAGTACCCGGAGAGACCAGCCATGGTTATAGAGCCCCAGTCAAAGCATGTAAAACTTGTGAGAAGTTACCAGAGGGAAGGTAAGCCATCTTCCAAAGTTGAGTCCACGAGCTTCCGGCCTAAACGCCCACCGCAAAGTCAAGCCGCTGAAGTCAAAGTTGGACTAAGTTGTCCACGTTTCAGGAAGGGGAGGCAGATGAAAAGTAGTGAGAATAATAGAAGAGGGCGTACATTACTCAGTGAGATACAAGACCTGCTTACGACACTAAGAAGTGATCACACGGAGAAGAATCCAGGTTGGAGCCAGTACAAGCGTCTGAAGAAAGACGAAAGAACGGTGCACTTCTATGACAAAGATAAGATGTAGGTGTACAGGGACAGTAGAATTCGGGGCAAAGGCTGTACGGACAACGCCAGGAGCTGGAAATACATTTTTTTTTGTGGGGAGGGGAGGAGGTTGAATTTATTGCGTAGCATAGCGAAGTAACCGAGAGGAAGAAGAGGACATGGCCCGAGGACGCTAGGAAAAAAAAGAAGACGAGAAAGAAGAGGAACTTTCAGACACCATGAACGTAGTTAACAGCAATTCAGTGTGATTCAAATACAGTGATTCTTTCGTTGCGGCGGCTAACGACTCTATTCTTCCGCAACAGATGTCACACAACTTTTAGATTCATGTAACACAAACTTTGATGTAATAATGTTCACCGAAACATGGTACAAAAACGACGGAGGTTATTTTTTGCTTCCTGAATACACTCACTTCTGCCTGAACCGCAGGCAGGTAGTGGAGATGGTATTTCAGTTCAGTCAAGGCTCCCGTCATGTAAAATCGTAAATGAATATAGTGTTATCACTGCAGATTACGAAGGTTTCTGTATACAAGCCAACAAAAACTTATTTGCTGTTTTATATCGCCCGCCCTGTGGTATCCTTCCTGTTTTTCTCAAATTCTTTGACTGCTCATGGTCCTATGCAAATGAACAAAATTACCGACACACAGTCGGCGGTGATTTAAACATTGATCTATTAAAAAACACACTCCCGGCTACAGAGCTTTTATCAATAATCCAGAGCCATGGTTTTACTAACGTTATCACGTCGCCGACGCGTGTCACAACTACAACAGCAGCATTACTTCAATACTTAACGTATTTATCACAAACAACGCCAAGGAAAATACTACGTCAGTAATCTTAAGCACCGACATCAGTGACCACATGCCCATATCCTTTTTCACTCACCGACAAGACAGACCTACGCGCTAAAGCGCAGAAGAATTTACTTATCGCCTGATACACCAAAATACACTGGAAGATTTTAGAAAGCGCATTGGTGAAACCAACTGGACCGATGTCTTTATATCAACGGACGCAAATAGCGCTGACGGCCACTTTATCGAAATTTTTAAATCTGATTACTTCGCATCATTTTCAATTCAAACATACCGACCATCTAGGAAGTCGCGCAAGCCGTGAATTACTGGGTACCTGAAAAAGCAAATCGCGAAGGCAAACAAGCTGTACCAGCCAGTTGTGAAAACTCGTGATTTAAACAAGAGGGCGGAATACAAGTCGTTTAGAAACAACCTTAATAAAGAGAAAGAAAACATAAAACGCGAGTACCACAACCGTATTTTTGATGAAGGTTGTCTGAGGCGAAGTGATATTGTTTGGAAAAAGCTGAATGAACTACTGAACAAAGCATCTGGCAATAATGCAATAGATAGTCTCGAAGTAGATGATAACGTACTCAGTGAAAATGGTCTCGCGAACAAATTTAATGATTTCTTCGTAGAACTCGGAGATGACAGTGACAGAAACCAAACCACTGAAAACATTGGATCCCTGCCTAACACTATTTTAGGGGCGAAGCTCCTCTTGCTCGGGCCCTGTCCCGTCCCTCGTTGCTGCTGTATACGGCACGGCACATTAATGATGATTGTGGCAGGATCACCCTAGGGATTGGCCAACCAAAGATTGGCCGAAGAGGACAAAACGTTCAAAGCGTTCGTTGCTACACAACAAGGAGAAGAGGAAGAAGAGGTTATCGTTTGTCGCCTGCGAGCTCGACACGTACCAGGGGTTAACGACACGACGCTCTGCAGAAGGCGACGGCCATGGTGGCTAAAATGTCACACACCGAATTCGCCAACTTACCCATGGAGATTCTCATCGTCCAAAACAACCCCTACATAACCACCACAAACATTGACGTCGTCGACGGGCTTGTCAACGGAGCGGTGGAAAGCTTGACGTGTCGACTCTTTATATGATGCGCGGGCGAATGTTTCACGGTTTTACCGATAAGCATTTTTGCTTCGCCCCTCTCATCATCATTCACTTCGTGGAGGTGGCGGAATTTTTTTCTTCAAGTGCTGTTCTGATGGCTATCAGATGGGGAGAAGCAAATGACAGGAGCTTAAACATTATCATGGACTCGACAAGAGCTATCAAAAACATCACTGCCGGAGTAATACCCATTGGCTCTAAACATATCATCCCAAGGGAGTTGAACCGTGTACACAACATTACATGGTGCCTTGCGCACGAAGGCTTGGAAGGAAACGAGAGCGCTGACTCGCTTGCGAGAAGTCTTACGAACCGCAGCGACGAGGACCACTCCTACGCCCTTCCACCATACGAATCCTACGGAGAACGTCTTAAAAGAAAAAGACGTGAAAGGAGAACGCTACCCGCTCCTCACATGGCCCTAAACGCCCACGATTCACAAACACTGAGAAGAATACAAACCAACACATTCCCACACAAATCAAGGCTGGCGCTTATGTTCCCAGACAGATTTAGTGAGGACTGTTATGAATGCAATGAAAAAGCCACCCTTTTCCACACCATATGGAATTGCCCAGTTATATGGCAAACACAGAACAATACACCTCATTCACTAGAAACGTGGGAGGCGACTCTGGCCAGCGAGGCCTTGGAAGACCAGCGCCAGCTGATCGACAGGGCCTGGGCCGGGGCACAAGCTTCTGGGGCCCTGGAAAGAGGACTCCACCCAAGTTTCTCCCTTTAATCCCTTCCCCCACCTCAATAAAGGTTTACTGAACTGAACAACCCACGTGTATGCGGGAAGTTATAGACACCACCAGTAAATTTAAAAATTGTCACACCATCGATGTTGACGGTCTACAAATACAACCAGTTAAGTATGTTTTTGATCTAATATCGGAAGTGTTGACACACATTTATAATGCCGCACTCTGAACCGGTGTTTTTCCAGATCGCATGAAAACAGCAATAGTATGCGTAATATATAAACGAGGTGAAAAGAATGAACTTAATAATTATCGCCCAATGTCAGTGCTACCAATTTTTTCTAAATGCCCTGAGAAAATTATTTGTAATCAAATAAAAGTTTTCTCCCAGAAACACAACCTTGTAACTGACTTCCAATTCGGCTTTAGAAAAAAAAAAAAAAACGCTCTGTTGAAAGTCCTCTATTAATGCAGAAAGACATTATCCTAGAAAATTTTGAAAAAATACTACTTACACAAGGTATTTACCTAGATTTCAGTAAAGCATTTGATCGTGTTAATCATGCAGTACTTCTTACTAAATTAGAAAACTACACTTTTCGCGGTGTGTCCCTTAATCTCGTGCAGTCGTATCTGCGGACACGTTTACAATAAGTAGAAATAAATAACCATAAATCACAAATTAAGCCCATTAAGACTGGTGTGCCACAGGGTTAGCATTCTTGTACCTATTCTTTTTTTATTCTACATAAATTATATTACGCGCATAGAGATAAATTGTAAATTTATCATATATGCTGACGACTGCACTGTATTTGTTTCTGGGAAAAATTTAGACTATAGTACCTATATCTTGTTCTATATGTTACACTGCATGTAACATATAGCATGCAACACTATATGTTACACTGAGTACGAAAGAAGCACTCGGGTCCTATAGAACGCTGGCACACAGCCCCTTGGCTTGCATTTCGTCTTAAAGTGAAGCGCCAGATTGCTTCCTGTTCCCGTCTTCAGCGTCGCCGCATGCTCACGCAAATGGTCGTTGAGGTAACGCCTCGTCTGTCCTACGTATACACGGCCGCACTTCAGTGAAATCTGTTACACTACGTTTTTTGTACACTCCACAAACGTAGACATGCTTCTTGGTGCAGACAGGAGGCCTTGGTCCGCAGCGGTTAACTTTCCGGAACATATGGTTCCGAGGTTGTTGGGAGCGATGAAGAACACTTGGAACTATGTGCCGCATAGTTAACCGCTGTGGATCTAGGCCTCCTGTCTGCCCCAAGAATCATGTCAGTACGTTTGTGGAGTGTACAAAAAACGTAGTGTATCAGATTTTACTGAAGTGCGGCCGTATATACGTAGGACAGACGAGGTGCTACCTCAATGACCAGTTGGGAGAACATGCGGCGAAGCTGAAGACGGGAACAGGAAGCAATCTGGCGCTTTACTGTAATACTGAATGCAAGCCAAGGGGCTGTGTGCTAGCGTTCGATAGGACCCGAGTGCTTTTTTCATGCCGCAAAAAAAGAATAACGGGAAGTGTTCGAGGCTATGTCATAAAAAAATGGGGGACCGATGTGTTGCAAGCCTTCAGTTGATCTTCTTTCGAGCGATCTTCTTGACGATTAGTAAGGAGGGTACTTTATTAAAACGGGTTCAAGAACTGAAACCCTTCCCGTTCCACCGAGGTATAACGGGTAAATTAAAAAAATTGAAAATGGATGTATGGATTTAAAATAAAAAAACGTAAAAAGGTCATTAAAAGGTAAAAAGGTCATTAAACAAGATAATTACGCAGAAAATAACTTACTGGAGAACAATGGTAAATACAAACGATCGAAAGGCTATCTAAAGGCTATCTGACGATCTAAAGTAAGGAGGGTACTGCAGCTGTAATCGCTTTCACACGTGGTGCAAGTACGGGCTTTCCCGCTCAATATAATCCAAACGCCAGTGAATATAATCCAGGTGCCAACCAATATCATGCAGGACCCACGCAGTGCAGAACACATGCCAGCGCTTTGTAATTTAGTTGCAACCACTACAAATCCGGGCACAGTGTATTTTAATCCAAGTTAGATGACCTAGGTTACGTGACCAGTTTAAGCAGAGGACCTAAGAACTGCGCAATAAAACAGTCACGTCACTATTCAGCACTCTCGCCTAATTCCTATACTGAATCTGAGGATGGTGTCATGGGTATGAATTAGCACATTTAAATTGCTCACACAAAATTTTAGCGGAAACAGCCAGAATGCCTAACTCTCGAAACCCAATACGGGCCCGAACGTGGGACAGGTGGCGCTGCTGGAGCCGTTCAACAGCGCCACTCGCGGAAGAAAATCGCAAAAATGGTCGGGCATGCCATGAGGTGTAGGTGGGGAGAACGCGTGTTTCCGTGTTGTTTAAAGGGGCAACCTCTCGTTACCGCGATGATGTTAGCATGCGAAACTCACATTTTTCTGTCAGAAAGTAGGTCCGGGCGACACGCGTTCGGTTTAATTAGGCAGGTACTTATATCATTATACGTTAGTCATTGATTTTGTTAAAAGACTAATTGATGTAATCAGGGCTTGTGAGTTACCAAATTAAAGGTCTCGATAAGGGGAATCATTTGGAAGAAATCAAAAATTGCTTCATCAACAAATTGCGGTCATGCGATAGTCATGTGAGTCATAGATTGGGTTAAAAGTCAATGTGACGCCACTAAAGCTTATGACGTATAAAATAAAGGTCTCTATGAGGGGAGTCACATGGGATAAATGAAAAATTGCTTCCTGGTTATAGTCATGAGATGGTCGCGTGATTCTCAAATTGGGTTAAAAGTCAATGTGGCGCCACTAGGGCTTGTGAGGTACCAAATTAAAGGTCTCGATGTGGGGAATCACGTGGGACAATTTAAAAATTGCTTCGTGGTTTTAGTCACTTATGATAATAATCACGTGAGTCACAAAATGGGTTAAAAGTCAAAGTGATGCCGCTAGCGCTTGTGAGGAATCAAATTAAAGGTCTCGATGAGGGGAATCGCGTAGTACAAGGAATAAAACCAATAAAACTTGCTTCCTAGTTGTAGTCATGAGATAGTCACGTGAGTCATAGATTATGTTAAAAGTCAATGTGAGGTCACTAGGGCTTGTGTGGTACCAAATTAAAGGTCTCGATGAGGGGAGTCACGTGGGGTAAATTTCAAATTGCTTCCTAGTTATAGTCATGAGATAGTCACGTGAGTCATAGATTACATTAAAAGTCATTGTGATGCCGCTAGGGCTTGTGAGGTATCAAAATAAAGGTCTCGATGAGGAGAATGACGTGGGACAAACTAAAAATTTCTTCTTGTTTATAGTCTTGAGATAGTCAAGTGAGTCATAGATTGGGTTCAAAGTCAAAGTGATGCCGCTAGGGCTTGTTAAGTATCAAATTAAAGGTCTCGATGAGGGGAGTCACGTGGGACAAGTTAAAAATTGCTTCTTCGGTATAGTCATGAGATAGTCACGTGAGTCATAAATTGGGTTAAAAGTCAAAGTGATGCCACAATGGCTTCTTAGGGATCACATTAAAGATCTCGATGAGGGGAATCAGGTGGGACAATTAAAAAATTGCTTCCTAGTTATAGGCATGAGATAGTCAGGTGAGTCGTAGATTTGGTTAAAAGTCAAAGTAACGCCACCAGGGCTTTTCAGGGATCAAATTAAAGGTCGCGATAAGGGGAATGACGTAGTAAAAATTAAAAATTGCTTCCTGGTTATGGTCCTGAGATAGTTACGTGAGTCATAAATTGGGTTAAAAGTCATTGATGCCGCTAGGGCTTGTGAGGTATCAAATCATGGTCTCGATGAGAGAATCACGTGGGGAAATTTAAATATCGCTTCTTGGTTATAGGCATGAGATAGTCTTGTGAGTCATAGCAGAGTCCTTCAATGCTTTACTGGTCACGAAACTGCTCCGTAACTCAATGGGAGAGCTTCATATGCTGCGTTTGGCAGCCGCGCGGTGGCGCCACCCTCTCACTGAGGTCACTCCTCGGGCGGCGTTGCACTGGCTCGAACGGTGGAGCCGCGGCGAGTTGTGTTTGTTTTGTGCGGGAAAAAAATGTAACGTGCATCTCGCGCTCTTGTGATGCGACTTAGGTAGTGCAACGACGATGCCTAACATGTGTTGCGTCCCGGGATGTCGCTCCTTGTACAACAATACCACAGAAAATGTTTCCTTGTTCTGTTGACCGAGCGACGGGGGGCTGCGAAAGATATGGAGGCGCGCCATTTCAAGGTAAGAAACGGGAGATTTCAGCTGCGATTATAAGTGTGGGACAGTGCGTGGGACACTGTGGGACACTGTGTGGGACACTGTGGGACACACAGTGTGGGACACTGTGTGCGAGAATGGAAAAAGCAATGTACCCTTTTGAGAGCATCGTGGACCTATAGAATTGTACAAGGCTAACTTAAAGCCGGATTTTTGTCATATCAGTCAGGTTTTAGCGGTGCTTCATTACCTGTTCGCAAACTTGTATTACCTTGCGCACAGGCTCGCGTGTAAAAAAGCTTTGGGACGTCATTGTGTTTTTACTTTTCATATTTTCGCGAATTATCCCTTAGGGTTCGTCTTGTTTGTTCCGCTTTTCTGATGGAGGCGAAAAGCAAAAACGCCCGTGTGTTCGAGATTTCGGCGCACGTTAAAGATCCCCAGGTGGTCAAAATTAATCCGGAGCCCTCCACTACGGCGCGCCTCATCGCCTGCGTTGCGTCGGCGCGTTAAACACCACAATCAATCATCAATCAATCGTCTTGTTTGTTTTGTAACCGCGCGTGGCCGATTCCGGTTTCTTATCTGGCGTTTCAACCGGAGCGCCCGTTTGCTCTTTTTGTCGTACGTCCCGTCAGGCAATATTGTTTGATATGAAAAGGGTGCCACCTTGTCGCCAACTTGATTTTTTGTTTCTCGATCTCGATCCCATTTCCATGGAACTGAAATCAATAACGTTCCGAGAGTAATGCATGCATAGCAAACGCCGCGCAACTCACTTTATTGACGTTCATCTGTGCACATCACACTGCGGACTGCTTCTTGGACGTTTGTGTTTCATTCTAGTCTTCTGTAGAACAGGAGCTCGCTAGCTCGCTGCGTTCAGAAAAGCTTTGCGTCGTTCTTGGCTGCGTGGCAATATTCTGTTTCCTCCGTGTGCTCCACATCGCAGCGCGAAAAAATAAATTTTTGTACGCTGGACCACGCTCTTTTGTCTCCCTTCGTAACATTGAATTTTTGTTGCGTGTGATAAAATCAGTGTTACTGTTCTTTTCTCGCTTCCTGTTTTTGCAAGGATTGCAAAGCGTGGAAGCGGAAAGACACATGGTGCAACATAGATCTCTTCGTGTTTTGATCCTTCGCGTTTTTAGATGTTCTCAAATATGTACCCACTCATTGAAACGACAATACTATTGGGCTATCTCTTTTAGTTTTCTGTGCATTCCAGAGCAATCAACGGATTCATTGAGCGTAGTCTGAGCGACGCGTACTTGGTTTCTTTCAGTTTTTTTTATTGTATTACCGATAGGCCCGCAGCATTCCGTGACTACGCAGCTACTGTATGTGTGGTTTTTCTAACTTTTGCTTTAAGAAAAGAAGAAATAGAGATTTAAAAATCCGAAAACACGACGGCGCAGCGCTTGTGCCAGAGCACGCAGAAGCCGTTGCCGTTCGCGGCCGAAGTCCACGGTAAGTTACTACGAAAAATAAAACCCCATTGAAGGCAGGTGATGACGGGACTATTAATCGCTAACTACTACGAAAAAAAACACACCTAATCAGCGCGCAGACACCAAAAGCAGCGGGCGTTTGCACGCCAAGAGCAGGATACGCCGCGAAAGCGGCGGCTGGATTACCTTCGTGCGGCGGTGGCGCCTGTAGTGGCGCTCACGGTCCCTATATGAAACGAGCGCCGAAGTTTCGTGACCAGTAAAGCATTGAAGGCCTCTGGTCATAGATTGGGTTAAAAGTCAAAATGATGTCCTAGAGCTTATTATCGCCCGCCCGAATGTAGAAAAAAGTCACACATGCGAAAAAGAGGCTGACGGCGGGTTGAAAAATTGTTAATTGGTTTTGTTATGGTTTCGCGTGACTCCTACGGATTTTTATTCTGTCAAGTGACTTACCATGACGTTTATTTTTTTAGGAGTAATAGCATCATAGGTATTAAATGATCGCCCTTCATTTGCTTGTTCGTGGTATGTGCAAAAGAATTCGTCATTGCAAACATTATTCCCAAAGATGTCGCATGATTTCCATGCAACATGATTTACTGACGTTACTTACCATGGGGTTAATTACATCACGAGTATTGACATCATGGGTATAGGAAGAACCCTGTGGAATTGCTTGTTTAGGTGATGCGCAAAAACATCTTGTCATAGTGAACATGTTTCCTTTTGATGTCGCATGACTGCTATGGATCATGAATTGGTCACCTGACTTACTATGAGGTTTATTATAAGACGAGTATTACCCGCCGCGGTGGCTCAGTGGCTAAGGCGTTGCGCTGCTGAGCACGAGGTCGCGGGTTCGATTCCCGGCCGCGGCGGCCGCTTTTCTGATGGAGGCGAAAAGCAAAAACGCCCGTGTGTACGAGATTTCGGCGCACGATAAAGATCCCCAGGTGGTCAAAATTAATCCGGAGCCCTCCACTACGGCGCGCCTCATCGCCTGCGTTGCGTCGGCGCGTTAAACTCCACAATCAATCAATCATAAGACGAGTATTGGCATCATGGGTGTAAAATAAACGCTGGTGAATTCCTTGTATTCGAGATGTATACGAGAATCTTGTCATGGTGAATATGACTCCTTATGATGATGCATGACTCCAATGTATCATGAATTAGTCACGTGACTTTCTATGAGGTGTATTACATCACGAGTATTGTCATCATGGGTGTCAAATAAACGCTGTTGAATTGCTTGTTTTCGTGATCTCCGGAAAAAGCCTGTTATTGTGAGCATGTTACCTTAGAACTTGGATCACACGTGTTGATCATGAAATATTTATGCGAGATGTAAGGTTTATTATACCACAAGTAATCACATCATAGGTATGAAATAAATGCTGTTTGGATCGTTTTGGCGTTGTAATTTTTGTCGTAATCTCCGAGTGAAAAATTGTGTAAGTAGTGAGAATTTTCGTTTCTTAACTAGGTGCCTGCGTCTTGTCATGTCTAGGAAGGTTAAGCTGGTATGTGTAATAATCAAGTATTAATAAACATTTATAAATTTCATAGCGGGTGCTTGCGTAATTTTGGTCGTCTGCTAGACGGCTATCAATCTTTCAAACTATCATTTATTGCGCTACGTGATGACGACGGCGTAGATGCGCCGGCTTACGGATGGCTGCGACAGATATCGTTGCTTCGGTGCCGACCGGTGACTGAAAGTGACCAGGCGCGAAGAAACGAAGGGTGCATGTCACATGGACCTCGACACTGAGCCCACACTGCTGCCGGCGAACCTGATCTCATAGCTCGTCGCACAGCCACCGCCCGGTCACCTTCGGGTGGCGTAACTCTTCTGCAGGCATTTGGAATATTTCGACGTTACGTTTTGCCTTCCTGCTACGCCGGCGAGTCAACAAGGGGGTGACCGATACTTTCACAGTAACCCTGCCAAAATTATCTGCTCCGATAAGGCGCAATTCAGCACAGTACTTCCTCCGTGCTCGCGTTGCCTCAGATCTGTTTGTTCTCTTTTATCCAGTCAGGGCTCGCTCAAAACAGATACTTTGAAACATACATGAAGCGGACAAAACGTAAGAACACCAGCGCAGGGTCGCACAGGATGCAGGACTAGCACGGAACCCCTGGACAACCACTATTTAATTCTTTATTGCCATAGACAACCCCCCCAGGGTACCAAAGTGTGGTAGCCTTTGACTTGAGACATGTATTAAGGACATCTACACAGCACTTTAAGTGAAATTTTAGAATGGTAACTACAAAAGCAGAAACCGGGTGATTAGCAAAGTACGTTCCCGCTAAAAGCGTATGTGTAAGCCTAGCAAGGGTGTCTGGCCGAGGCAATCACTAACATTAACCACAAATCGGAAGAAAACGTGGCCGAGGGAGAATGATTATGCTAATAGTAAGAGGCTAGGTAGAGAGAGATAAAGAGAGAGAGAGAGACGCTTTATTAAAGAGGGAAACGTAGGGATGTTTTCCAGCTTGAGTTCGCCGACATGCTTCTCTCCAGGGAAAGGAGAAGAAAGAGAAAAATGTATGCGCTCAATTTGACACTGAGAACTGCATGTATCACGCCATTACTCTGCACAGAACAATGAACGCACTGCCTTTGGACGAAAGGTGTTCTATCGCGATGCCTACGACGAGATACTCTGCGCCGTCAGCATCCACAGCACCTATTAAATACTGTGGCGAGCACTACACCGGCATATTGGTTGCTTAATACCACACGAACGCTTTCAGGTTCCCTAGGGAACAAGGTGTCCTTACTTGTCCTAGAGCCTATTTATCTGTATAATTGTGAAGGATGCCTCTGTTTTCCTCCCGGTGAGTTTCTTCCCGGTGAGTAGCACTCGGCGTTTTAAGGACCCTACTCTTTTGCGTTAGGTCAAAGCCTGGGTACAAAACTCGGCCGAAATTCCTTTTCTGAGCCCAAGAACAAAGTCATTTGTTGTTTTCAAGCAAACTACGGAGTGTTGCGGTTCATGGTACCATCCTTATGGAACGCTGCATTTACTTTGAATTAATTTCATCCTCTTATCATCTACACAATTGTTACCTTGTGTTCGTACAATCTATTTGTATGTCAATTACGTACTACACGTTTATAATTTCAATTAGGTGTAATTTTTGTTTCATTCCTTTCTTTTTCATATTCTGTAAGAAATGGAATGGCTGTGCCTCGTCGTCTCAGCTGTACTGCTCATGGTCTTGTGTTCTTCATGGCGGTCGCAAAAACGTAAAAAGCCACCAGTGGGATGTAAGCTTCTGCCCTCCCCACCTGTCTCAACGCTGTGCGGTCATGCTGAATATCTCCGCCCACACTTTGCTGCCACTAAAGCAGTGGATTGGGCACGTGAGTATGGCCCAGTGTACAGGTACGGAAAGCCTTCTTGTTTTCTTTTCTGCTGTGATATCAACTTTATCTGAAACAAATAACTGCATACTTAAAGCTGGTCATGATTTGTTTAGGTGTAAATGCTTACCAGTTTGTTTATTTTACCACACGTACGCTAACAAAATTACGCTACAGCTGTATTTACAAAATTACGCTTCCGCTTTAATGTTCAGGAAAGCTTTAGGCTTTCTGTGTTACTCCGCTCAGATGTGTACTGATTGCGGAATATATGTTTCCAGTGGGACTTCATATGTGAGTGTACTATTGTAGCAGTTGTCGTAAGAATTGTACAACAATCGCTGAAAGGCGCATTTATTCGCTCGTTGGCAAAACTCGTCGCCTCAAGCTTCGGAGGCAGCTAAGCCACCCGTTGAGTTGTGAATACGAAACCATAATTGTGTATTTGAGCGCCGTGGAGCGGTATTTTTCTTGTTGCAAATAGTGTTGTCTGGTTTTAGGGCGCCGCCGTTTGGCGCCCGGTACCTGGTTTCGCGGCAGTGGGGTCGGCGGCGCAGTCCGTCGACATTCGCGTAACTATGTGAGTGAACGAAACAGCGAATGCAGACGCAAAATGGAGATGAACGCCTGGTGCAAGGGGAGGGAGAGGTGGCACGCGCGGCTATGGCGTCATCTCTCTCACCACCTCCCCCTCACACTTTTGCTATGTGTTGCCGCCAAGGAGCGCCCTCTACCTCGCACATTCCAAAGACGCTGCTCCATTCGCAGCTCATCCGAACCACGTAACATTGGCGCGGGAGGTTCGAACACGATTTGCAGCGACATGTCCGCTGCTCCTTCGTGCGTGGCTCACTTGAGTCACGTGGCGTTTGCGCAGTAGGTTCAAACGCGATTTGCGAAATGCTCGCCGTCGGCGCCGACGCGCTTCGAAATAACAGCAGAGTAGAGCGCGCGGCCGGGCGTTCGCTGATCACGAGATCACTTCCTGAAGCTGGTATGCGCCGTGACCGAGAAGACGGCAGTTCGCGTTGAACACAAATTTCGCATAATAAGGAGCAGAGTTATAGTCAGTGCATTTTTTTTGGTGGATTTTTGCGTTGTACCGGCGTGGTGGCCACGTTTCGCTCCTGCTGAGGTTGCGGCGACCGTCGATGTTTTAGACTCCTTAGCGTTACGGTACGTTCTTAGGTATACAAAACCATAAAAAAAGTCGCTGAACGCAGAAAGAGACCGCACGGACAGCTACTGGCCTTTTCTGGTCACTTACACTTGACAGCTTGTTGTTTGCGCTGGTTTTGTATTTGTATGCAGTATGAACCAACAAGCCAAGCATTTCAGTTTAGTCACTGGTACGTAGTGCCGCGAAGAGTGGCCCGCCTTGTGAGTGTCTGTTGCAGTGCTGGGTGAGGCCAGTGCGACAAGTGCTTGTTGACGTGCCGCTGCCGCGTTACGGGTGAGAGCGCCCAGCCTCGCACTGTCTTTTCCGAGTGGCCCTGCGCATGTCCAGGCAAATTGCTAATTTTACCCGGTGGCCTACGTTTGCAGCAACAGCATTTGCAATCACAGCAGCAACTTTTATTCCGACGTTGAGTCTCATCGCAGCCCCGAGTTTGTTAAATACATTCCAAATCGGTGTATCCAATAAGCGCCTGGGGGTCCAATATTTGCTAGTTTATTTGCTTGAATTTCTCGCTATGCGAACTCTGGTGTAAGGAACTGTGGTATGGCGTTTACGTGTCCCCTTTCTGCGTCGCGATGCCATTGTGCTACTCAAATTCTGTTTGTCAATTGGCAAAGAATGAGGGCCTATCTTCACCCTTTTAAATCGCATAGCTGCTGAAATTTCGGCCTTTCTTTGGTATTTTGCAGATTAGGGCACCGACGCCCTATGACAATTTCTGCGGTATTGCACTTTAGGAAAATGCCAAACGGCGGCTTCCCTTGTTTTATGCTTTCTTTTCTTTGTTATTATAGTGTATTGCGCAGAAAATAGCGAGTATTTTTATGCTGGTTTGGGGCCTTTTGCGTTAGTATCCGTATAATTTGAATTAAAGGAATCGTTTTGGCATTTCAGAATTAGAACCGGACTAACTAACATTGTCCTGTTGAACACCTTGCAAGCTGTAAAAAGTGCCTTCTCGAGGGATGAACTTCTGTACCGCTCA
Organism: Haemaphysalis longicornis; assembly: GCF_048455015.1. Lineage (NCBI taxonomy): Eukaryota > Metazoa > Arthropoda > Arachnida > Ixodida > Ixodidae > Haemaphysalis > Haemaphysalis longicornis. The sequence goes on along the minus strand of NW_027526460.1, from coordinate 71,777,535 downwards.
AAAGAGTGGCGCATCTACGGACTCGACGTAAATTGTAGGTAACTGCGGTTCATTTTTTAAATGCTGCCGATTTTATAGGTAATGCCTACTGCTAGATACTGTGCAGAAGAAAAAAAAACGTACTTCCTTTCTCTGCAAAAGCACTAAGATAAAGTATGCTAGTGAAAGGACACCGGCTGGGAAATTCATGAACTTCAAGAAACCTTCATGCTGCTGCTTGATAGAGTGAAGTATTTGTGAGACATGGTAGTACCTTTTAAAAAATAAATAAAAATACCAGCTAACATTTCTGGATGATTGATTTATCGCCGAATAGGCGCGGCTTTAGTATACTAGTTGTGAGAAGGCTACATACGCGAGAAACCGACACACACAACAGATTGGTCTTGAGTTCCGACTTCTACTGCAAGCTGGCAGACCAAAAAATTGTTAACCTGATCTATGTAGTTTAGTTTTTTTGCGAAACGTACGATACATGTCTTGATCTTAACTTTATGTTCTAAAGAAGAAATAAACGAACGAAAATGACTTACCCACACTTTTGGTTACCCTGCAGGTTTGTTCTTTATTGCTGGGCCTTGCACAGCCTTGTTTTAAAAATATATTCCGCGCAGATCCTGTGTCACTGGAAGGCGACGCATGGGCTGAAAACCGAAGGTTCTGCTTGTCATCCCTCAGAAACCTTGGATTAGGGAATCCTTCGATGGGGATGGCTACAGTGGTAAGCAGTAGCGTAGAGCCAATGTAGTGGTAAGCCGTTTTATTCAGTCCACTTGTCGTCACCTGGGAATATAACAACACACGCCTAAAACAGAAAACCAGAAATCCCATTGACTTTAAAACCATACTCAGAATGTGGGCGCTAGTAAATATTTGTTTTTTTTTTTAACTTGTACACTGGCTCTTACCACAGCTACTGCATCTTCCCTTCTTTCCACTGCCCGCAACACAGCATGTCAGCAAACGAATGTCGGTTAACCTTTCAGGGTTTTCTGGTGTTCTAAAAACTGCCTTTGTCATCCTTTCAAGGTCACGGCTACTCTGATCGGCTACTTCTAAAGCGCAGGCAAGAGTGATGTAGAATAGATTCCCGAGCAAGTAAGCAGGAGATAATATTTTTTGGAACCTAAAAGACATTTCTATTAAAAAGTTTTCCCCTAATAAATGACCTTTGTAAGTGTTATTTTAATTACAATCTTTAGAAGAGGTGTTAGTGACTATAATATAAGCACAAGCATAATATTGCTTATCCAAGAATATAGTATTTCTTGCAATACTAAACGCGGGAGTATTGATCTTTCTGTCTGTCTGTGTATCTTCTGCCTGCCCATTCAACTTCGTGTCCTAAAAAATGAATTAAAGCCGTTTCATTAACGCCAAGTGAAAGCTGTTGCAGCTGCAGAGCAGTCATTCGCCATAATGTGCTGTGGCGCCATTCTCCGTTCACTGGCACCGCCCATCACGCTCTTCGCCTCCCTGTTGCAATCCTCTCTTGTAGAGTACAATGGGGGTTTGCTCAATGCAATTCAAATCTCCCGCCTTCGCACTGCTCGCGCGCACCCTGCCTGCAACAGCGCGAGCGGGTGTTCTGTTCTTTTTGTGGTTGCTTTCACTGCGCAGTTTGGTACTCGTCGTTTCTTGCGCCTACTTTTTTCGCCTACTATCGTGAAAACTGACCCAACGGGCGTTTCTAGCTAACTGGACGAGGGGGCTGCCGGTTATTAAAGGGACCCTGCAACACCTACCATCGACTACTCGGAATGTATTTTGAGATAAAGTCCATTGTCCCAGCAATCTCCTCCCGCAAGAACTATGAAAATCCGTTCACTATCACCGAAACTACGCGCGATGAAAAATCGCGCCTAAATGTTCCCTCTCAACTCAACCGCGAACAACCCGACGAAAGCTGCGCGCTCTCTGCCGGAGAGGGGAGCGGCGCGCGGCGTTCTGTTCGGCGGCCTTCGATTTGTCACAGGCCGGGGAGTTTAGTCCTTTTTCCCGCAACGTGGACGGGTCTATTTCCGGTCTGGTGCCACAAAAAAGCAGGCATGGCGGCCTGCTCGCAAGTAAGCGCTCAGGCTGGTTGGGCGTTTTTGAAGCACTAAACGTTTGTTGTCGAGTGGGCTGGTTGAAAGTGGAATATTTAGTTCGTCACGCAAACTCCGCGCGCACTCAAAACAAAAGAAACGCCAAAAGCATGCGGGCAGGTTTGAAGAGGTTCGTACACAGCGCCGACGACGGCTGATCGTCACAGGAAATGCAAGAATGTAGCCGCGAAATTGACCAGCGACAGCCAATAGGACAGCCAGGATAGTCATGGCCCGATTGAAGTCGCAGAGGCCATGCCAGGGGTGCATAATGAGGAGAATTGAAGAGAGCGCGGTTGGTTTTTCCGCGTCTTTCACCGGCGATTTTCGCGCTTACCGCTTCACGTGCACGTGTAATATTTAGCTCGGGTGTTCCTGGCAGTGTAATCTAATTTATTTATTTATTCAGCTTACTACATTCGCCCAGAGGGCATTGTTGTAGGAGATACATAAGAAAAAAAATTCAGTGGACAAATGTAATCATGAATCTCGTGATATACAGGAATAAAAATCAACAGAGGCATTCTACAACAAGAGCATTATACAAGAGCATTGTACAAGATTATTTTCCATTGTACCTGTACGTCGCGCAGGTTTACTTGCACTGCACGAAGAGTGTTGCAGGGTCCCTTTAACACAAATTTTGCTCCAAATTTACCTGCAGTTTTCTATGCGTAAACAACGAGGCGATGTAGGAGAAGCGTCAGCGGTTCAGGAATTTCGAACGATTCTGACTATAAAAACAGGTTCTTTTCCGAAGCCGCTGTTCGGGTTTATTACGCCGCAACGCCGCGGGTTGTGACAGCGGTGTGACAGCGGAAGAGGTACGATGACAAGGCGTGATTCTAAAGTGCTCTGCACTTAAATTAGGCCGCGTATGTGCTTACTTTATTGCAAATGCCTCCGCAAGACGACAGTCTTCTGCCACCCCTTCCTTGTAAATGCCTCTTTTGCTTCTTCAGCCAACCTCTTACCCTCTGCCCGTCGTTTCTCTATCCTCCCGCAATAAGCACGGTGGAGGTTCGCCATATAAAATCCCCAAATATGCCTGGTTCACCGCAAATATGCCCGATTTTCTCTTTATGCCCAACAATGTTGACACGTATGAAGTGCGTTTCCAGATTCAATGGTTCGGGTAACTTTCGCTTATATCCACTTTTTGTTGAAGAATCGCTTGTAACAGTTGATGGGGCGGCAGAAGCGAGTCGTAGACAAACACACAGACCAAAACTTGTGTGTTAAAGAGGTCGAAAAGAGACTGTCGTTGTTGAAATTTAAACCAAGCTTAACCTTTAAGAAATCTGCGTAAAAAATGGACCTGTGGTTCTCTTGCGTTGGCTCTGACGTAGACGGGAAGTCGCCCGAAAAAGGCAGCGCTGTCGCTTCGCAAATTCAACAGCTCGCGAAAAAAGATCGGCAGCTATAGAACAGCCATCGGAGGCCCCCTCCCCTTGACCCCCCTCCAGTAGAAGGGAAAGCAACCCGCCCCTGAGAGACTACTGCGCCCTCTATCTGAGGGTGTAGGAACCGCCGGCGAGGCAATTTCCACATCTGCCGATAGAGGTCGCAGGGCGGTTAGGGAATTCGCTCCTGCCCCTGAGTGACGCACGACGTTGAGCAGACAAATAAGAAGGCTCGATCTACTACAGCTCCACTGTTAAAAATGTTTGAAGTTTAAGTATATGATTTCGGTATGGTGTGTAAAATACGCCTCGACTTATTTTTGTTTGCAGGGAAATATATATTTGTTTGGGGCCAGTTAGACGAATGAAGTAGTGCAGTGATTTTTTAACACAAGTGAGAATATTGCCGTGTAGGATTTGCTAGTAGCAAAATGAAGATAGGCGAAATTTTGTACGCTGATTCTCCCTGCGCGATTAGCTTCAAGGTCTGAACAGACTAACAGACTGTTCGTTGCAATAGGAGGTGCGGGGAGAAATCGTAAGTGACGTATAGTTTATACCACATGCCCTTAGATGTGGAGCTCGACTACCAAAGTGAGAACGCAATCGAATGGTCGTTACACTAAGCTGAATCTATTTGCTAAAGGCAAGGAACCGTTGAAAAAAATAAACGCAATGTACTCAAGTTTGGCCCACAAACTCCCGCAGTATTATCTTACTTTAGGCATCTTTTTTGCCAGAGACCCTTTTTTATGCGAAAAATCAAAACACGTATCCTCTCGTTAGCGCTACATGGTTTGATACGAAAGGGGTTCGGAGCGCATTAAGAAAAATATCGAAATTAGTTGGTCACACCAAAACAGCAGGTGCGCACTCAGAATAGGGGAACGAGTATTGCGCCTATGATTATTGAGACCTTTATGCGTCGATTAGGGGGAGATAGATAAAAACAAGCAATCTTTTGCTACCTCGTCATCCACCCATGTATGTCCTGGGAAGTCTTTTGTTTTGATTCGCCTTAAGGTGACCCGCAGCATGTTCTGCCAGTATCTTGATACGCAAAATTGCTGTACCCATTCTTATTCTACGCTTGCGTTTCGCGCTAAATAGGCCCAGAATTTGACGAAGGGAATGCATAAGGTTGCGCATACGACTCAGGAACAGAAAAAGTTCGCTTCGAGCCAAGACACGTGCCGTTTAGAATGCTTAGGTAATTTATTCACGCACAGACACATCCTTTACCGCAACAATGATTTTAAATACTCTTTGTCTGGGTCATACATGTATATAAAATAAAATTAGTCTGAGCTCTCCTGCTTTGTCCTCTAAGGTATTTGGAGAGGCTCATTTCTGACGTTTTTTCGTTTCTGCCACTTTCTTGCACGTCAGAGCGAATGTTATCGCCTCATCGAAAAGATCGCAAGTTACAACGGGCAAGCGATTGCCATTGAAGACTTCATACTGCCGAGCGTGTCGAACAACGCTGCCTCGCTAATCTTTGGTAAACGCTATCACCTGGACGACCCCGTGCGGAAGTGGCTGGACGAAACGCTAAAGAATCTTTTAGTGGCAGTTAACACATCTCGTTGGCGAATAACTCCTCTGGGACACTTCAAGAGCGCCCACATTAACAGAATCGCTTTTCCTGGACGTGCAAACATTGAGAAGTTCTTCAAGGATCTTGGCCTGTTTATGAGGTGATTTTGTACTGGCTCCGCATACAATTTGACGCGTCACTAAATACTCCTGAAGAGTCAGAGTATAGCATCCTTCTAAAAGTTCAGGACAAGACATAAGATATTCCACCTAGTGACCCATTGTCGTTTTGGGAATAGTATGTTTTCACTCACTCACTCACTCACTCACTCACTCACTCACTCACTCACTCACTCACTCACTCACTCACTCACTCACTCACTCACTCACTCACTCACTCACTCACTCACTCACTCACTCACTCACTCACTCACTCACTCACTCACTCACTCACTCACTCACTCACTCACTCACTCACTCACTCACTCACTCACTCACTCACTCACTCACTCACTCACTCACTCACTCACTCACTCACTCACTCAATATTCGTTGACAGCAAAATCTCAGTTAAAGTTAGTGAACAGGCGGTGCGTACTAGGACCCCCTATATGACATATTAACACATATAATCTTTAAAGCACAAGGCATGCAATGCAAGTACAAATAAATTAATGCCATACAGCTGTTTCCACATTCTCGAGATATACAATAGCTCATTAACAGTTCAATATTGGATTTTCCAAGATGCTGGAAAACACCAGAGTATCTAACATGTTCGCCACTACCTATTATCGTAAATTCGGAGCACACGGCTTTATAGACGGCGATTTTACAAGCAGGTTGGGATGTATTCACGCTCAACTCCAGCAGCTTTACTTTTTCCGCTGTGTGCCCTGCTAGTGGGGACGGGGACGTACCAATCACTCTAAGAAGCGCCTAGGAGGTACTTATGAGTTCAGATCCAAATTATAGAGATAAACACGTCCGTGCAACAAGTAAAGCACGGTACCTCTAGATTTGTGGAATTTACTAACCATGTATTATATTAGGTGTATCATTTGGTGACCCTCAATGCCAAGAAACCTTGCCGCCTAAACTCTCGACAACTTTAGTAAAGGCGTGCGTGCCTGCGCGAGCTGTTTAGAGGCGAAGGTGCTGAGCTAATCGTAGTTTTTTGTGTCTGCAGTTAAAAATGCAAAGTTGTTGTTGTTGTTGTTCCTTTTTCGTGGCGCTTACCCACTTGGTGGATTGGCCAGGATCGGGTGATATATTGGGGCTAATGTGCACGCTTTAAGAAACTAAATTTTGGAGGAAAACAAAAAATGCTGATCAGAATAATTGCACTACAAATACAAGAATTTGTAGAAGAAAAACGTGCACTATGCAGGAATTTGCAAGAAAAGGCTATGCGGGAATTTTCAAAAGGCTCTTCTTTCGTCTGTGTACAAGAAGAGTGGCTAACAGGGTAGGCGCCTAGTCTCTGAGACGTAGGTGTGAACGGCTGTAACCAAATTCCTGTTGAAATAGACCACCGTAAGCACGTGAGCGCGCAGACGTGAGCGCGGGCCTCGCAGCGAACTCCCGGCAGTTACCAAAACCAAGAAAAAGCCGAGCGCTCGTGTATGCGTGCAAAGCAACAACTGACCAAAGTCCATGACGCACGTTTGTCAAGCCAAGAATACTCACTTAGGAAGATTTTCTAAGGTAGCGTGTACCAGCCGGCAGTTAAAAATGCTAAGAAAATGTCGAACACTCGTGTGTACACGCATCAAGACGACCGCCCATACTCCTCGGGGCACATGTGTCCAGCCAAGATTACGGGTTTTACCCATTTGGGGGGATTGGCCAAGATTGCGGCGACCGCACGTTTGCAAGCCAAGCATGCCCACTGAGGGAGATTGTTTGAGATTGGCCAAGAATAGCACCGGCGTTAGCCGTAATCGTGGCAGCGCTTGCTCTGAACGAGGAAGACACGTGATAGCGTATGCACCTTCAAGGTGATGTCCAGTAATTATTACTTCCAATAAATGAAGGAAGCTCACACTCATAGCAACAATGATAGAGCAAAGGTCGTCGCGGCTGCGACATAGAAGTAAATCGGCTGCAATTGTGGACTTAAACCTTATTTATGGTCGTTAAGGCTGCGTACAGCTTCGCTACCTTCAAGCATTAGTAGTTAGTGTGCGCTTCCTAAATTCTTGCATTAAAATGGGCCATATGAGTGCGGGCTCTCTTTTACTTGATAGCCACATAGTGGGCGTTATTGCAATCTGGTAGAGGAGAAGCCAAAATATTTTTAGGGATGGTGAGCAAAGTACAACTGCACCGAGCACGTCAAACATCATGCTGTACGAGTGTATTCGCGTGCTTCCCATGCGCAACACGGAGAGCCATTTGTTATTGTCTATAAATACTGGAGCATTTGGTTTGATTGAAATTATCAGGAACCCTCCTGTACTTTCGTCTGTTGTTTGGGAGGTTCATGGGTGGGCAGCTACGTCAATCCACGTACACACTTTAACAGGAAGCGCCTCGCGATCTTGGTTGCCGTTTTGTGCGTCGCAATGCCACTAGTTTCCTACAAAAACAATGTTTTACGCCAGCGAAGTGAGCGCGAGTGATGCGGGATTTTTGAACGAGGCGGTCGAAACAGGAAATGACACGAAATAAAACGATCTACTACAAACGAAATCTGCGTTGCATGTGCGGAAGCCCGTCAAGGCCAGCCGGAAATGAAATGTAAAAACAATGGAAAAACGACGGTTGCAGAGAAACTAAGAAGACAGGGCAGTGAATAGCACCATAAAAATGACGACAAAACAGAGCATTATCCTATAGAAACGAAGAAGGCAAACAAACAGTAGCAGGTATGGAAAGATGGGCCGGCCGAGTGGGGGACTGGGGGTACGATCTATAATGCCTGCCGTGATTCGGAGTTCCATACAATATTGCAAATATTCGTTTCTGCCCGAATTGGAATGCGTTTAGAGAATATTGGTTCTGACTCTGCAGAATTGCTGGGTTTACATTCTGAAACTTTTGTATGATGTGCACAAAAGCTATTTTTCCGCAAATATACATTGACTTCGTTTTTGTTTTTATTTATCAATTTCTGCAGGAACAAAATCAATGACAGTAAACTTTCAGTAAAAGACACTGCTGGCAGGACACTTATTGGAGACTACGTGAAGGAAATGGAGCGGCGGTCAGGGAGCTTTGCATCAAATTTCAGCGGTAAGTGGATGACGTATGCTGAGAGAAAACAAAATAAGTGGCCAGGACACCCAACGTTTTTTTTCTCAACTGAAAATGCGGTAGCGCCAGTCCTAGCTGTGTTGCGAAACCATATGGGCGGGCTGTATTGTTTACGTCCTGCCAATGAAAATTGCTGAGGTGGTCATGAGCTACGGTTTGTTGTTGTCAGCGTCGCTGCCTAACGCGAATCAGTGACCATGGGAGGCTGTTGTGATATGGCGGCGTGAGAGCGAACTGAAAAGGGGTCAGTGGGACGAAGCTTTGCATGGGAGATCTCACTGTCGTCGGCCAACAATATTGAGTACTTAAGTTACAGTTGCGGGTGGGTATGTTGACGTCCGAACCAAATTGGTATTTGCGAATCGGCCCAGCTTCTGACGGCTGTTGTCACCTTTATTGGCCAATACATCTGATTGGGTGTGTTGGGACGCCTTTGTTCAGCCTGAACGTTAGATATGTCAACATCTTCATCGGACGTTTGTCGACATCGCAAAGGCGTTTGATTTGATAAACCGAACGCGGCTCTTACAGAAATTGCAATATTACGGAATTTGTTGGACAGCGCTGGAAATAATAAAAAATGTTTTGCTCACCGTAACCAGTATGCATTAATCAATAACTGTGCATTTTTAACTAAACCGGCACAACATTGGGTCTTTCAGGGAATCATAGTGGGTCCACATCTTTTGAGCATATATATACATGATATAGTGCGAATTGATGAGTCAGCGAAATTGGTAATCTACGCAGACGACACCACCTCATTTCTCACTGACCGTGATTGCGAAAAACTGTTTAAGTTACTCGACGAAATTCTGGTAAAATTACTGCATGGTCCTCTGTAAATGGCCGAAGTAGTTACAGAGAAAAAACAAAAGCGGTAATAGTAGACAGGATCAAAATATGAGGTATAATTTTCTCTGAACCTATGCTATGGGATTTCCAGATTGATCATGTAATGGCAAACTGTCCGTGCCGTCGGCATGTTCTATCTAACTCGGGACTTGCTTCCTACGAAGACTAAGCGTCTACTATATAATTCCCTGTTCTCGTCTTGCATACGTTATTTCCTTTTTGTATGAAGCATCACAACCTCTTCAAACATTAGCAAACTTGCACATCCTCAAGGTGAAACAAGAGAAAACAGATAACAAAAAGTTATTTCCTCTTTGTATGAGGCATCCCAACCTCTTCAAACATTAGCAAACTCGCACATCCTCAAGGTGAAACAAGAGAAAACAGATAACAAAAATTGAAGCTGATTATTATAGAAATGTTTTGTGAATATCGGCCAAACATGGTTTCAAGAGGCGAGGCAAAGCGTAGCGAGAAATTCTTTACTAGCTTTGCGCAATTAATTTTCAATGTACCTGTGTACAACAGTCGACATTATTACATGGACAGTTCACTTTTGCAGAACCAACTATGGCAATCAAGTGTTGTCGCACAGTCCTCAAACTTCCCAATCAGTTTATTGTACGTGGCGTTAATTTGCGTTATGTAAGGATTCCTGAGCTTTTCCGCATGTACTTGCAATGATGATAGCTCTTTTATTTTAAACCGAAGAGCAGAGTACCAGTTCTGGCTATGTATGTAAGCAATGTTCCTCCAGACGTTGTATAAACTCTTTCCTCTTCATTTCTGTTTCATTTAACGGTATTTGTTACAGCAGCATATTCTTCCGATTTTTTACTGCATTTTACACAAAAAGACTGTCTTTTTTGAACTTGTACTGTATTAACTATACGTAAATTCCCCAGGGCGTATACTGTCACGCGCCATATACTCCCATGCACCCGTACGGGGCGAGAGCTCGTCAACCTGTCCACCGCAGCTTTTGCTGTTGCCTAGTCATGTCTTGTAAAGAACAGAAAAAAACTTTTATTCTCCTATTCTTCTATCAACTTTGGCGACATGGCAAGGAAAATTTAAACTCTTTGTACGTCATGGCGCGTGTAGCGGTTTCAGACGTTACACCGCGGAGCGTACTGGTAAGGCTAATGGTGGACAATGATATACTAATAGTACCGTCTCGCTACCAAGAGATGTGGGCTGAAGCGGCGACACCATCGCTGTTGTATTATATGGTGAATCATGACACCGATCAGACCAGAGGAACATCTGATGTTAGCGGTACCACTCCACTGATGTATCCTCAACTCAAAGTGCACCCTGTTGTGACCAAGCGAATTTAGGCCACCTGCAGGAGCTGCAATGCTCCCATTTTTCGAAAGAGGTGCATTTGGGGCCAGTTGATATTCCAAATAGACAAAAAAGTTCATCATAACGACGAGGCATAGGATGACAGACACACATAAAGTCGGAATTAGGGTGTCTGAATTTTGCAGATTCTTAGGCTGCGAAATTCCCTCCTGCCGTAGATTCTTTTAGCCGCGGCCACACACAAGATTACTTTATTTTGTTTAAGTAGAATGAATAAAGTTTGCGTCCCTAAGGGTAATGAGCTGGAAAGTGCTTTGGAGATTCCGCTCTTGAGTCCAGGCGAAATCCGCTCCGTTTTTCAGAAACACTGCTGGGCAAACTACTAACAAAAATAAAGTAATAGAGCATTCATATTGAAAAGTGTATTCCTCAGCGAGATACATTGCTGTCCCAAATATTATAAGTGCACAGATTCCTTTGTAGGTATCGCGTTGTATTGGATGGTTTTGCATTAGATTTGAAGGTTTTCCGATGGGTAATAAATAACCTTACTCAAGCATAACTAATAAAAAACGTATACCAAGAGCATTAGGAGAGCCAGTAATGGGCTCTAGCAATTCGAATCGAATTCAACGGCGATTTCGCACCTCCAAAAGTGCCCGCAATCGTCACTGTTGTTTGGTTCGCTGTGATTTATAGTACCTGAAAATTAATTTATCAAGTTGGGAAATATTGGCAGAAAATTTCATATGCCGCAAGTGCGACATCAATGTCTTCATTTAATCGTAAAAATGCTCCGATAAGTGATGCAACCGTAAGAAGTCCGGAACGATGGCTCCATATAGCCAAAAACACATGTACGTGTATGCGCACATTAAAGTTTGTCCCAGCCCCTGAGCGCTTGAGGTTGTAAAAGAAGCACGGTGTTTCTGAAGAACCCATAAAAAGGGATTAGAAAACGTATGCATTTCCGAACAAAGAAAAATTTTTATATATCGCTAAGAGAAAAGCCTATATCAAGATAAATGCTCAGGTTATGCATGCGTTGAGAATGTTTTATGTGTGTGCTCTGAATACACAACGCCAAGGCAAGCCTTAAAGCCCTTTTATCCTTTCAATTCGACCATGCGCCGAGATACAATTTTCCATCTGTGGACGTTCTCTTATATGGTGTGTGGCGGTATGAAATCGCTGTTGTGCCCTTTAAAGGGATGGACGCTACAAAGATTCTCTAGACTGTCTTAGTGTGGTAAGGGCACGTTACCATCGCCACTGTCCACAATAACACTTCAGGCGAACGTGTTCAGTGCATAAAGGGATTCTCTTTATTTCCGTCGTAGGCAGAACAAAAGAAATAGAAAAAGTTCATTGTATGTTAAGCCGCCGCCTTTTGTTATTTTGGAAAATATAGTGTTTAGCGTTGACATGCTGATATTAGTGTTCTCTTGTGTATATAAAGATATCAAAAATATAAAACTCCATTTGCTTCTCTATCACCGCTCATGTATTCTTCAATAGAGTTATTAAAAATCAATAAACGTGGCTTATACAGCTGGTTTTTTAAAGCGAAGCTTTAGTATCCTGACTGATGCCGTTGTACGCCAATACGCCGTATAGGAAAGGCAACTTTTTCTGGTGGTGATGATGATGATAATTAATCATGGGTCATACGTTAAAGAATAGAATAAAAGGCTTTATTCGAAGGAGGCCAATATGCCATTTTGTGGGATATGGGGAAAAGGGTAAGGAACGGTGATTCATGTGAATATTTTCACTGCACTGTGGCCGTTCACTTAGCACGTTATGCTGGTTACGCCCATAGGGTACCATACGCGAAGTTGAAGTAGTGACGCGGACACTCTGATACGACGATCGATCGTCCCGGTATTGAACAGAAGCCTTCAGGGAGCCACAAAGGGTGTGCTTGAAGGGTCATCTAGAGGGGGTGGGTGTGACGATCCACCATCATACTACTTTACAAAGACCTGTTTTAGATGCAACGCATCTCATGCTCGCCCCTCTGTCCTTCCTGCGTCTGTCCGGCGTTGTCCGCCCAGCTGCGCCTCTCTTCCTATCCTCTCTCCGATAGCGAACACTCTCTCCCAAACAGCTGCGGGTTGGTGAAACGCGCTCTCACTCCGTTGCTAGGCGCCGGTGGGTGGCGCTGGGCTTGGCGCTGCGCGCGCTGCGCATGTGCAGTACTCTCTCTCTCTCTCCGCACTCTCCTCTCCTTCGGGCGCTGTGAATATAAAGCGGCATGCCGCGCTCCGACGGTCTCAGTCGACGGTCGTACGCGTTACGCTTGCACTCTCTCGAAGTACTCGACGGTTGCTTGATGCAATCGTCGAGCCCCTAACTGTGCACTTTACGGACCACAAGGCACTCATTCTCGTCTGAAATAAAGACCGTACCTGAGCATACGTGTACTGCATGTGCATTGCATGGTGAAAATGGAAAATTACGCCCACCTCCCCTTCGCGTGAGAATCCCTGCTATAAGCGTAATCAATACGATCGAAAACGCCAATGGAACCCCCCATGAGATGCGTTGCATCACACCAGGGTCCCCGCCAGGGGAGGTGGGCGTAATTTTTAGATCAAATTCTGCAGTTTGCTGCAACATTTGCGGATTGTTACTGACACGTTGGACGTGTTCTTGAAAAGTCGCCAGGCGGACTTCCGTCCTGAAGAACTGGTTGCGGTCAGTTTAGTAAGCTGAACATGTCCAGATGAGGTGGAAACGGTTCGGTCTGTTGTTGCTGCCGGAGTGGGCACCGAGGACTACAGGGGTACCTGAACCTGTGCGTTGTCCATATGGAGATGACATCCGGAGTCAGCGGAGACTTGTTTGGCGAAACGTTCGCCTGTTCGTGACCGGGACTGCAGAGTAGCAAGAAAGCCAGGTGGTGAGACGTGGGAAAGCTGTTGCCGACTTAGGTACTTCATTCGGTTGTATTTTCCGTGCTAGTGAAATAAAAATAAGTGCTTCTCGTAGCCGGACTCCAACCTTGGTCCCTCATGTTATGAAGCCGGCGTCTATCCAATTGCACCAATTCGACATGACCGAAGTGAACGCCAAGCAGCACGCACGGATTCGCTCCGTACACCCCAACCCAAATGTTAGGCCTACGGAGTGCAAACCCGGGAGTTGCTGTTGGGCATACTCGAATAAGTGGTGTGTACCTTCAGAGAAACACATACTCGAAGTGTGGCCATACAAAGAATCCATCACGAGAAAGCTCCACCTTCTACCATTGTCTTCGTTAGACGGAGAAATGCCGGGTTTTTTGCACCAACAGTGGAAACGTATGACACATTGAAAATGAAGTGAACTTGTTTGAATATTTTTGAAGCAAATGTTCGTCGACAGATAGCTTATATCAGTTGCTGTAGCGAGAGAAGCAGTGCGCTCGGTCAGTACTTGGGAGGGGGAATAGTTGCGCAAAGGCAGTATAGTGGAATGGTTACTAAAGGGCGACATGAATGTTCCAAAGGTAAACTCCACATAAAAAACCGGCTAGGGAAGCCTTTCTTTCATTAAAATTGCCATGCAAAAGAAACTTAGTTGAGCAGATTTGGCCAGGGAGACAGCAAGAGCGAAAAGTACGCGCTTTACATTTTTACATATTTTACATTTGGAACTTCAGTGAGAAAATGTTCAAAATAAAAATACTTTACATTGCAAACGCTGTGTAAATAACACGTTATTATGCCTATATTAGTAGGAAGTACTAACAATGCGGTAAAAGCGTTTTTTAAGAAACATTTTGTAAATCGTTCTACCTTATTTACACAAAGCAGATAGTAGCGAAACACAAGCGTCCGTAAAGGTTCCACAGAAAGTTAAATCCAGTTTCACGAAATTGGGAAGAGCCCTTCAAACGGTTTTTTCGTATCTATTATGACCTATGAAAAAGATGAATTGGATCCAGTGTTCGATCATCTTCGAAACTTTGCAGACGATCTACGGGTGCGAACTACACTCTGCGGTACGTGTATTGTCGTAGCATTTCGGTTCGGTGAGTAGTAAATACACGGACTTCCCGCAGCTTCCAAAAACACACACGGTGCTTGCTGGAGCTTTTCGTGTAAAACGGAAGAAACCGTCTCCTAGAGCGGTGGCATATTTTGTTCTGGAACAAAAGTCAATGTATTGGAGCGGTTATAATCTAATCAGTTGTGAGCAAACTAGAGAAGCTGGACCTAGGTGTGGGCTGTAGGATATACATCAATGTGTGGATGCCCTGCTCCCGACTGTCTCTAGATAGTCAGCCCACGAAAGTCAGAATTTCTGTTAACGTGCACGAATCTTTGCCAGCTATGATGCTAAAACGTTTGATCTATCGCAATTGCGTAATGTAGAGTTTTTAGCTCTAGCAGCACGTTCTTTTTCAAGTTAGAGGAAGATATCTTTTTACTGTTCTTTCACATGTTTGTTCCTTGCCTTTCCATCCAGTCGAAAATTTGATCAATGCTGCGGTCGGATACTTTGTGGCTGGTTCTCAAGCCGTGCCAGCTTACCTTCATTGGCACGTGCTCAACTGTGCTCTGCACCCAGTCACAGTGCAGGCAAAGCTGCAAGAAGAGATTGACCGCGTCATCGGCCCCGACATCGAGCCCACGTGGGAACATCGACGGAGAATGCCTTTCACAATGGCCGTCATCTGGGAAATGCTTCGCTGGAAGCTTGTGGCGCCACTGAGTGCTCCTAGAAGGTTTGCAGGACTCCTCCTATGCTTCTAAGTCTTGAATATGCTTTTTATCCGAAAGGATTTTCTAATATATTTTATTACACTCATAAAAAAGCTGGCCCAATGTTCGGTGTTTGATCGTCCAGCGTGTCACTTAAGCATTAAAGTTCTATACTGCAATGCCTGTTTGTTGGGGAGAGTAGACTACGCGTTTGTACCTTTTAGACTTCTTGACAGCAACTTCGTTGTCGCGTGCGAATAAGTTCGTAGTTTTTTTTGTGAATGCGGAACCTTAAATTTACTGAGTGATTGTGAGAATGACTGCGCACGTAGTCATTCTCAAAACAGACCACGTTGTCGTATTTAACTCAATTATTCAACCTGTTATATTCAGGGTGGAGTGTAGCTCTCCCAAAACAAATAATGGGCACCTAACGCTCGCATTCGCCTTTTGGAATTAGCTGAAGTCGCTATGAAGCAAAGATATACGATCGCGCGGGTTTTCTCGTTTGTTAATGCGCGAATTCATTTATATGTGATAAAAAGTTAGAATAAAGGCAATACATCCTATATTTAACAGTATTGTCGAGCTTTAATCTATATATTTAATTAGATAATTAGTTCGCTCGAGAAAAGCATGACTACTGAAATCTCCTATCGTTGTTGTAATTTGTGGCTAAATGGATAAAAATCGCGCCGGATGTCTCATTGCTATGGTTTTAAGCTTCTTCTTGTAGACAAACGCATCAAGTAATTGTGAAAGCACTCGTGTTGTCGCTGCTTTGGCGTAACATACTACAAAAAGCATTTCTTGAAATGGTCGTTTGTTGTCTTGCGTATTATCTATCCGCGCAATAAGTCAATTCTTCACGGGTAGAGGCCGTGTTTCTCACTCATTCGAGTAGTCAATATTTCCGTACCATTTGAGATTTTATCTAATCTAGCTAAATCGAAATGAAAGAAAACAAAACAAATTAGTAAGTAACTGCACTTTTTATTTATTTATTTCAAATACCTCACAGGCCCGAGGGCATTGAGTGAGAGGGGTTATTGAAAACCCAAATTAGTAGCAAGCAGCCCACGCAAGGCATAACAGATGTTCAAAAGAATTAGAACTTCAATCCACCCAATCTTAAGTAAACCAACTAATCCAGGTAGGCACACTGTCGGAAATTAATGCAATGATGCATCATAGTTCCATACAGACAAATCAAATCAAAGAAGTCATACAAAGCGTGCAGTAGAAGAGAAAAAGTGTGAATTTAACATAGTTTGGGTATACAATGAACATGTGAAGCGCTTAAAGGAAACTGAATACAAGCAAGAAATAGGGCATACATCGAAAAAAATTCAAAACAGGTCAAAACCTTGTGCCTACTGAAAGAAACAAGAAACTACACCGAAAACTGTACTGTTTCCCTGAATTGTTTCCTTCTTCTGCAGGGCTGGAGTTGACTTTGAACACGAGGGCTTCTTTTTCCCAAGTGGGATAAACGTCATGGCCAATATCTGGGCGGTTCACAATGATCCATATGTGTGGTCTCATCCGGAAAAATTTGATCCAGGAAGGTTCATGAACGAAGATGGATCGGCAATCTGCTATATGCCTGAACAGTTAATCACATTTTCCGTTGGTGCGTAGGCTGCTCCGTAAACATTTCAATGGCGGAGGTGTTGTAGGTCGATCCTTTTTGTCCGTCTGCCCACACGAACCAAATATTTGCTGAGATTCGTATCGAGGTCCAAGAAAAACCCCAAGTAAAGCGGCTACAAGTGAGGGTAATGCATAAGCTTGTTTTGTAGAAATATAAATTTTATAGTTCACCCTTGCCATCGTACTTGCTTACTGACGAAGCTAGCCTGCTTCGAAGTATTACTACAATTACTTCCAATGAGCCAGAAATGCGCTTTTACAGCGATATATACATAACAACACCTCGCACGGCGTCAAAGTCGAGTTAGCGGTTAGAAGAATGGCGCTCGTAAAGTTGGGGGTATTTGTCTTAAAGCAAAAAACAAGCTGCCTGGCTGCGGTTGGTGTTTAGAATTTTGGCGCTTCTCCGCCACGCGGTGAAGTCACAAACTTCTTCCAACTAATGAGCAGACGCTGACCGACGCAGAACTCCTTATTTTGTAAGATTGTGAAAAGCCGTGTCTAAGCAATTACTTTCTTGTAATCCCGAAAGCCTTTCTTCGTAGGACCGCCTTCGGATAGTAGAAAATTGAAGAAATTGCATTAATAAGTGCGCAGTTTGTTCTCCAAAAACATTCCCTTCGTTGGACGAGTGGGTCAACAAAGGAGCGACATACTGCTGCCCAAATCCCTACTCGGCTTTTGGGACTGCTCTAGCACTGGCAGTGTAGTCCCCCGCATACACAGACCCTCTTCCTCCATTTTATTCTCTCTCACCAAGGTCATCGGCCGTACTGTTTCCAACGCAGATTACTAAATTTCCTTGTGGGCATGACACCTGGTTTTGTACTAACACGAAGATAATTACGTCGGTGTCCCAGGATTGAGTTTTTGGGATCGTTGGTTTTTCGCACAGCTTTTGAGATCAATATCAGAATTCAAAAACTAATTTTGGTGTTCGTTAGTTTCAATATCGGCTGGTTGAATTATAAACAAACTGGGAAAGTTGCACTTTTCAGGATTAACGGTTGTATTGGGGATAATATAATTGTTTAGTGGCTTTCTTTGGATTCTGATCTTTTGGGGAAGAATTGAGGGAAGCCTGAAGCATGGTAAAACAACGCGGCTAGAGAGAAAACGCAAAGGAAGAAAGACCCGGGTCTTGCGCCAGGCATCAACTGAATTATTTTACCACACACAAAAAAGATATACAGAAAGAGCATATCTGCGAACGTAATCAACTTATGTTTTCGCTGCGATGTCATGTGGTTCTGCTTTTACACATGTATTACAATTGATTTACACTAGAATATGTAAATGCGCACTTTCCACGTGCCCGAGGCAAGTGCGCATTCACATATTCTATTGGTTTTTGTTACAAAGACACAGATGCCGTGCTTACGCAGTTGCCACCTGCATTTACGATGCACCACACTTCAAAGAATTCACGGCTGGCCTGGTCATTAAAAGAGCGCAAAACGTGTTTTTTTGAAAGGTGAAACGGAGTGTGGAACGCATAGGCTGCGCCGGAAACGTTCGGCTAAATGACGCCTCGCAGCCAGTGCTCCAACAGTTGCTAGGTGCTCTCTCGGAGGCTGTCATTCATGCACCTACCTGACTGCCCTACATAACATTTTTCACAGCATAGAGACACTCTGCACACAACACCAAGTTTGCAGCCACGAAACTGTGTGGGGTGCCTATTAGCGCAGAAATTACTATTTTTCTCAACGTTCACAGCAGAGCACATTCGTTGTAGTTTTTCTGGGGTGGAGACCACAGGAGTTTTCCGAGGCTCATTGACAGCACTTACATACAAAGATTTTTAGATAAGTTGATGTTTACGTGGTGGCTAAAAGGTATGTAATGCCAGAAGAAAACCTCTGAGTCAAGCAGGTTAAGGAGACCTTTGTGGAGTGTTCGGAGGGTTTGAAAGTCGCACATTAAGTACCGACTAAAGCTGCACTGCAGTTCCTAGATGTTTGTTTCACATTTAGTGGTGAAAGCGTTCGTTGGATGTGTAGGCCCTGGTCAAAAAGGCAATTTTTGACTATTCTTCAGCTCATTCGAAGATAGTAAAAGGGGTATTCGGGTTAACTGAATTCGCGGTGCTCCCAAGAAGTCCTGCCAGCACAAAGTCGCAGACTGTGGTAAGCACAATGTCACTCGTTTACACTATGATGGGTTCTCTCAGGAAGTAATAGCGCCGGTGGTGGAAAGCCTCGTGCGTGACGTTAAGTCAGGCGCACGACGTAAAGGTCGAGATGAAATTCGCAAAGAAAAGAGGCCTGTGTTCGTCGCTTCCATACACAATATCTCCCACCGCCTTAGAGAGGTGGCTGGGAAATTTGGTGCCGACGTCGTGTATTCCGCCCCGAAGAAACTAGCAGAAATTTGCTATGCTGTGAACAGCCAGAAAAAGAAGCATTCGCTGCGCTAACAGACATGCCACATAGTTTTTTGGTTGCAAACCAGGGGCTCTTGTACAGACTGCCGTTATAGTGTGGAAAATACTTTGTAGGGCAAACAGGTACGTGCATCAATGGCAGGCTACCTGGGTACCATCCAGCTGTTAAAAAGGTCGCTGCTGGGTGCCATTTAGCTCACCATTGCCGCCGCGCCTGTGCTTTGCACGCCGCGTTCCACTTTTTGAAAAAGCACGCTTTGTGCTGTTTTAAATAGCATGCCAGCCGGGAATTGTTTGATGCGTCGTGTATCCTGTACCGTAAATGCGGGTGAGATCTGAGAAACACGGCATCTATGGCTTTGTCAAAAAAAGAAATAGATTATATGAATACTAACTTTCCGCGTGCATAAAAATTGAACCACCTGACAACGTCCGAAAAATTTCCTGATTACTTCGGCAATTTTTGCGTATGCTCTCTTTCTTTATATATTTTTTGTGCGGGTAAAATGATTCAGTTGATGTCCAGCGCTACTTGTGTGACTTTCTTTTTTTGGGTATTGTCGCTAGCCCCGCTGTTTAGCATGTTTTATTGCTCCAACAAACTATCCCACATTCAAGCATTGACAAGTATTAGGAAACACATTGCGGTATAAGAAAAGAGAAGGGTTTCTAAACATTAAACAGACTTTACCCTCTTACTATGCGGCGTTTCGGACTTTCCTGCATGTTTTACAAGAACGGCACGCAGCAGACACCTCAAGTGATCGTTAGAGGTTTATGCCCATAGCCATGGTATTGAACGGCTTTATGAAAGGTGCTTGGACTCCGTTGTGGGTTCTTTACGCTAACCAGATTTGCCGAGGTTCGCTTAGAAGTAGAAAGTGAAATCAGCCTGATTGCATTGTACAGCAACTGTCCTGTAAAAATGATTTGGAAGAAGAATAAAAGTAACATTTTAGAATTATACTTTTTATTGCGCACTTGTTTTTAACGTCACTTATTAATATTTCAGCAAGAGCGATCTGCATGCCGAGGAGCTTCGTCAATAGCGGGCGTACAACTTCATCAGCTGCATCATGTCGTTGTATACCATGTCTACGGCGTGCATTCCTAGGGCGAAGTCGTAGTGTGTGAACTGCGTGTCTGGCACTTGGTAGTTGCGCACCAGATTGGGTAATTCCGACGCCAGCCGCGCCACATCTACCGGGACGGCGTACCAATCGTTGAGGCTGTAGTAAAGCGCGACTGGAGCGAAGACACGAGAGAGGTGGTACTTGGGAGGATGCATCTGGGAAAAAAGGAAAAAAAAATCACTGTATGTGCTAATCCCGCATATGCTTTTTCACTCTGCATGTGCTTTTCACTCTGCTAATCCGTCAACCGTAAATTTTGTGCAGGGCACGTACAAAAGCGTCATTCTGAAAATGTCACAGTGCTGACAGGTGGTTACGAGGCATTGAACTTCTATTTAGATTAGGCTTCCTTGTGTACATAGCCTGCAATTCAAGGAATGATTTTGTGTGATCACCGTCAATGGTATTTTTTGTGCTATCTGTATAACAGTTTATTTAACAGTAACGACAATGGGAAAGGCGACACATTTAAAAAAAGCATGATTTAGGAAAGATCAAAGGAAAGAATGCACTCGCGAAACGTTGCCATAGGAGTGGCTCGAAATATTTGGGAGAGGCATCCATCTTCCAGTGGGCACGAAAAGGTTTTCGATGATGATGATGCTAATTTTGATTTTATTTTCTCTTAAGAGAAAATTTTATTTTCTCTTTATTTTTTGTGCTTTATGGCGTGTTTGATAAAATAGGTAAAAAACTGGCAGCAGTGCTAAGCGTTCGATAGTTTTTTTGTTCTCACCTTTCATTGCGTTTGCTTGAAACAAATATTTTGTAGCATTACAAAAATCCGAGTTCTTTGTTAGGGCCATTTGTGTAGTAACGCAAGTTTTTGGGGTGGTTGCTATAGGTCTTTTTGAGACACTTCGCAAAATTGTTTTAATGCCAAGGATACCTAAGGATAATGCCAAGGATACGGATTTAATGTGTGCTGCAGCTGCTCCTTTTTAATTTTCTCATCTTAGAGTAGAAAAGCATCAGAAACAGTGCGTCGTAAAATACAAAACACGTTTCCGTATGGAACTCGACTCCATAGATGTATCAGTTATCCCCAACAAACAAAGACTACTAGCCCCTGCACCCTATATTTTGCGGTACGGTTGTGAACTCCAGCCCAAATTAGCCTTCTTTCCCAACCCCTTCCTAAGAGCAATGGGAAGGCCAACTGGTAACCTCCCGCCTGGAAGGTCAGTCGAAGGTAGTCTCCCCTGGAAGTAGGTGGCTTCACGTGCGCGCGCAGAACATCCAGAACTGAGGACGTCCTCGGCGCTAATGAACTCCATCTTCCATTTTATACGAAATAAACACCCATTCCTCTTGTTGCTGCCCCGACTTCCCTTTCCACTTTTATGTATTATTATCGCTTTGTATACTTGGATATAAATTGGCAATTTATTTTGTTACCGTTTCTTTTGTAATTACATTTCGACAAAAATGAGTCTCACCGATCCGTACTTGGCCATATTTGTCAGCATCCCGTAGTCATATTTTTGAAAGCAGTTACAGCGAATGAGCTGAAATAAAAAAGCGAGTCGATCAGCGTCATCATCATCATAATCAGCAGCAGCATTTTCAACAGAAAACTTACGTGTGCTGCAGGAAGAAGGACTTCACCTTGTACGGGTATTCCTTACTTTTAGGTATGTCAGAACAGTTCCTTTGGTCTCAAATTGTGGTTTTTCTTCATTCCACCCCATTATGTCTCTCACCATTATGTCTCTTCTAGTATTTTGTCTTAGGACCCATTCTATTTCTATTGCACTGGCCGTTCCCAGGTAGTCAGTTGCCCACATGACCGACCAACCAAATTCGCCCTTTTCCTTATTTCGAGACAGACTGTTTGGAACCCTTACTTGCTTCCGAATCGAAAACGCTCGTTTCCTATCCTTTACTGTCATTTTATCCCTTTATATGACGGTGTAGAACCGAAACCGAAGAGCTATTTTGCGGGAACTGAACCCGAATCCGAACGGTTATTTTGTAGCGTGGGCTACACTGCGCCGAGGTTCAGCGGTTTCGCGTTGCTCCTGGAGAGCCGTACGGGAAATGCGCGAGGAGCAGTGACGTCACACGGCGCACAGAACATTGCTCGCTGGCCGGCGTCTTTCACACACCCCACGCACCCAGCGTCTTCGCCGACCTCTGTTCCGCACGTGGCGGCCCGGTCCACTTGATGATCATGAGAGGGGTGGCGGGGTGTGGAACCGATGGCTCGTGCGTCGCAGCAACACCGGCGTTCGCCTGTGGAACTAGCTTAGCCCTGGGGCAAATGATGACGCTGCGCTGGATCCGCTTGATAAATATACATGTGCCACATAATGCGCATAGCGCGTGTGTGTCATTGAAGCAGCAGTAAGAATGATAATCAAGCTAATCCTAGACAACAAGGAAAGCTATAAATAACCAGTTGAACCTTAGCTCACGCTAAGTATATCCTGGCATAGCCGATCTAAGCCACTGCTTATTTTTCGATCCCGCTGAACCCGAACCGGAACTGAACCGAAAAAGGAAAAAGTGGTTACCGGTTCACGACGAAACAGTTCGACCATCCGTTGTTAATATTGCGCAGTGAATGCCATTCAGGCCTTTTTTCGTTTACGTACCATCAAAATTGTACAAGCTCATGCCTTGTTCCTTCCAGACCACTTAAACACTCGTAACGTTCTCTTTGTGGCAACAGTAGAAAGGAGTCAGCACCAGTGTAGCAATAGTATGTTCCTGCTGGTCGCCCGAGCAGAGTGCAATGCTGACCAAACTAAATGTCATTCTCGGCAGCTTGCAGGCGATATAAAACGACTTTGCCCTTCCCGCGCTGCGACTTCATTCTAGTGTTTAGACTGACTGGAAGAGTGTTCCGCTGCGCCGCGGCGAAGGCCTACACCCGATGTGGGCAAAGATTTTGCATTCCATAATTTGTTTAAAAGGTCCCAGACGTGCCAAGTGCCAATACTTGACAAGTGTGACCGCCGGAGTTGCTCAATGGATCAGCCGTTTACTGCTGACCGCAAGGGGGTTCGACCACCCTTCCCCACGAACGTTTTTCTGAAGTAGATGGAAAGCGACAACGTCCATGAGCCGAGATTTCGGCCCAATTGAAATATCACAAGGTGGTATAAATTCGTCTGCCGACCTGCAACATAAGCAGCGCCTCGGAGCAGAAGTGTAGCGTGGGCCGTCATAAGCAGAGATGTTTTAAAAAATATTTACACGCAAAAAAATGCAAAAAAGGCACATCACGTGGTGTTAAAATAATACGCGAATAATGAGCAAAATCAAATAACCAGAACACCGAAAGGTAAATATTGGTCTGTACTTTTCCTTGTCCGACCTTTCACAACCAAACGCCATCAATGCAAATGAAGAGCGTGCTCTGGTCACTTTTGCAGGATGGCAGAGCGCAGGAGTTCGTTTTTACAGATACCATTAAAAATAAATAGATCAGGTGAAACAGTTAGCGTCCGGGGCGCACGTATTCTTTTTGCAATACACTGCACACCTCGGGTTTGTCTTGGAAGAAAAAAACTCAATAAAGCAGATGACACATGCAGAACGGCGGGCCGCTAACCTCACTGACCCATTCACCCAGCGCTTATCCTTTCTGCTTGCTGTGCTGTTTTGTCTCTTTCAGCTGTGATTTGTTTTCAAATATGTACTTTTAGTGAATGCCCGACACGAAGCTTTACTTCAATTGCTACTCGTTCCGGAGGGGGTGCTCCTGTTGGCGAATTAAAGAGCGTCTGCCCAAAAATGTTCCATCTAATGCTTCGCTCATCACATTACCCTTTAAGTTTGTAATGGGGTAACCTGTTACAAGATTCTGCTATGAACGGATGGAACCATGGCAGGGGGCAGGCGGTATGACGACATAATCATTGTAAAGTACACATCTGGTTTAGCTATGGCAAAATGAATTCCAGTGGTCAGAGAAATAATGCAATGACTGAGCGTTAAGTAAAGCTTACTTATAACAACATTGTGGCTTACACCTTCGAGGAGAATACAGCTAACAAATATTTTTGGTGGCCAAATGATCTAATTCATTGTAGCATTTACGAGGCTGTCATAAGAATTTTCTGTTTTGATACAACGGATAAGAAATGGGCGGTATTTGTATTAAGCCCTGGTATTTAAATGCACCAGTACGTAGGCCCAACTTTAAGGCTTCAAGGTTATCGTGATGGGCGATGGCATAGCGATAAGAGAACGGTTTTATCCAAAAAGGAAATGGTAAAATATATATCCCACCGTCATACCTCTTCGCGGAGGAACAACGCTAGGACAACACAAAGTCTGGGCGAGCAAGTAACTGGTAAATCGTCGCTACGTTATCTGTTTTTCAAATATCTCACCCAGTTGTTTAACATTTTTTTCTTCGGCATGCGGCCGCAGTGGCAAAAGCCGCGAAATGTCCGTGGCGCTTCGGTCATGTCCGTGGCCATTTTCAGTGTTGCCGAGAGAAGAAATTGACAGCTCAACTTTTCAATTAATACCATTTAAAGTTCTGTCATAATCTTTGGTGCGGTTGCACAAGGTAAAAATTGTTTGCATTAGCTTTTTTGTACTTTGGCTTTCACTTTCGCTTTATAAAACGTTTTGAACTGAATTTGTAGCCTTGCTGTGATAACGTCATCTTTTAACCTTCAGTTAGTGTTTGTTCAAGGTAATACGACGTGAGCCTTTCCTTTGCCGCTTATTCCTATATTGGTAAGTTCCCAGGAACGTACGTTTAGGATATTTTTACTACTGACCACGAGTAAGCTGAAGTGAATGTTTGTGTTCGTTTGTAGAACACAGAACTCCTGATGCACTTACATTTTCTGAAAAAAAAGTCACTCACGGCGGAAGCCTTCCAGCTTATACCAAGTTTAACACGAGTTTTATAGAACGTGGTTCCACGGAGAGGGCAAGCGCTTCACATGTACCTATTTACATTTTTCGTATTGAGGTTCAATGACAGCTCGTGTCACGTGATTTTCTCATTTAGAACCGCATTTCAGGTAGGAAACAGACTTGGCATACCTACAATGTATACGTATAGGCTGTTTGGAAAGTTAATGCGGTTTTTCTTGACGAAAACAGCGTTATTAACACTACACAAAAGCACGAACGAAAACACCGATGCGTTCCGTGTCGCCGTTCTTTCCGCCTGTGCCTGTTGTTGGGGCCCTATTCATGCAACTTTAATGCAGTGGCTAAAAGCCCTGAGAACGAACTCACAAACAGGTGCCCACATAAAACAACCGCAGTTGATCCGAGAGCAAACGAAACTGTTTAAGCAAAAACCGAAAACTGCGACCAGAACCCCACGTTTAGTAAGAAAGGTGTTTAAGACGGTCTCCGGTTGTATACTCTTCGGTTTCAATCAATAGGGTGATTTTAAATACCTTTTTTCTGTGGAATAGAAAACATGAAATTTGTGTTGGCTGTGTACAGGAATTTGGCTGATTAGGGGATGATGACAACCGTTCGAGAGAGTTCTCTCTCTCTTGGCTGATTAATCTTAGTCAACGCATTGTCTTTGTGATGACTGAAAGTTACTAAGAATGGGGCCTCAGCCCTAGAGCTACGTATATTTCTACGGGTGTATTGCATTGATGGTTTATTTCTGCGTAAAGTTGTTGCTTGCAGGATACCTAGTTGTTCCAGAAATAACCTGACTAACGA
Source organism: Haemaphysalis longicornis (assembly GCF_048455015.1). NCBI lineage: Eukaryota > Metazoa > Arthropoda > Arachnida > Ixodida > Ixodidae > Haemaphysalis > Haemaphysalis longicornis. Next base: position 71,751,567 of record NW_027526460.1, on the reverse strand, counting down.
CAAATGCAAGAGCCATAACATGTCTGAAAACGCATTCTTGGACAAAAATGCGTTTAATGTGACTCCGGGTACCTATGTTGCAACATACGATTTGTACAATTCTTTGATTCTATCGGGGCCTTCAAAACATTGTCCCTGTGATCAATGTGTATTGGTAAATGAACACTGCATGTCCTCCTGTGAAAAATATTGATAAGCCTGTGCGTCAAGTAATAGCACTCTGGTGTCTTCTTACCGATAAGAATAACAAAAAAATTCCCCGCATTTCCCCGAGGGGAAGAATGTGAAAGTGCGAATGCAGGAGTTGAATTTGCGCGTTTCGGTAATGTTCGCGAAAGAGAGATCACACACACACACACAACTACAAAGAAAGAAAGATGCATTTATTCACAGACACCTATTTGTGTTGTCGTTGTACTTGATTGCTAGAGCGGATCTCAGCTTTGAAATTTCGTGTCAGTACTCCTTTAAGCGGGTGCATTAGCCCTTCTCACGCCCGATTCCTGGCCAATCCCCCACGTGGGTATGTGCCATGCACAGACACCTATTTGTGTTGTCGTTGTACTTGATTGCTTGAGCGGATCTCAGCTTTGAAATTTCGTGTCAGTCCTCCTTTAAGCGGGCGCATTAGCCCTTATCACGCCCGATTCCTGGCCAATCCCCCACGTGGGTATGTGCCATGTCAGCGGCCAGGCAGCGCGCGCCCGTCTCCCCCCGTTGCCAAGGAAGACGAGGAGATTCCTGGCCAATCTCCCACGTGGGTATATGCCATCTCCCCCCGTTGCCAAGGAATACGAGGAGCGCGCGCACCCGCAGCTGTTGCTATGTGGACGGACGGCGGTCAACGGAATTCAGGGTCGCTTATAAAGTGCATTCGCACTTAAAAAGCCTAACCTTCAACACCGGCGTGGGCATTCATAATTTTTTTTTCAGTTTAGATATAAAGGTTTAAAATGTACTCAAGGACATATCCCTTGCGATGAATACGCTAGGGCGACGACACATAATAAATATTGTCCTCTCTTTCGGCTGTACAGAACATAAGTTCTGTACAGCCGAACTGATGAGTTCGAACAAGTTTAAATTTTAAATGGTGAAATTGGCGCATTAAAACTAACCTGCCAAAATCGTACACAGGCGCAAATAATGCTAGAAAGAAAAAAAATTCAGGGATGGGACTAGCATTAGGGGCCACAAGTCTTGTTGAGACGGCCAAAAATACCTTGCACAAGTAGGAAACTGATTTTCGAAAATGCCTCATCAAGACCAGTGAACTTGTGAGAAGGGTTGTATTTATAACTTACCACAAATGGTTCGCAGTATAAAAACTGAGAGCTCTTTCGGTGTTTTCATATATGTTGGTGTACTTTGAAATCCAGCTACTTCGTTATGCATATATGCTTAGAGTACTGTACAGGGAACCAGCGTTAATTAACAGGGTGGCAGAACTTACCTGAGCGAAATGGTCGACGTTTGTTGCCGACGTTCCTGAAGGGCTATGACTTAAGTAAACTGCAAGGCGGCTCTGCAATCAAACGTATAGTATGCGTGATAAACGACCCAAAAACAGACAATAGAAAACATGCGAATAAATTTCGGATATGGTAAGAAAAACAGGCCCTAAGAAAACAAGTAGGTATTCTTGAGGGAAGCCAGAGCGAACAAGGAGCGATATTAAAATTACCTTTAAAATATTGCTATTAGAATGCCATGTTTGTATCCAGCGTTTTTACGCGCGTTATTTTTGAAGTACACAATTAGCCTTATTTTTGTGAAATGTGTTCACAGTATGCAGGGACTGGTACTGTTGTCTAGAGAACAACCGGTGCGCACCTTGACGCATAAGAAAGAGAGAAGGAGAGAGAGGCTTTATTTAGAGTTGAAGGAAGCATCATTTTTGTGGTCGGGGTCTTCAGTCCATGAATATATTGGCACGGCCGCTTGTCGTCGCCTTTTGCGCTAGCAAAAGCTGCGTTTCAGGACAGGAGCTGGCCAGCGCATTCTCCCACTGATCGAGTGAGGATTGGGAATTGAGGGGAAGATCTGGGTTCATTTGACATTCCCAGATCATATGGTAGAGTGTGGCTGGGGCTTAGCAGTGAGCACATAGGTAATCATAAAGACTAGGATGGATGGCGTGTAGCGGCGTTGGGTGTGGGTAGGTATTCGCCTGTAGTGGTCTCACGATGACTTCCTGCTCTTGCGTTGCCTGATCAGGGACTGGTGGGTGCAGTTTCTCGCTAGTAGGTAATGTTGGATAATGCCACCGTTTGAGAGGAGGGGCTGTCAGGTTCGCTCCGACTCTTCTTGCGGTGCCCGGTAGGTGAATTCTCGGGTCAAGGCGTGTGCCTTCTGTTTCCCGCGAAAAGGAGAGTGGGCCGGTGTCCACATGATCTTGACGTGCTTCTGTGGGGCTCACCGGAGAAGAACCCGAAGCGCTTGTCTCGAAATCCTACCTGCTTGGTATGCTCGGCGGGCGGCTTGACTGTCCGTACAAATTACTTTGGCCTTTGGGAGAGGGCAAGGACGATAGCAAATGAACTCCGAAACATACGCTCAACCGTTATCGGGAGGGATCGAATAGCAGCAATCAACAGAAAGAAGATGCATGATGTCGGCATTCGACCATCTCCGCAGTGGTAGAGTGCGGAAGAGGTGCAGATGGCTTGATACTCAGTTATATGTGTTTATGCTGTGCACGCCACCGTGATTAGCGATGGGGCGAGAGAAGGAAGCGTTGCGGCTCCGGTAGGAGAGGGAGCCGTTAGACGCTGAAAATAAACCGCTTGAGGCACATATGGGAGCCGCTACAAGCAAGAACCCTTTCGGTGTGCTCAGGACGCAAAGTAACTGTAGGATGTTTGTTTGCGCAGCTTAGAGAAATCTATATCAAATCTGCCGTTTTTTTCTGAAGCGGAGTTTCACTCTACATCATCCTCGCGGCGCGTCTTCACCACAATGCTCAAGAATGACCAAGAAAGTGTCCTAATACGTGAATTCGACCAATCACGCGTCGGGCCAACTAATTGAAATAAATAAAAAAAAAATCTGTGGAGATACAATGCGCAATGCAAAACGCCATTCCCGCCATGCGTGTTGTCGCTGCGCATGTGCCCTCTTTTAGTCAAATCATATGTTCCGATTTGTCATTCGCCGAATTTGCACACTTTCTCCATTCAAATATTCATTGTGAATCCCTGTGCTGAAGATGACCTACGCGGACTGCTTAGCGTAGTGTGTGGCTAGGATCCGGAATTTTATGGCGTCCCGCAAGCGTGGAAAAACGCAATGTGAGACATGTCGATTACAAAAACCGAGCTTCTTTCCGAAGGAAACACATATCGCCACTAGGCTTAGTGCGGAATCTCGCCCCTAAAAAGTGCTAGTGAAAGATCCGATTGATAGTCAAAAGGCCAATAAGTGGAAAGGCATGTCGCCGTTCGCGTCGGAGCTATGTGTGTATGTAAATGTATGACGTATGTGCGCCTGATGAGGCAAAAGTTACGCGCAACAACAACAACAAAAATAACAACAAAACAACAAGAAAAGCGAACACGTACGTCTAACCAATCGAATATGCATTTGGAATGCATTAGTAATGAATAAACGGAAGCATTTTCAAGGCCAGTAGAGTACATTGCAAGGTACATGGCTGTAAGCACCGATACTAGAGTACATGCGAGATCAGTATAGCTCATTCGAAGATCAGTAGAATGCATGCCAAGTATTTTGGGATAAACACCGGACGTGTCGCAAAATTTACTAAACATTTCAAGAAGCTTTACGCCATTGAAAAGAAATATTCTATTGTTTAACCTAGGCTTTATACTCACGCTTCCGTGGTCAGGGATTCCAAAGCTAAGGTTCGTTGAAATAAATGGTAGGTACTACACTATGCTTCGGTGTGCCATACAGACATGCCTAATGGTTGTGACATCAGCTTTGTAAACTTAAAGCGTTCTTGAAGGTACACGTTTTAAGGTCGGCGCAGCCTCTTCAATTGGTAGTTGTTAAAGCTGACTGCCTTGCCGAAGTAGCGACTGATCAGCATTTGTACTTTTAGAATTCGCTGAGTCTGCTTTGAACAACGGAATACACAAAAAATAGTGGACATATATATTTCAATAGTAATTTTTTTACAAAGAATTATCGAATAAAATGCGGGGATGCTGCTGTTGTCTCAACTTGTGATATGTTTGCGTCAGCGATGTGGCAGAATTTGCGCGCTTTGGCAGAATTCGCGCGCCAGCGTGAGATTATTGGTAGGTGTGTACTTTGGGCGCTTGTTTTAAGTCTTTAGGGGCTCGGGTTGTCGTCGTAACTCGCTCGGTAGACCCAAGTGGAGCCCTATGGTGTTGCGTCGTAGCGGCTGTGGTTGCGGTGTCCCAGAGAGGCTTCGAAAGCCAAGCGGTTTATATAGTCATAAGCGTTCGAAATTCGTGAACACCTGGCGCTTGTCATACATCTCCCCGTCGTTTATCGCAAAGAAAACTGAAAAAAATATTTCAGGCAAAATATACGTAATTAACAGACAGTGCCCGCTTTCATTTTTGTTAGGAACACTCGTTTGGTTGGTTTTTATCTTAGTAAGCTAATAAAAGTGGCAGTGCAACGCTGGCACGTTCTGGAGAAAAAGCAAGCACAAAAAGAACACAACTCCCGCTTGCGCAGTTTCAGGCAGGGTGTGCGCGAGCCCTGGGAAGGCGGGAAATTTGGAAGGCATTGGACAAACCTCCTTTGAATTCATCAGGAGAGGAATGAGACGGGGCGACGAAGAGCGTGATGGGTGGTAATAGTGAGCGGATAACGACGCCCCAGTTCATTCTGTCGAATAACTGCTCTGTACTTACGACAGCTTTCAGATCGAGTGGAACGGCTTTAATTTTTTACGTTGCTTGAGCCAATAGAGGCTCAATCTTTTTGTTCACGCTTCGTACTTTTTTGAAGTGTGTTTCCTTCATCTTTTAATTGTTTTGTAATAACAACAATGTTTAACAATGTTAAATTTTGTGACGCCGTTATACCCACACCATAACATCACAATACCTAATGGGTGTATATTCCTCTCAATTTAGTGGTTTAAGTCAAATGAACGATCATTTTCTCCTAATAAAAATATCGGCAGTTTGCAATGTTTTTTTAATTTGTTCAGAAACTAAATCTCTGAGTCTTCCGAGTACAGTTAGTCAAACTTTAACGGCATGCGGGGCAGTTTCGGGGGTGTGAATGGTTGAAGCAATACTTTAGAGCTTCTGTGTGTATTTATGCAATGGTAATCATGAAGTCCAGCTTCTCGGACCTGTTATCTTCGATCTTATAAAACAGACAAAAGTAGTTTTCGGAAACATCTAAATCAAACTTACTACGTTTAACTCGCTCCAGTTGACTCCATTAGCCAGCTGCATGAAAGTGACACATATGCCGACTGTAGCCTCGTCGCCGCACAGCGCACTAAAAAAAAGCTTGTTCAGGATAGTGTTTACTAAGAAGGCTCCATTGAAAAACCACTGGACGAGGGCCTGCAAGAAGACAGCAGTATTTACGGAAAGCTCCAGCAGGTACTTCAAGTTTTATTGGAAGTTACGAGTAAACAGTTAACAATACTAGCATTACTATCCTGAGTCGCGGTAATTGGTATCGGCTTTTCTGTATGCCCAGGACCATAATTTTTGGAGCAAAACTTTAGCAAACGCCGGGCCGCCTATGTTTGAATAGCAGTATCAGACATTTCAAGAAACACTAAATTGCTGTGTACAGGTTTTTTTAGGCGTCGGCAAACTTTCGAGGTGGAGGGCCGAGGGGCATGCAGCCGACACGGCAAGGGCCGGGCGTCCATTTGGGATTTTGGCTAAGTGTGAAGATGGGGGGAGGGGCAAGCCCGCAGGAAGCGATCTTGCTTTGTTCCTATCTAACGCCATTTGAGGTTAGAATTACCGTGTCAGCGTTCAGCAAGAAAGGGGGTGACAAGGGGAGGGGAGTTATGTTGTGTTGGAAGCCTCCGAATACTTCCCTGCGGGCTACATGCGCCCCGTTGCAGGTTGCCGACCCGTGGTCTATACTATGCAGCAAAATCTCCACACGTCCCTTAAACCATTAAAATGGCATGTTCCGTATTCAAGCAGCAACTCCACAAGTTGGTGTTTCTAGAACAACTGACACTCCATTATATCAATTATATCCGTTATATGTGCAATTTGAAATCACGAAACAGTATTAAATTGTGTAAATTTCGTTCAGGTAGACAAGGGTTATTTTCGATGCGAACTACTCACCTTTATTATTTCTGCAAATGGCAGTCCCAACCGACAAAGCGGGGCTGTGAGATGTCCAATATAAGCAATAGGACCCATAGCCATAAACAGTATTATCTGCAGAGAGTAGGTGCCACATTTTCAGTCATACACATGGCCCAATTTTATTGTTTGGGACGTGAATAAAAAGGTGCAGTTAGTATTTATATTTTTTGGGGTGTAAAAGTTACAGCCCAGAAAATGGTAAAATATGCAATGACGAGAGAGCACACTAAGTACCATGGCACTGTAACACGTGCTGCGGCGTCCTCAAGGAAAACGCAATCATTATCAAGTATAAATTTTGTGCGCCAAGCTGACGACTGGGCTATTATGTGCCGTTTGGAGGAGGTCTAATAAATTCTGTAAACCCCGGCGGCGATGTTAAGCATCGGATAAAATACCCTTACTCAACTTACCTAACATTTTTTTTTATTTATTCATCACTGTTTCTCGTCAACACTCCCCATGTAAAAATGCCCATTTGGTGCCTATATTCTGTTGCTTTGACTGTTCAACTTGCTGTTCCTAGTTACATTATATACTTGTGATTTTCGTTAATTTTCTATCTCTGCCTAGAGTGTTCGGCCATTAAACCCGTTTCAAACCGCCATTTTTGTCTTCTTCGGCAAGCGTAACAATTGGGCACACTTTGGCAGCTTTCAAATGATTTGCATCAGCATATAGGGAATGCATGCTCGTAAGTTCGGGCTCAGGGTTCAAGAAATGGTAAAATAGTAAAAAAATTAGCGTATGAACCAGGCCTTGGTATAGCCGTACAAACGGAAACAATGAATCAATGCAAAGCCAAGAGGAGGCGAATTGACAAAGGTATTTGGAGTTCATGGGGTTTTAAATTACTTCGCACAGTATACGACATCATAAATGCCACTCCGCGCTATTCAATGTCGGCACCACTACTACGAAAAGGCAAATGATTTTAATCTTATATGTCTGCTTTCTTCTCATTCCCTAGCATGCCTTTGGGCCATATTTATAATTTAGCACTGAACTTCGCCGGAATATTTCTGTTCCAACAAAACGTTTTCATATTGGCTTTAACCCTGAAACTAACGCAAAAATATATTCTGGGCACAGAGTTCAGCCGTCTTATTTGCATGTTTTTCAAGAGGCGGAGTCGCTCATTCAGAGCCGTGGCAAGCGTCCTGGCAGATATCTTTGTACAAATAATGGCAAATGCGGATGACTACTTTTAACAGCGAAGCTGTTGAACAAATCATTTGTGCATGGTGTCCGCAGCTAAAAATACCAGGAAAAGGCCGAGTGGTCACGCACACGTTCCTCGAGCGCACGTTCGTCAAGCTAAGCATACCCACTTAATGATATTTCGCAACATTGCCGACAAAAAAATGCGGGTGTTCGCCGTATCGTGGCGACACTTGCTCGGAAGGAGAACGACACGTGTCGTCGTTCTCCTTCCCGTGTCGTCGCGCACATGCGCTCTGTGCCGTACAAGAGCCGCGATTTGAATGTCGAAGCTGCTGTCGGGGATCATTGACTCCACATGTCCCGACCGCGGATGGTTCGCACGGCTCAGCAAGAGGCCGGCGCTTCGACAGGCTCGGAGTGCAAAGCATCCGCTGGAGATGAGAATTCGCGCTTGCAGAGTGGCGTACAAATACGTTGACAAAAACGACGAGTTCGCTCTGGCCTCGCTCAACATGAGCTCATTGAAATGCCATGACGCCGACGTCAACCACGACACTACGACGGTAGTAATGCGAACTTTGTGTCCGAAAATGATGGACTACAACCGCGTCACCACTCTAGTATTGCGCGGGAGCGCAAACTTCCCTGATTTTTTTACCCGCAGCCAACACAGCATCAATGCCACTAGGTCCACCAACAATTTATACACCATTAAGGAAACGAAGCCGAGAAACTCACAAGGGCTTACATTTGCTGTCTTACAGATGTGTTGTTTACGCATGCGGGTGTTTGTAAAAAATTATAACACATCCTGAGCGGCCGCGAAGGAAATCTCAATGAAATAATGTGGTTAAAAATTTGTTCAATACCACAGCCTGCAGCATTAAGACCCACACTGTTTTTGTACCTCGTCGTCGCTACAATTGGTCATAGTACACTGATACAGCGCGATGGCGAACAGCGAGAAGAAAGACGACGGAAAATGCCTCTTTTGTCCCCTCTTGTGTCTCAGTTCGCCTTCGCACAACAAAGCATTGTGCGTTGAAATGGCTAGGGGGGAGCAAGACCCCTGAACTGAGGAAAGTTGATATGTAGTAGCCTTCACATTAGACTTAGTAAATACATTTTACTGTCGGAAACCTTTTTGTCGTCGATGCTGCTAAAGTGTACTGCACTTCTTAAAGCATTTTGACAACAATAAACTTGGCATTGTGGGAAATAGCAGAAGCACGGCATTGCACAGGAAGCTCTTCATCGAACTCTTGGAAAAAACGATGTGTTATGGTAAGCGTAGCAAGAAGTATACACCTTATTTTGCTGGTCGTCCTTCACAAAGCCAGCTTTTCTTGCCTCAGAATATCGAACAAGTGCCTCTGAATATTATTCTGTGGTAATAAAACTTAAAGTGTCCGTGAAGACCGTTCTCTGTCCTGGAACAAGGGCTAGGACAGCATGTTAAATATAATAGGTTTTTTTAAACATCGTGGAGTTACCGTACACTTTGAAGATTTAACCATACAGACATGTTTTTTTCCTTCTATTGGTCAGCCGCCTACGTTCAGAAAATCTGGTAACAATATCAATAAACCATTTCACTTTTTCTTCGTGTCCCACCGTACCTTTAAACAGGGCGAAAAGCGTAAAGTGTCAGAATAACTCCATTAAAGTTACTTTATTTTGTGCGCTTAGAGGCCTCCTCAGAACAGTGAGGATCAATGACTTACTACACATTTTTTCTTCAGAGAATGCACCACGCACGTTAGGCATGGCTGCAGAATTTGTTTTCAAAAGGGTAGTTCTGAGCCCTAATGGAGCACCTGTATGCATTCAGGCATTGAAGGGCTACGAAAGAAGTTTGACCCTCTTGTTTCGTTAAGTGGCCCGTAAACTTGTCCTTAATGCATTGCTGTGTTTTGCATCTACCTTAAAAGATGTCGCGAAAAATTTTAATTGAACGCTCGTCCTCGTCATTTCTATCGTGTGACGTCTACGGCGCACTAAAATAATTGGTAGGGACAAGGTGATGCATACCTTTGTAGTGTATTACATTTTGCATCTCAACAACGGGATTTAGCAGCCATTGTACATCATTGATTGTGCAATGGCTGTACAGCTCGCATTGTAATATGTAATTAACCGATTGCATTGTTTGTTCTTCATTAAAACTTAGAAAATAACACTCTGTTCATTGTTAATATGTACACCGAAGAAGATGTTATAAGACAACTTTACTAAATTATGGCATAAATATATTTTTTGTGGGGTCTTTCTATTGCGAAATTTAGGCCTTCAGCTGTTCTTTTCATTGCGTATGCCCTAAACACGTAGGCTCTTTTGTTATTTTGAATTGATAAGCCATAAGGTAGTTTCACCTTTTTGTTGTACTGTGGCTTCTCCGAAAGCAGCATAAATAAAGCTTGAGTTCCTTGGGAAAATCCAATGTAGTATAGTGCCGTTTGATCCGTGACGCTAAGCACTGTGTCCAACATGGCCGCTGTATCGAACTCCGCCAGTTCATCTGCGCTGCAAATCACGTGAAAAATGAATACAGTGATATCCTGAGGCGTCAAAGTTTCATCGCGTGTTAAAATTCTCACGTGATCTTAACCCCTAGGCCTCCAGCACAGCGGAACCCGTGGCACAGCTGTTGCTTCAGTGCTTTAGGCACATAAAATTTGAATTTTGAATTTTAGGAACAACCACACTGATGAACAGCTTATTCGAAAGTGCGCAGTTCATTGGTTTATTAAATAAGTTCGAATTTTTTGGAAAAATTTTAAAAGGTCTAAAGGTGTGTCAAGGAGTATAATTCATTTCCAAGATGAAGACGTTACCTCCGCAGGCACGTTACATGCTCTGGTTATATGGAAGTACTCATTACTGGCATAAATGGTCATACTCAAAACTGGCAAATTTGAACATTCTCGGGCCGCGAAAACCTAAATGGTCGTGATTTCCGCCCACCCGCATCAATAGTACACTTGGTTTCATAAGGTTTTATATATAATATTCCTTCAAATGAGCTATATCACCTTTGATGGCAGCACTCCCCCCCTCAAGTATGACGTCATATGATTTGCAAGTTACGAAACAAGGGGAGTTTTATGAACGCTGCGAAATGTATCTCAGGGTAGATCAGTGCCTAAGCCCTCCGGCTGCTAAGTACGAGACCTGGATTATATCACCGCCGCTATATGGCTCTATTCATAATGGAGGCCAAAGCATGTGCCTCCGTGGAGATTTTGCGGCCCAGTGCAGATGACCACCTGGTGTATGTTATCCCAAGTCGTCAACTACGACGCGAATCATTTGCCTATTTTTAACTTGAAAGCTTTAATGCTTACATTTCTTCTCAAGATTGTACTCCCAGCAGTCAAAAGTTGGGCCTTATAGAAATCACCTCATTGTACAACCTGATAAAAGTTATTTAACGACATCGTAAAGATCAAACGGTGTAGAGACATCTGCTACATATTTTCTCGTAGATACAATTGCTCATGAGCACAAGCGAAATTGTTCGCAAAAAATATGAAGCTTGCTCGCTCCCATCGACTATTACATAGTAACCTTACGAAGTTGTTTTTCAATCGGGCCCAACAGAACCCTAAAACTCCAGAAGAAAACAGGCGAGGTAGTAGTGTGTTCGTAGAGCGAGATTGCCAACTGTTGTATGCTGCGAATCAGTATCCGACAATTTTGCAGCAGCCATCATATTCTATTACCATATGGGCATTGCGCGCACAGCGGTGTTACCACATGAGACAGAAAAACAGTGGCAGTAAGTGTGAGACTAAAGCTGCGGTGATAACACAAAGGCGCTAGGACAATAAGCGCCGTAGGAAAGCGTCATGTGGGTTGATGCTGTCAGCAGGAAGTGCTAACGCTGGACTGAAGTTTTGAAAGATTTTCGGGTTATACTTCGAATGTCGCGAGTAGGATCTGCCCGATCACCTTGGGGTACTTGGAATGCGATACATGTTCATGCAAAGTCTAAGTGATTACAGGCTGTGTATAGCAAAGGTGAATTGCAGCGGCAATTTTACGCGATATAGCAAAAAATACTCCTTTTCAGCGGCGGTGTGAGTGCTGTACCATCAACGCAAATAACGAGGTGTTCCTAGAGCCAAAACTTCTGATTGAACAGTAAATCTTCTTATTGTTAATTCCCGCAAGTTAGAGCACATCTTTGGTCAAGTAGCATATACAGATTGCATGACGACAGTGATTCCGACTCCGTAGCTGACCTACCAAGCATAACTAAGTGGTTGGTCAGGTGACGTCTCTCTCAATTATTCGCGCGCGGAGTCAGAAAGGTAATCCTTGTTATGGTTAAAAAAGAACCAAGCATAAAAAACGGGACAAAGCTGTGCTGGCGTATTTAGCTTCAACAGTGCAAAGAAAGAACCGTTAAGAATAGACAGCGGTAATTTCATGCAGTGTTTACATTCCTGAAGGAAGACGTGGGATGGCGTAACGTGCTTAATTTTGTATCCTGTTTATTTTGTGTGCGTATAACAATGCTATTAAGGAAGGCAATACATGATACCTTATTTTTTACGGAATTAGAGTAGTGCGAACTACAGGTCGCAGGGTCTTGTTTGTAGCCAGCTTTGCAATCAACTGTACACAAAGTTGTTGGATGCGTCGGAAGTATTTGGGAGGGTGTGAAAGCAAAATTGAAAGAGTCATAAATGTTGAGTTTAGGCTACATCCTGTTTAGGAAGGCGGTAGCCTTCAAGTTGTTAAAACCAGCCCTGTTTCTCCACGAAATGAACGACCCTCTTTATTTTACCCCAGCGTGTCGTTTTTAGGGCCCTAGGTACGGCTGCAGAAACACAGCTCACCTGAATTGCCAGAACGCGCGTTCTGACCTTGAATATTTCAAGTGGTGAGTGTAGACGTTGCCGCGTAAATTGCCAAGCCATACGTCATACCCAGCGTCGGCGAGAAGAAAACCTGTTGAAAGGAAGAGTTGACGTTCATGTGGTGACGTCTTTGTTCCAATAGCAACACAATTCTACAAATACCGCACGAAGGTGTCTTTATAGAACGGAAGTTTCAACTTTTTTAAGTGCGAATGCACTTTATAAGCGACCCCAAACCTTCCACCGCCGGCGGCGGCGGCGGCGTCCGCAGTCCTCCTCTCCCTAGCAACGGCGTGGAGCGGAGAGGAGCGTCGGTAGCAACGGCGCGGTAACGTCACTTCACCACGTGACCGCGCTCGCTCCGCCTCCTCGCCGTGGCTGCGCGGGTGCGCGCCGCTCCCCGCACCTCTCCTCGCGCCGTGACGTCATGGTATGACGTCACAGCGCGCCTCCTCTCCCCAGCAGCTGCGCGCGCCTCTCTCTCCACCATGACGTCACACTCTCTCCTCTCCCCCTCGCTCGGCTGCAGCTGCCGTGCGTCGCTGTCCCTCTCCCCTTGCGCTCGCCTCCTCTCTCAGCCACCTGGCTCGGCGCGCTCGGCGCGGCGTACCCCCCTATATATGCAGCGATAAACTGCCAGACCTCCGTGGGTCGGCTCGCGCGCGCTCACGGGCGAATGCCAACGGATTTTAACTTTACTCCCCCTCATAGCATCACCCCGTGCATTCGCACTTAACCATGTTCACCCTCGGGGAAATGCTTGGGAGTTTTTTCTCCTTTAAGGACACAGAGCAGTAGGGACTCAACAATGTAATACAGGAAAGGCTGCCTGCATCCGCACGTACAAACGCGTATGAATGCAAAGCGAATAAGAACAGGGAGTGGGGAGGTTGTCTAATAAACATAGAAAAAACTCAGCCGTAGTAAACACCAAGGACGTCATAGGGGTGGTATTACGTCATTTCTTTGCCTTGTAGCAAGGGAGTTTTGTGAAAGCTTTGAAGAACACTAAAGAGGGGAGGAAAATGTGCTCCTCGGGTAACGCACGAAAACGCTTAGGAATGCGCGGCGGATGTCATATCGGTTGAGTTATGGGAAGGCTCTCGGTTAAAGGGGCCATGCAGATAAAAAGCAAGTTTGTTTCATTCAAAAGACTGGCTGGTTAGAATAACGCTGACTCCACCCTTAACGCGAGCTTCACTCAATTACGCTAAGTAAGTAGGAAAAATATCGGGTCATCTGCAATAACGTGAAATCTGGGGAGCGGCGTAGCATGCAGCGAATAAGAGTATTCTTGCTGCCTTGCCGTTTTTGCCCATGGAGATGAAACAGTTGGGGTAGAGGTTTAGAGCTTTGCTGTGATAGCCTGGTGTCTGAAGCAGGAAGCGTTCTAGACAGAAGCGTTGCAAAATGAGTGTCCCGGTGTGTTCTTTTATACGCGTTACGTTCAAGTACGAGGCTTTTGAAAGCAAGTGTCGGAATGTTTTATTAACATGAATATATGAAACGACGACAGGAGTCGTCGACAGCCCGAGCCCCTAGTGATTCGCCCCTAAAAGAAAATAGTCGTGCGATCCATTATCATTTCCCTCACTAGAACCTATGACGTAACATGTACAACTGTGCGATTGGCTGATGCCGGCAAAAGCAAACGCAAATTGAACCGTGATTATAAGCTTGCACACCATGCTGTTTGCGCTTAAAAAAGGGACCATTATTTGTAGCAGTAAGAATGGTAGGGTAAGCAACGGAAGTTCCGAACGAACACGTAAACATCAAAGTACTTAGTGTGGCACTTTGCCGGCTTGCAGACTGTCTAACAAAGCCCCGGAAGCATTGGACTTGTTTGAGACAATGGTGACCAACTGAAAAAAGTGACACGGCCACTTACGTTACTATGTTTCTGGAGTCATAGCTTATGTTTTTAGACGCGATTACTATCGACCCTACTAAAGATATGGCAGGTATATAATCCGACCAGAAGCAAAGTGCGAACACTGCTACCTCAGCGTTATTGTAACGCCATCTATGAAAGTGAGCGATAAACAGGATAACTACGCGCTGTCTCTGATATGGTAGCAGCCCTAGTCAGCAGAAAATATTTTGTTTTAAGGCCCTGCTGTGGATATGTCATTGTCGACTTCATGATACACACCGTTCAGTGGAAAAAGTGAAATTTCTACTGAAAATGTTTTTTTTACATCAAGAAATAAAGCATCGTTTACTGTTGGACAAGCGCTGAAGGCACTATAAAACACGAAATCTCTCGAATAAAAAGGTTGAATTTTCAAATCAAAAGCCTATTTTTATTTTTAACAAAGGAGGGGGCAGCCGCAGGAAGCTGCTGGTAGAGGCGGCTTTACGAGGCGACTGCCCCGAACATACACAAAGGTTACATACCTTAATAAATATGAAACAAATCGACAAACGACTCGCGAGAAATCATGAGGCATTATACTGCACCTCTCAGCCTTGAAGTACATATACTGAAACACAAATCAATTAGAAGGAAACAAGCACCTCGTTACATACATCACCACTTAGATACTTCAATAATGATAGAACATGCCCTGATATACACATTTATACATAACTAAATTTCTTTTTTTTTTGCAGGTTTTAAATAATAAATTTATCATCATGGCCTCCAAGATCCTCGATAACATGCGACAGTCATATATAAGAAAGGAAAAAAACATCATCTGAACTGTTGCGGTAACAGTGAAAATTCACAT
This sequence comes from Haemaphysalis longicornis, assembly GCF_048455015.1. Taxonomy (NCBI): domain Eukaryota; kingdom Metazoa; phylum Arthropoda; class Arachnida; order Ixodida; family Ixodidae; genus Haemaphysalis; species Haemaphysalis longicornis. Next base: position 71,736,507 of record NW_027526460.1, on the reverse strand, counting down.
AAAAAAGTAAGCTACGAAGTATAGTATAAGTTATTTTCTAAAATGAACTTTTATATTTGATTCCTAAAAACTCTTGGAGTGCAAGAGAAATAATTATACCTGCATTTTTAATAATACGCTGATTCTCTGAAACAAAAAGGTTTGCATGCGTTTTGTCCTCGCTTTGGCCGCATGTCTTTTATTCGCCGGAGTGAGTACTGCGTAGTTAATGCAGTGTCTGTTGCCAAGGCCAACTTGTTGTACACAATTTGTAGTAGTTTTAGAGAATATACCTGATCGGCTCTAAGCATGCTATACTTAAAAAAAATGTTCTGTTCTTAAGTTGATCATTGGGCCTTTGTAATTCATATAGACTCGAGGACTTCTTTTGGTAAATTAGCCAGGTGTAGTTATGGGCACTTGTGCCGCAGAATACCACGCTTTAGCAAAGTTCAGAATAAAAGAGAATATTGCAAAGCTGTAATTTCAACCAATTAGGAATAAGGTGCGCAATTTTGTGCATTATTCCAACGGTTTTAAATCATTCACTACAAAGTTGGTTTACGTGTGTATTCCATTTTAAATCATCTGGGAACCTCACAAATAAACATTTTCGCTGCTTTACAATATCGCCTTGCGGGTACATTTGTTTACATTGCCGTGTGGGTAGAATCTTCAGCCACATAATATCGGAGGTGATCCCAGAAACCACAGCAAATTCAAGTGAGAATGAATATATAAGAGGCAGGCTGAACACCAAAACCACCTTTGCATACCACAACTTTAGAAAACTGCTTTACCATTGAAACATTTTAATGGTGTTAGGCATACAGCCGAGAAATTCCGTCTGATGGTGGAACAGAAACTGCCAGTTTTCAGCTATATCGAGTGTACACCAACTGAGGGGGTGTACGCACAAGTTTGTTTGCTGGAAGAGGTATTTTACCGTGAGCAAGAACAGGATAGAAAACAATAAACTCAGAGGCAAAAGTAAAGGCATAAATGATACATTTACGACGATTATGCACATGTTTTTCTCAGAATACAAGCGCAGGTGTTGCTACAAACATAGCTACGGTATATCACGTTAAATGAATTCAGAACCGAGAGAAATTACAAGAAGAATCAAAACGTGTTCCAGAGTAACCACTCCCTAAAAGAACTATTGAAGTGACTAAATGCTGCATATCTGAGCGCAATTCGTTCTGTGGGGCTCCGCCACCGGCATTCTGCCGAAGGAAAGCAGCACTGGGCCGCTTTTCACAATCCACGCAACTATAACGTCAAAAGCCTCCCATAATTCCCCAGCAGCGCCCGCTGCACTTGAAACCATAGCTAAGGTGTTGGTGAGGCGGCTTGCTTCACACAAGCACAAGCACAAAAAAAGCAAATGAAAAATGGCAGCATCTTCACTCCGTGGATGACGGCGAGGGTGCGGAGTACGGGGACTCGAAATGACATCCAAGCTGCGCCCCGAGTGACATCCGATTTGCGCCCCGACCGTCATTCGATTTGAGCCGTGAGCTTCACCTTGATTATTCCCTAAATGAAACTGCAACTCGTGGCTCAAATCGGATTTCGCCTGATTTTCGCTTGATGGTGGTGTGCGCACGGATGGACGCGGACGGACATTGGGAGGTCGTAAGGTACTCCGCACCGTTACAGGCGAGGATGTAAGCCGTTTGACTCTCGGGTACTAACTCACGGTCGTAGCCCAATTGGGAAGACGACTGACACTAACTCTGTCTTGTTTACCAGACACAGGCTCGAATTCTGCCGGTGCCTGTGTGATTGTTTGCGATTGTAAATGCTATGCGCACGGTCGCGGACGGACATTCTGCGGTCCTAAGGTACTGCGCACCTAAAACAATGCTATGCTTCTCTGGTTACCTTCTCACTCTCCCGCAATATTCTCTTCCACTGTCCTCGTGGAGGTTCCGTGTTGCCTTCTGCCACATTCATCCATGCTACCTCTTTGCTATTTATTGTCATTGATTTCCTGCCACGTAGCGTTCTTTCTTGCTCCCCATGTTTCTATTTCACCCAACTGCACCGAGGAAAGCAGCTAAATCACAGGTACGGGGGCTTAAAGCTGTGCTCCAAAAATAAACAACCATCTAAAGAACTTACGGTAGGCCTCAGATTGTTGAGCTCCCCCTGCGTCGCCTTCAAGTAAATGTCTCTGTTTTATTTATGGGCGTTGCTATTCCAGATTGTCTAATAATTGCCTTCGAATTAGGCACCGAAGCAGCTCTACCTGCAAGGAGCTGTAATTGGGTTGATTGATTGCAGGGTTTAATGGGCCGACGCAACGCAGGCGATGAGGCGCGCTGTAGTGGAGGGCTTCAGATTAATTTTTACCACCTAGGGTCTTTAGCGTGCGCCAAAATCTCGAACACACGGGCGTTTTTGCTTTTCGCCTCCATCAGAAAAGCGGCCGCCACGGCCTGGAATCGAACCCGCGACCTCGTGCTCAGCAGCGGAACTCCTTAGCCACTTAGCCACCGCGGCGGGTAGCTTTACTGGGAAAAACAAATTTGGGGTAACCTTCCTTTGATGACCGGCAGAGCAAGCAACGTCGCCTCCACCGCTTTTCATGCACAACTGCTATGAAAACACTCGGCAGAAGGGGACACCGACATGACCACAAGTGAGCGAAAATTCCACGTTCATCAATCACCCACTTCATCTGTGCTCTCACGTATAAAATCGACAGGATCCAAAACGTTCCAGGAAGGCCGAGTAGGTTTCTTTCGCAGGACGCGTTTAAAACCGCATCGAGCCCATGGTAAAGCTGAAAGCTTACCGAGGCTCTGGTCGGGAAAGTTGGACACAAAATCGTCCGACGAAACTGCCAGTGCGTGAACAATGAGCACTGGCATCTTTCGCGGGCCATGGGACCGCTGTGCGCCTCGGGGCGGTTCGTTCCTGCCACGTGGTATCCTCTGCATTCCGAGCAGGTAGCCATCCTTGGTTACGGCGGTGTGCTCCTCAACCGCGTAGCCCTTGCTTACTATCAGTTGAGACTGGGAGGAAAGAAAAGATACGAAAAAATGTACTTGCATGGTTGGCCGACTTGCGAGGATTGGTTTCGTTTATGCGATTTTCAAGGAAAATGCGTGAACTGTATTTAGCGTAATATTGCAAAACCTGCGATTACCGTGTGAGCCCTGGTCGCATTAAATGGCCAATCCTACTCGTAGCTGACTATTTATGCTATTGAAACCGGCGTGTCTTGCTGATTGTGGTAACCATGCGGATAGGTAAATTAGTATTCACATTAAGGGACATATATTTATTTTTTGTGAACAAAAAAGAACAAGAAATTTATTTACATACTGAAAACAGGTTTCAAACGTTAGGTATAGAACGTTTTTTCTCGGCCACTTAGCCAAACTACTGTGATGCCGGAGAAAAAATTTTAAATGTATTTAGTTAAAGTAGTTACGAATGCTGGCTGCAATGTGCAACGTGTTAATCTTTACGAGCAGAAAGTTCCCAGCAGTGTGGGAGATTTGTAATCAAATGAAAATTACGCAGTAGGCATAGTGGAAGACGCAAGGCAGACCGGGGACATGGCTGCCCAAAACGGGAATGATAGCTTCTTTAATATCGTGGGAAATCTACATGTTGATTATGATTAACTGGCGCGGGCCCGTGGGCGATTTAAAATCGTTCCTCGCGAGAAACGTCCGCGTCTGCTTGTAAAGGATGAAAGCGTTGCGTCCCGAGCGGAACCTTCTGCATTGTACCAAAATTCGTGGAATTCATTGTCAGCGTCAAACGTCGTATCACTTCTCTGACTTCCCCTCACGGCAAACTTGTTGCAAGGATAACAAGTCGTTCGCGATCTTGACATTTTGCTTTTCTGTTCGTGACGTGAATACATGTAAGGGTATCATGAAGTGCTGTCCTGTCTTGTTTTTTCAGTATTGCATGCACCGTCGTGCAATTTTCACCACAGCCCAACTTCGCCAAGGCTAAGCCTACTGCAACCAATCTTTGCGCCCAGCTCGCTAAAACCCTTCCATTCGCGTTGGTCATCAGTAAAAATTGTAGTGACAGTCATCCTCATCATTATCATCACCAGCCTATCTGCGCCCACTGCAGGGCAAATGCCTTTCCCATTAATCCCCAATTACCCAGGTCCTGTGCTAACTGCGACCAATTTATCCCCGCAAACTTCTGGATCTTATCAGCCAATCTAAGTTGCGGCCGCCCTCTGCCACGCTTGCCTTCTCTAAGGACCCACTCTGTTACCCTTAATAACCAACCGTTATCTTGCCTTCGCATTACATTCCTTGCCCGCATCATTTTCTTCTTCCTAATTTCTACTAATATGTTCTTAACACGAGTTTGTTTCCTGATCCACTCCGCTCTCTTCTTGTCTCTTAATGTTACACCTATCATCTTCCGTTCTTACTCTCACTGAGTTGTCCTCAATTTAAGTTGAACCCTCTTAGTGAGCCTCAAAGATTCTGCCCCGTAGGTGAGTACCGGCAAGATGCAGCTGTAATGCCCTTTCTTCTTCAGGGACAATGGTAGGCTGCCATTCGTTATCTGAGAATGTCTGCCGTATGCACTCCACCCCATTCTTATCCTTCTAATTATCTCTGCCTCATGGTTGGGATCCGGAGACACAAATTACAAACGGGCTTTAGTAGATATATTCGCTTACCACTTATCTCAAACCGGTGTGCTGTCCAGAAGTTATTGATCATTACTTTAGTTTTCTGCATAATAATTTTCAGGCCCACAGTTTTACTCTGTTCGTCCAGTGCGGAAAGCATGCTTTGCAATTCGTCCCGTGAGTTACTTAGCAAGGCAACGTCATCAGCAAATCTGAAGTTACTGAGGTATTCACCATTAACCCTTGCTCCCACATGTTCCCAATCCACCGTTCTGAATACTTCTTGTAAACATGCTGAGAATAAAATTGGAGAGATTGTGTCTGCTTTTCTGACGCCCTTCCGTATAGGTATTTAGTGGTTTTCTTTAGAGGATGATGGTAGCTGTGGACCCATTGTAAATATCCTCTAGTATTTTTACATAATGCTCGTCTGCACCCTGGTTCCGTGATGCCTGAATGACGGCTGAGGCTCCGACAGACTCAAAGGCTTTTTCTCATATTCTATGAAGGCTATATATAGGCAATTGTAGTGCAGCTATACGTAGTGACAGTGGTGTCAGGCAATTCTCAAAATTCTTGTGTAGCCATCTCCCTTGGGCAGCGAGTCTAGCGAGGTTTTCAGCTCGGTCTTCTGCCTGCCTCGGCTTCGCTTTTTATTAGCTTCTGATTTTGGCGTGTTTATTTTCGTACTCGGTATCAGATAACAATATGGCTTTTTGGTTTCTTCACATGCAGCGGAAGGAATAGGACAGGGTGGTTCCGCACTTATACCTTCAGGGTGATGAAGCTGCTCAGACTATTGCAAGGGTGCGACCGCGCGCGCTGCAACGACGTTAAGTGAGAGTAGGGCTACAAGAAGTTGCGGTAAAGATTCACATTCAGGAAGCTTGGAACGAAGACGTACTGAAACTCAAACGGCGGGACTCTGTGTTTCCTTTCGCATTCTTGACATTAATGTTATCGTCGCCGGTTTGAAGCGGCGCTGATTCCTTCTTGTCTGCGACTGCGACTGGTGTATCCTTTCCTTCAAGCTTGTCATCCGGGTGCCCTCGATATGCTCCCTCGTAACTGTCTTCTCCTGGCATGTTCTGTTGAGCTAAATCTTCGGCGTTTTGAAATGGTGAATGAAGCCTGGGGTCTAGCGACGGCTTGTTACTGTGCGTAGACTTGAGAGACGTTACCTGAAGAATGGTTGCGATCGCCTTTTATTCCTCTGTAGGGGTGAGAAGCGTTTTCCCGCGGCGAAAGTCGCGTTGTACGGAACGTCTTCTTCCACCGCTGTCCTGGAGCAGTTGTACAACGACAGACCTGCTGGCTTAACGCTATCCCCAGTCGAGGATTTGAGGGTATACGTACATCGTGACGTGCGCAGCATGGCGCGGGTTCTCCCTTTCTTTTTTATGGGAGTGATAGACGGGAACGTCAAGGTCAAGTATATACAGTAATCCATCGTTATAACAAAATAGCGGGATGACGAAAAATTTCGTTATAAGTGGTATTTCAGTATATTTGTCTAGTCAAAAAAAGCTAAGGCAGTCGAGCTTTAATTGCGGCAGAACGGCTAGGAATAAAAACATGATGTATTCAGAGAAGCGAAACTTTAAATCGAGTGCAAAAAACGCCGTGAACTTTGACTGTTTTAAGTTCTGGCCGGGTGCGAGCAACTCCTGCTCCAATTTGACGACGGCTTGCATGAAACTGTGGTCGCCGTATCTGGGCGCCGTGAAGAGCTGTGACTGGCGTCCGAACGCCTCGCAGACTGGAGAGCGAATGAGGAGAGAAAGCAGTGACAACATTTATAGGGGCGCGCGGGTGTCACGGAACGCTACGATATTTTCGTTCTGGGAAAGGCCGAAAATGCCGTGGCTTTAGTCTGAGGCTGTGTATGTGAGCTAAAAAAAACGGCTGTTCGCGTATTCTGGGAGTGAGCGCAATTATCAAAACACACCCGTTTTGCACTAGGGACTTTGCGTGATCACTGGACAATTTTTTTCCGAGGCGTGCAGCCATGGTCTTCGCAAAACAAATTTTTTGATGCCCCGTTGTCGACGGCGCTGCTAAGTCTACGGTTCGAGTGCCGTTATGGGCGCACCGTGGCGTGCACGCCATTTACCAATGTCGGGGAACCACATTCAATGACCCTACCACGCATTTTAACCCTTTTTCTAAAGTCGGATGGCGCAAATTGAGCATGACCGGTTCGAGAATATCGCCGGGGAAACACCGGCTTGCATTGCATTGACCGAAGATGTTGACAGCCTGACTCGCCGCAGGGTCGCCGCAACTCGGAGACACCCCCTCTCGCCTCTTCACTCTAAGCGGGTCACGCTCTAAGAGCGCTTCGAGTAATGCGGTCTGAAATGAATGTGTTTTTGTTGGGACCAGAAGAAATTTCGCACAAAGATTTATTTATATATATACCAAAACACACAAATTTTATTATTCTGTTAAGTAATACTTAGGGCACTGTGATTTTCGATGGTGGTTTGGTGATTTCGAAGTACGCCCTGTTCCCTACATTTTAATAAATAAACGGCAAATTTGCTAGGCGGTTTCTCATTGCTCACAAATCATGTTGGCAGGGCCAATAATGTCAAAACAATTTACTTACCGCGTTCCTGAACGAATCGGCATCAAAGTGAATCGTTGCTACCACCCCTCGTGCTGATAGAATCATGCCAAATATTAAAATTCCGAGTGCTCTCATGGCAGTGCCTGTGCCTTACAATTGTAGCAATGAATGAAAGTAGAAGGAGCATAGAATATAAGCCCAAACACAATTTTACTCAGCAAAAGCTGTTAAATTATTGCACTTTTATGCGGCCGTTGCATACGACAATATGGCCAGAGGTATAAGTCGTGAATGTTACCATGAGATATTTCTACCCAACTGGCGTACGACTTGTTACATTGATTGCTAAAGAACAACTGTGTTTGTGGCGGGAAGCACATCCTGTACTTTCGACAGATGAGCGAAGTATCCACAGGAACGCAGGCTGAGGCCGGATACAACAACTTTTCTGAACTCGTTCCCGCTCAGGAGAAGGGGCTTTACATGCACGAATACGTCGGCGTCTATTGAAGCATCCTGAGTACTACGGGGATAGTAAAAGCGGAAAGAGGAAAAGAGAGATAAAAATACTCCACCAATTTTTTTATAGTTTTAACACGAAAGTGGTTTATTCCCGGATACACGCAGATTTAGCTGATGTCATATCCGTCACGGAAGTCACACCTGTACAACGAAGCAAGCGCCTAAAAGGGTGCACCCCTGCACACAGGGTCTTCTTGCGGGGAAGGAACGTTTGCACTAAAGAGTACGTTATAATTAGGGTTGTTCGTTTTCGGGTTTTATATTTTAACATGATTTCACTGACGCCTTATCCGTTACGGAAATGACGCCAGTACACCTTTGCCGAAGGGACCCGCCAGCAGGATGTCGCTCGCGAAGCATACCCACAAGACAGCCGCCGAAACGCAAATCATGCTCAGCTCCAGATTTCGCTGCACATTTTACTTGCGTGTTTTACTGATTCCTATGTCAGAGGAATCAACCGCAGTTTGTTTCTCAGAACAGCAAGCGCACATTACACAAGCGAAGCTATTTTTGTGCGTTCCACTTAAGGTAGTCGCCATAAAATGTTTCCAACAGCACATTTATTTGAGTGTTACCGCCGTCACACGTTCCCTATATATCTTCTAACATAGCCTCTTATGATTACAAAGCTTGCTTAATCACGTCAAATTGGCGGTGTCGCACGTAATCATCCACCGCAGGAGGGGTCAACATTCTTATAGAGCGTTCTCTGGCGTTTTGTCATCATCATTGGCCCAGACTGCTTTTCGCTCTCGTCGGGCTGTTAGGATATGACCGTTTCATTCGTGATATAATTCCTATTGAATATTCGTAGCTTGACTGATTCGGAAACAAGGTTTTTGCCACTCGTTTACTGTTCGCGTGGTTTGTTACGGTGTTCAGGGTATCAGGCCAGCGTTATATACACCGTGTTTTATATTGGATTCCAGAATGCAGTTCCCGGGGGGATATTTGTGAGCTCACAAGGAATTCTGCGAGTGCAAAAAGTGACTCGAGTGCATTTACAGAAAGGACTTGGTTCCAACAACACCTCACGTGAAAGTGACTGCCGAAGGCTCTTCTTTCCAACGGACTAAAAAATGCAGTGTAATTCCATTCTGTGAAAGTAGAGGACCAGTTTAGCTGTTTCTGGGTATTTGGATTGCCACAAACCCGGTCTCTAAACGTGCCGTCTCGCCGGGAAAGTGTTTAGCAGGATTGTAACATAGGGGTCCCTTTTCAACAAACAATGAGGACATGCCAACTTTCAAATACAAGGCCTGCAGTGGTATCCTTCTATTCGGCTTCATTTCTATTGATAAATGCATTGCTGGGAAGGCATCTTTCCGCGGGACACCTGCATCATCTTGTACGGAAAAAAGAAGAGCAGTGGAACTTCCAATACCTGTGCGTGGGACTCAAGAAACATAGTACTGAGAAGACCGAATGAACACTTCCTGAGTATGAGTTTCACTTTCACATTTACAGTGAGCGTGGTTTCACTATTTCAGAATGCCGCGAATCTGCTCGGCGGGGAGGGCGCTTGTTTCGAAGGCATGTAGTTTTTTCCACGATGATCTTGTCAGCGCAGCATCCCAGTGCTCAAATTTAATGTTTGTAGAGGATGTGGGATAAAAATGGTGTTACCTTCATAGGAATCGGAAAATGAAGCGCCAACCACAAAAAAAGCACGGGAAAACTGCGTTTGACTATTAAAAAAACACACCGCAGAGTACCGGAATCACGCCTTCAAGAGCGGCTTAACTTCTCAATCCCACAACGCTAACAGGGCTCAGTGAACTCACATCAATTGGTCGTATTTCTCAGGAAAGTAGTGCAGCTACTGCCAAGCGTTATTATGTATTCAACGCTTCAGCTTCTAAAGCAGGGAAATTCAGTACATATGTATTCAAAACAAACAGTTCAAGCACATCGCGGAAGAGGTAGCACATTTATAAGAAGCATATGCGATGCATTAACCCTTCAATCTATGAACCAGTAATTTGGAAACCGCGTGTGACGGCTATAGCTTTGTCAACAGTTTCCACTTACTCACTCTTTATATGATATCGCTGTGGGACAGTTCGAGGGTTTTCGCACGTATCTGGGCACGAAGGAACGTGATGCAACCTTAGGCTGTTGCCAAGAAGTCATCCGAAATGATGCACCACGACGGTAATGTGACATGTATGGTGGTTACGTGAGGGCTACAGCGCCACAGGGGCAGTGTAACCCTACATAGCTTCCTGCGCATGACCCAAAGTTAAACGTTATTCTGGAGTGAGCGCCGCGAGAACGAAGTCATGATGAGCGCAATCACTCTTTAGTGGCAGGTCAGAGATGGGCGAACATATATATGGCTTTAAATAATCTGTATCTGGTTCAGTGAGGCGGAGCAGACGCTTTCTGGTACCAAGACAACTGTAGTAACGTACGGCGTCGTGCAGCGTGGCTTTGCCAACTGAAGATGTGGTGTAGAGCAAGTTCAGCGGGACGCTAACAGGACGCTGGACACTAACAAAGAAAACCCATTTGGTGTTCCAACTAACCCAGTGTAAATTTATCGTCCTAAAGCTCTGATGCGGCTCTTTGAGGGCCTCTGAAATTCATTTTGTTTTCCAGGTATTCTGAATGTCGTGCTCGCAACATAACACGCTGCTAGATTAGCGTCTCGAGTGGGGCGACTTGGTTCATTCTGGACATAAAAAACAGAGCGAAAAACGAGGACTAAGAATGACGGGCACAGACGAGCGCTGTTAGAGTTCTGCTAGAGTTCTGTTCACGGGACACGCCTAATTTACTATGCCACGCGAGTGTTCTGTTAAATCCCACCTCATGTATTTTGATCATTTGTCTTGCTTCGTTCCGCCAAACCTTTAGAGACACAAGAAGAAACCTTTGAAACTCCGAGCGTATACAAAGCCGCCTTACTTATTCTTTTTATGCTTTATTCGTCGTAAAAATACAGCTGTCTGCCTTCCCAGCTGCTGTTATTGTACAAGCTTTTGCCCTTTAACTAGTGGAGAAAGTTTTTGTAGAAGTGTTATTAACACAAAACGATAAGAATATTTATTTTTTCGTTTGAGTGTGGTCATTGGTGCGCCTCTGGAGGCAGGTTCATTGAAGCAGAAGCATAAGTTTACTCATAAATGGCAGCCTCCTTAACAACGTCCCGTGCTACTAACAGAAAATGCCCATCAGCACTGAAGGTTTGCGCCTGCTTGATTGCTTGGAGGAGCTTCTCTGAAGCACACCCTGCTGTGGCAGCATCTGGAGTCATGGGAGGTGCGTGAACTGCGCTGCTGTGGCCTTGTTATAGTGTAAGAGCAGGAGTTTAAATCGCTAGTTTCCTCTTTCCGAAATTTGTGCCAATAGAATAGGGATAAATTTAGCCGGATGTTTTTAAATAGAATTTACTATTTTGGGCGATCTTTGCCCGATGAGCCACTGAGCCATTATGTAGGGAGTCAGCAAAAAATGGCATTTGTCATCGCAAATTATTTTTGAAGCCCTCGTTACAACTCTGTCATGGAGATACTTTTGTACCACAGGTTTTATTTCCGTATCGTCTATCTAGAATCGGACAAAAAAAGTAGCGGAAAAGATCCATGCTTAAATATTAAGATGCGACGCGCCATAGCCTACTTTACGGCAGAGGAAGCTTCTTGGAACGGAGCTGGTTGATTCACCATTGAAGTTCCTGAAGAGCCACATTTTCACTTCTGCTGCGCAGCACTGGTGGAAATGGTTGGGTGTCCCGAAAAGGGGGATTCACACATGGGGTAAAATCTATACACTCCCTGTCCGCGCTGCGTATCACGTGACCGCACGTCACGCCAACGTGTGTTAATCTGCCAGGGAGCCGGCAAAAGTGCACGCGGCGGGCCTTCGGGAGAGGTGCCGCATAGGGTCACCAGATAAGTTTTATGTAAAGGTTTATCTATAAGGTTTATCTAGTGACACCGCCGCTGAGATCAGGTGCGAGCTGACCAAGTTGTACAGTCGATTCCCACCTCATCTGATAATCCATTGTTATTGGAGGAATGCTAGTCGCCCATCTAGCTACCATACATCCATGACTTGCTCTTATCTTGGTTTCCTATGGCGGTGACATGCGATACGGTGACTTGGTGCGTTGGCAGCCGCCGCAGAATGGCCGAAACGTGGGCCCGGATTCCTCATCCGTCGGTCGTCAGCCGCAACTCAGATAAGAGCGAATTACGAAAACCGGTGGAAGAAAATAGCCAGACGGGCGAGATGAACTTCTCGAGCAGCGAAAAACCCCCTTCAAGCACCCCCCTCCCGCCAATCCCCCTTAATCCCAGCGGCGCCTATGTGGAGGGCTCAGCGACCGCGCATCTGCCAGCCACCCCTGAAGATCAACAGTAGCTTTGACAGCTCTGTTACTATGTTGCAAAGTTTAGATTCGAAGTGGAATTTTCAGTTTCCAGCATAATTTCGATCTTGTTAATCGTCAAATTTTTATCATGGCTTGCAGGCTTTTGACAATCTGCACGCGAAAGTACCGGTGTTTATTGCTTGATGAGAATATGTGGTTGGGCACAAAGAAAATAAACTGTGTAGAAAAACCATGGTCTCAAAAAAAGTGTAAGCAGTCGCACACGAGAATAAAAGATAATTAGGGATCATATAAATAATTATTTTCTGCTAGAAGCAAACAATTGTCTGGTTAATAAGTAGTAAAGACAACAGTTAATGGCTACGTGTCGCCGGTGTCACCACTGGCATCGACCCAGACCAAAACACAGAGTCCTTTTCATGTAACAAAAAATTGTTGAAAGGCGAAGCTTTCCCTAACTTGAAATTAACAAAATGGGCGTTTTCAATTGATTTGTTTGAATTAGATTTATTTCGACGTTCGGGCAGCTTACAGAGTGAGCATAGATGCTTGCAAAATTCGAATAGCTCCGCCTGTGTCACAGTGGCGAAGTAGGATAGACGTCAGCTTAATAATGCGAGTGACCCAGGTTTGATTCCTACCACGGGAAGCGCTGTTTTCTTGTTTCGTCATCATCTTTATGATGTGAATCATTTCTTATTATTATAATCACCACACGCACCATCCCTTTGTGTTAAGTTGGCTTTCCCGGTAAAAGTCCTGGCTAGTACCCCGCCATTAGTGAGATCAAGCAAGCTTCGCTTTAAAATCGGGAAGAGCAAGAAGTCCCGTAAAAGCGCCCTTCCGCCTCCCAGTCTAACGCCTCTGATCGTAAGGCTCTCCCCAACAGATGGCATGCGGGAGCGGAAATATTGAGTGTTCATCTAGATAGCCAACTCTAGAAAGACCTCATTGCACGTGTTCGCTGTGTGTGGTTCAGGACCATTACAATGGAATAATAATGTGACGAGAATGGGGCTCCATGACGCTGCCACAGGCCACTTCTAGCGGCATTGCTCCAGCTTCACTGAGTTTGCTTTCTCCAAAGAACCAATTTTTGCCCGCAGTTGCAATTCTGTTTTACTCTGCGGACAGATTCATAACGGCGGGATTTTTATTGAAGAGTAGGAAGACACTTCATTTTTTATTACAGGCAAGTGCATGCATGAAGGAATAGAATACCCCGAAGGACACACTTACATGCTGGTGGAACCTTGCGAACAGTGGCGGTGTAAGGAAGGGGCCACCACCATGGAAATCTCACGGTATGTTTTCAGTCTATTGCTGCCATAAGGGTACTTTTCTTGTATTTATTTAAAAAGCACGAATGGTAACTCACCCTTCGTAGTTCCTTTAAAGGTTTACATTTCTTGACCCGAACGCCTTAGATGGCAATATTTAAAGATGCGAGTTGTGAGGTGTGGAAAATCAGCGGTACACAAAGAAGTTGAAGTTACGGGTGGAGCGACCGGAACCGGGGATCGCGTGCGAAGAAACGGAAACAGCAGCGAGGGAGGACGGATAGAGTAGGGCGAAAGGGCGACATAGCCGGAAAAGAGAAACAGCTGCGTCAAAGAGAGGCTTGCCTCTGCTGCATGTGCTGTACGAACCGAGTTCAGAAATGAAAGTTATGATGGGGAAAAGGCTGCTTCTGGCCATTGATACACAGCAAAATCCGCGTCAGACGCTGCGGTGCACGGGGCTGGCCAAGTGGTAACGTCGCCGCCGCCAGGTTCACAAAAAATTCAACAACAAATCACCAGAAGCTGCAAATGGGCTTCTCACCTCACATTCTTAAAAAAAAAGGCTAGAACATACTGCGCAATGTTTTGCATATTAATTTTTGGTATACGATATAGTAATGACGGCTTTGCGCAAATACGCCGCTTGGCTGAAACAGGCAATCAGTTCAATTGTTATTTTTAATAATTTAAGGTTCCTTCGAAGCACGTCGCGCTCAGTAATGTTATTTTTGCCAAGCTTCAGCTTTTGGTGGTATAACGATGTGATAAAATGGTGATAATGGTGAAATATTTACCGCTTTCACAAAAGCCGCGACCACCAGTTATGTAGTGGCATAAACGTACCTGCCTCGACATACCGAAAAATCATTATTTCTTCGCGAATTTCTTTTTGCCTTAACTCCGGCTGCTTAATGTTACCTCTGTTGGGGATACTTGTCCAGCTTTTCTGGCTGGCGCTTCCGTAAACTTCACGAAAAAAAATTACCATCTCTTCCTTTTTCTTTAGAGCGCAAGCTTTCTTAGAGGGACAGATGATGTTATATGAAAAATGTAATGCCTTTCCTCATAGAACGGTTAGAAAACCGAAAAGACCCCATAAGACGCATGTAAATACGGCATAAGCATGCGTGAAACCGGTCTTTGACTGTGTGAAACTGTTGCTGGAAAATCGCAAAAAGGAATGGTTCTAGGTAAGGCAATGTACGCATCTGTAATGAATAAGGAGTACAATAGTATACATTTATCTCACAAACTACGTACCAGTATACATTTAGATTGTTCATAACCGCATTTACTTAGTGCGTGAAAAATCCCTGTATGGCCTTGTTTTTTGTTTGCGATTCGGTATTTGGAGGTTTAACGATCGATTGGAAGCCCTCTTAGCTTTCGCTCTTCTCATGACGTTTGCAAGGAAGGGACGGTAAATTTTTGATACAACACCATAGGTTCCACGTAAAACACTTTTGCTGTAAAAACCAATATGTAGAGTTTCGTGGTTTTGAGCAGGCTTAGGAACCGGTGGCGGTGTAAAGTTACCACGGCCTTTCAATAGAACTCTCATCATAGCGCAAGTCTGGAGGGTGCGTAAAACAACCGTTGCAAAAATGTGTTGTTAACGTAAATTGCGTAATCTTTTTCAGGTGTGTAGGCGTCAAAGAACGTGGAGATTGCACACTCCAAAGAATCCCAGCACCATTTCCGAGGTGCTGTCCTAGTTTGATATGTGAAGACGACGACCAGCAAAAATAAATGAATGATTAAGCAGATGCACTTAGCACTGTTTGCGTGTACCAAGCAACGCCACTAGAGCGCCACTGCGCTTCACCGCTCAACAGATCCCGCCGCTGTTGTCACGTGACTGTTGGTACCATTCGTGGTTTCACTGACAACAATGGTCAAGGTTCAGCTTCAAGTTTGATATTTAAAGAGACATGCAAAGTTGCCGCATTACTAAATGCTCTGTGCTGACCGCGCCTTGAATATATGAGGGGAAAAACTTGCGGATGAGATACATCTGATTATTCAACAGTTTCCCCAAATTGTTTTGAAATGTTACATGCTTGCAGAAAGTACTTGACAGGAAATCCAGCAGTTAGATTAGGGAACCGCAAAGTTCCTCACTTAAAATACTGCTCCATGACCATCATATAATTTAGAAACGTGCTGAAAAGATTTTTCCCTCTTTACCAGTCTTGGCGTTCTTATACAGCTCAAATTACGTCATCGGAGTAATGTAATGACTATTGGCAGCCTTTGCATCAGTTGCGGCGATAAACGCATTCGAAACCCACTTCAAAAAGAAAGCCACAAAAGCAAAACAAAAATGCAAAGCGTACCGGCTGAGACAAGCAAATCGCTGATTGCCGCTACGTGATGGCGAGTAGTGTAGCGTTCATAGTGAGTCTAGGAACGAAGTAAAGAGTAAAGGCGTTTATAAGAAGTTCTCCGGGGTCCCTTCAAACAACCATTGATCTATATCTCGCACCACGAACTCAGATGTACTGTGTCGGCACCAGAATTATCTACCAGCACTGTCCGTTGTCCGGTATTATGTGCTGCTAGTAACTGTAGTGAAATTAAGGTGTGATAGGCTATGAGGGGGAATACACAGCAATAAGGAAGGCAAAACAAGTCACTCACGTTTTCGAAACATCCTTTCGACATTCAGTGTCACCTGCCTACACCGGTAGAAAAAAAGACGACCTAAAAACTTGAACCAATAGGCAACATCAATGCGGAATAACGTGCTGATGTTACTAATTATCGAAAAGCATCTCTACGCAAGTTCTAATTTCTTAGAGTCCCACCGCGCCTGTGAAATTGCAATCCTTGCATGGTGGTCACAGCTATATTCGAGTTCACTGTAGGTATATGTTCATATTGTGGTTGAACGGCTTGTTTAAGTAGCTCTCGTATTGCCGATGTGGTTTAAAATGTTGCACTTGCAGCCCAAACAGATGTCTAAAAGAGCAACACATCTCACCAGCCGCAATCATCAAATGACCAGCCGCTTGAGGATATTCTATCCGAGCTGCTGATGATCACAGCGCTCATTCGCTTCGCTGTTCGGGCAGGGATCGGTTCGTGTACATTATAGGCATCACTCACCGCTACAAGCTAGGGCAGACCCACTTCGTCCTAGCTCATCCTACCATCAGTAAATGGCACCCCGTGGCTTGGAGGCTTTTTAAACAAACTCGCACCCCAACCCCGTATCGTACAGTCACTGCTACTGACTGACCAGTGCCAGCGGTGTAAGGACAGGGCACACCTAGCCCACACGCTGTGGGCCTGTACCCATGCCAGAACGTCAGGTCGCAAAATCGCTATTGTAGCGCAATGGGAGACCGTATTGCTCAGCTCCGACCCAGTGGATAAAGTCTGGGCCATTCAGCTGGCCTAAGACGCTGCTACAGCCAATGGCTTTTGGCCGACGTCTAGGATAACTGGCTGTCAAGCAATAAATTTTCTCTCTTTCTCTCTCTCTCTTTCTTTCGGTGTCTCCATCGATCTCTATGCCCAATAAATAACTCAAGCTTGTACAAAACATTTTTCTCTGTTCCCCGGCCTTGGCGTTGTTCGACCGCTGAAATGACGTCATTTCCGCAGTGTTGCAGCTATTCACAGACTTTCCTTCAGTTGCAGCAATAAATGCCTTGGATAGCCACTTTACAAACATCTCGGGCCATCTTTACCAACGTAAATCCTGGGGAGGGGTGAAGCATGCAGTGAATAAGTCTATTCAAAGATTGTAAGTGTCTTTCTTGCCACACGACGGGCGCTGATTGGCGTCGGAACAGCATTGGTGAAAGGAACAATCGCGTGCTTGCTGAGGTTCTGGCCGCCTCTCTTGCGTTGAACCGGATTTAAGCAATTAAATGAGCGACACGATCGCCGAAATTTTACGATAGCAGATTAAATCGTCGAGGGGGGGGGGGCAGACTTATGCAGTTCTGCAGTTAAAGTCTTGTGTCTTTGAAGCACTAAGCTTCTAGTGCGAGTCGTTGGAAAACGAGTGTCCCGGGATGTTCTTTTAGTGCGGGTTTTTGCCCACGGAGATGAAACGCTCTAGCGCGAGGCGTTAGAAAACGAGTTTCCAGGTGTGTTCGTTTAATACCCGTTGCGTTCTAAAGTGAGGCGTTGGAAAGCGAGTGTCTCAGCGTTTTACTACCGTGACTACAGGAGATGACGAGAGGCGACACCGAAAACCCGAGCCCCCAAGGTGCTTTGCCCCTAAGGTGCTTTGCACCTAAAAGAAGCCACAAATGCAAAGCAGAAGCAGAAGGCGACGAGCAAATGACGCACTTCCGCTGCGTGCAGGCGATACTATTGCTTTCGGAGTGCTTGCAGACGCGAAGAAAAAAGTGAAAATATTTATCAGAAGTGCTGCAGAGTCCCTTTAACCACCACTATGCACCAAAGCCACACGAAAGATAGTTCACGAGAATAGTTTAAGCCTGCAGGTGTCCTTTCAATGGGAAGGCGTTGTGGCTGCCCCTTACGACACCGTACGGATACATCACGCGTGTGTAAAGGTGGCACGATGCAAAGCGAAGATAATAAATATTAGCAATTGCCTCCCAGTCGGAGTTGGTAATGATTTCTTATTTCTGGTAATCACTTCTCACACCTCGGCTAATTCAATCCAACCCACTGTAATTGAAACTTCCATGTTGTAACGTCTGGCAATTAGTTCCTTCGTTTGCTTAGTTAGGTTTCCTGTTTGTCCTCTACATGCTGCGTCTCCCACAGCTGCTGCTAATTCACAGAGTGCCGATGCTAGGTTGTCATTTAGCCTGTCTACACTGACCTCGTTCTGCTCGTTCAGAAGTGACAATTTGTTTTGAAGAGTTATATTAAACTCTTGAGATCTGGCTCTGTATGTTTCTATGTGGGGTTTCTTAGTTTTCACTAGTTTCGTTCTTTCGCTTCTCATATTCATTCTTAGCTTGCGTCTAGTCATCCTGCGACCGCTGCTCCGAATCTTGCTTAGCACCTCGACGTCTAGCGCAATACCTGGGTTGTTATCTAAAGGGAACTCAATTTCGCCTATTGTACCATCGGGAGTTTTCCATGTCCATTTCTATTCTTCCGTTTGTGAAATAGTGTGTTCATCAACCTCAGGATGTTTCTCTCTACGATTCCCACCAGTATATCTCCTCTACTGTTGCAATTATATATACCGAAGTTTCCCACTGACCTTCCTCCCATTTGCTTCTTACCGATATTTGCGTTAAACTCTCCCATCACGATCTGGAACGGCGTTGTGGCCTCCTCCTTTGCTGATTCGACATCCTCGGGGAAGCTAATAACGGCTTCATAATGATAGCTGGTTGTTGGCGCATAGGCCTGTACTATCTTTATCCTGCATCGCTTGTTTACCCTATCACAACACCCGCGAGTCTCTCGCTAATGCTGAAAATCTCCTCCACGTTTCCTGCTATTTATTTGTGGAATAAAAATCCCACCCCGTGTTCATCCTTATCTTGGGTTTCACTGTTGCAGAAAATATGCCCGCTAGTGAGCTCTATGAAGCCTTCTCCTGTCTGTCTAACTTCGATTAACCCTGTAATATCCCACGAATGTCCGAGAGCTCCTCTAGTAGTACAGCTAAGCTTCCCTCGCTAGACAAGGTGCGCGCTTTGAGCGCTGCCAATTCAAGTTCCACATGCTGGCTATCCGGACACAGAGATTCTGAGCACCCTCTCCCGTATCGCTGTTCTAACCGCCACCATGGACAGTTACTTTACAGCTGCTGGGGTCTGAGGGCTGAGAGGTAATTGTGTTAGTCGTCGGAGGTGGCAGGGGGGGCTAACTACTACACCAGGGATCCAGATCCTTCTTTGGTCAGGGAGTGCGGTGCTTGTCCCTAAGAGCGTTCGTAGCATGGTCGAACCTTCAAGGCTGTTGAGGCGATGAAAAGAAGATTACAATACCGGTGGATGAAAAGCAGAGTGGGGAATATATCCTAGGATAGTTACCACCTGTAACAAAAAAAAATGTATTTTGTGCCTAATAAGTTTTTCGTGCCTGCCCTAAGCAGAGCTAGTATTAAAGCAAGAGTACAATACATATGTATATTAGTTCTTTTTGCTAAGATGACACGTTATCATTCCGCTACAAAGGGGAAACCAATAGCAATCATCAATCACCATCAACCTTCCTAGTGTAGCCGCTAAGGTATCCGAGATGAGGGTTACTCCCAGAGCAGGCAGCACTTCATACCTGCATGCTTCCCTAACAAACCTGACGTACCTGACATGGATACCTGACGTACCTACGTGCAAACCTAACACCCCTTTCAATAAAAATTTGTGTTGGGAGCGATTTGTGCGCGCCCCTTTTCTGTGCCCATGTAGACTGAGCTGTGCGTAAATATTCATGGCAGCCTCTCCTCCTGGTCTGGAAGTCCTAAGTATACGACCGCTACCCGGGGCCGACTCACCAGGGCCGTTTGTAGCAAGGAAGTTGTAAGCGTATGCTGAAAACAACATGCCCAGAGAACGGGGCTATTGTAAAAGACATTGGTTTGAAGTCGTTGCCACATGCTCGCTTACGAAGACATGCGCGGGGGGGGGGGGGGGGGGGAGGAGCCGGAGGTGGTGCGGCTGTACATAATTGCGGCAAACACAAAAAAATGCTACTGCAGCGGAATGGGTTGGGAGGTTAGTGGAGGGTGTGGCGGGAAGGTAGTCGGGGGTGCCTTTCGCCCCATGTATTATGTGCCTTATGGCTACGAATACAATACAGCCACGAGAAAGTGATTGGTAAATATTACCAGGCTTTTGTTTCCAAAGCACGTAAGCGTACTTAACTACAGGGAGCAACTTTTTTGTTTTCTAGAACTGAAGAAAGCTTAGGATGAGGGAAAAAAATAGGAGCGCCTAAGTACTCCTTAATATATCGTCAATGCGGAAGAATTAATGTGAAATTTTCGTAGAAATTTACAGGTATTGTGTGCCCTGCCATATGTTAAAGCAGCTGTTGATGTAAACGGTGCACGTAAACCACACTTTACCTCGTGCCTACAAAAAAACAACTAAAAAATAAAATAAAAATAAAAATAATAAAAGAAGACAAAGTGCCGCGGGCAATTTTCACGGCCACGACGTGTTGCATACAGTAACCCGTTTCGAGTGGTGCGCATGCGTCTTCTCATTTTCATATTTGTTTCGTTTCGATTTTGTTCTTCGGATTACTATGACTAATAGGCCTGGCCAATCGCTTTTTGAGACCTGAATATACGCTGTTAGGGGTACCCTGCCCTTTGAGTGACCTAATGGCTAGTTCAAATATCGTGCTCGAAATTTTCTTTCAGCCCTGAGGGCGCGTGGCTACAACATCTTTTAATGCGAAGACCACTAGGCATTTTTCATGTTGTAATTTGATCATTATCATTAGCATCATCATCATCAAGATTATTTATTCTTTCTTTAAGGGCCTCTCTCGGGGTAATTAACAAGCGGGGGTATCTACAAAGAAGATAGTAAAATATGGTTGAGAAATACAGCCCACACGATTGTCAAAAAATAGAGCAAAATGAACATGTATGAAGTGTAAGGACTATTTCATAAATAATGAGGACTTCATGGTCAACAGGGCAGTTCTAAAGAAAGAAAATCACACAGTGCTGGGCATAAGTGCCAACGTGAAGAAAGAAAGGAGGAAATAATTATTGTGCTGCACACAACACCGGTTTCCTGCGTAAGAGCTGCGGGTGGATAATTTTGTTAGGTGAACGCAGTATTAACAACGCAGTGATTCTGAGAGTAATCAATAGTTGCTGGTGGGCCGAATAAATAGAACGCCTTTTTACTGCAGAGCAGTGTATGTCTAACCCCCGCAGTTTCATTCCGGTGTCATAGATTTACTCAAGGCCTCTCCGGGGCTCCCCCTCGACACCGCTGACACGCCTTTCACAACTACTTTCCCCTTCGCCCCCACCGATGACCCTTTTCAAAGTTGCGCAGTCGGCAGCTAATGGTGGTAGTGCGGTTATCAGACGATGGCGAAAACTAAACATAAGTACGGATATGCGTAAAAAAGGCACTGATGATTACTACACTCCCTAATATGAAATTTGTGCCCAGGACGAGCTGCAGTCTTCTCAGTCATGGATCATTTTTGCTATGTCGCAGGAAGTGTTCGCGTGATCAGCGAACTCACGACGGCGTGCGCTACCCTGCTGCTACCTCGTAGTGTACCACCGCCGCCTGCCAGTATGTTGCAAATCGTGTTTGAACCTTCCTCGCAAATGTCACGTGGTTAGGATTAGCCCCGCACAAGGGAGCAGCGAGCATTTCTTGTATATCATGTTTGAACCTCCCGTGCAAACGTCACGTGGTTTGGATTAGCGGAGAATGGAACAGCGTCTGGGGAAAGTGTCATGGGGAGGCGGGGAGGGCGGTGACGCATGAGACATGTGTCAGGGAAAGGCATTTAGTGAGAATACGCCGTACCCGCACATGTCCTACTCTACCTCAGTCTTCGAGAGACGCTCCTCTTCGTTTTCTTTCTTTCGTCCCTGCTGCGTTCGCTCACTCGGTTACGCGGACATAAACAAACGCCGCTCCCGCAAATTCCCGGTAAAAGTTGCCAAAGAGCTGCCCCGAAAACGATCGAAACCCACCGTCGCTGTTTTCGTTCAAATTCTACTTCACCAAGTAGCTGCGAATCCCTCCCGGCAGAACAAAAACTTCCCCCGTTGGAACTCCGGCTTGAGCCCATATTTCTTTTTTAGCTTGGAAGGCCTTTCGAGCGACATTTTCGCCGGTGTCTTTCACGCATATGTATGGCCATCACCGTTTGCCGGTTTATGCGTGGATGATTTGCGGGTAAAAAAACGGGGCGTGCAGGCACAGTTAGGCTTCATGCCACTGCCGATGACATTCCGGTTGTGCTGGTGAGAAATTTAGATGTGGAAATTACAGAACTCAGTTGGGTTAGTCGGCTGCCCTCCTCAATTGAGTGGTTCCGGTGCGGGTTGATGTGTTTTACAGACATCTTACACAAACAGTACGATGCATACGAGGTGGAAAAGACGGACATGTTTGTATGCGAGAATAGAGCTCAAGCACTTCCAAGTTTGAAATCGTTATGTGGTGGATACATGCTGTTCGTTTGGAGGAAGAAGAGCACGAATTGAAGAGGTGGCCTGAATACAAGCGCGAATGGGCGCAAAAACAACGGAAAGCAGTTGGCGCCGCCGTAACCGCTCCAAGTTCAGCTCGTCCAGTAGCGTAGAGTTCCTGCCGGACGAACTGCAAGTTACCCGCTTGGAACGCCGGCGTTATCCAATATAACATCTTTACAGTGCGTTCAGGGGATATTATCGACCGCGATTGTCACTTATAAGCGGGTGCAGATGACCGGTTGCCGGTTTATGCATGCGTAGGTTTGTAAGGAGAATAGTGAGAGGTAGGAGGGGCGGGGGTTGTGGGGCGTGCGCGCGTGGCTATAGGTTTTATGCTCGTAATGATGGTTGGCATGTCCATTGTGCTCGTGCGTGGTTTAAACGCGGACTTATACGGCCCAATGGGGCCTGTCCGGAGTACTTAGTGGGAGATCGAATTGGGTTTGCGGGTTAGGCTATGTTCAGACTACCGATGCAAAAGCCGTATGGTGATTTATGGACGTAAAAAAGATATGTCACGGAGTTCGGTTGACTCAGACGTGAAATGACGTTATTCTTAAAAGTTATTGTGACAGTTGAGACAACAGTCTGACCCCGGCCTTAAGCAACACTAACATGCTTAATACGCGGGAGGGACACAGGACGCTTCATGTATATCTGGAAGAACACAAGAACAAAGCCTGGATCCTCAAAGGTTCATTCAGCTAATTGGTTAGGAAGTATGCTCCATCGGAAATTAAGATAAACGTGTTTTGTTTCGTGCACTCCGTGGACTGCGTCCAACTTTGCAGGTCCTCCTTCTTCACAAAGTGGAAAAGCACTAATTTTTTCCTTCGCCACACCTACGAAACGGCGGATGAAGCCTAGGTAACTGTATGAACCTTTGTGGCACATGCACAAAGTTGATGATGATGATCGTTGGATGTTTATGGCGCAAGGCCAACTGGGGCAAAGAGCGCCAAAACAATAGTCGATGATAGGGGTGAAACCTTAAACACTAAGTAAAATCAGCAAAAACAAAAGTAAAATCACAACACGACAATGAGCATGGCTGGTGTATAGGGCCAGATTTCATGATGCGTGATAGGAAATGAGGTTTAAAAACGTGACGTCGGACAAATACTCAAACACACGTTTCACGGAAACAATGGCATCATCACCTAGGAAAAACGATGGATGTAGGGGGATATGTTGTCTGTAGAGTTCTCTGAAGTGTTTGTGTCGTGTTGTGTGAAGTGCCTTGCATGTGATTAGTATGTGCACTACGGATAGGGCCTCTCCGCACCTGCCGCACTGGGGTCTAGGAGATCCCGGCATGCACAAAGTTACGTTCTGCAGGTTCCCAACCAGAAAGGGCGCCGTACAGCGGATGCAGAATTCAGTGATTCCCCACCACCTTAAACACTTTGCAGGTGAAGCGACCAAAGAAATGCAACGAAGCTACAGAAGACACCTGTGAGACGCGGCAACTAATGGACTTTAAAGTTACCTTTATGAGCCTCGTAGAAGAAATGCCCAATGACTCTTAAATTTCTTTTCCGTTTTCGTATGTTTGAGTTAACTTGTGAATAGCGAAAAAAAGACGTGAGTTGCGTCACACACCACGTCTTGTTTACGATGCCACGTAAACGCTCGTTTTTAACTTTAGTCATAAATTATCCTTACCGCTGGCCTTGCTTGAATCCACCAAAAGTTTGTAGTCTGGAAAGAAACCTTTGATATTAATAGGGCACATAAAGCCGCATCATTTATTTATCTGGGATTTTATTTGTTATTCAGAAAACGCCGGCCCAGTTCACAGCTGCGCTCAATTTATGAGCTCATTTCTCTCTGCGACTGTAGCTAATTCGTGAGCACGGGCTCGCAACAGAAAATAGAAAGGGTAACTTTGCTTGGTGTTGGCTTCCTGGGCTGACGTTCGGATATTAGAACTCTTTTAACATCGTCCTGTGTTCTAACCGAAAATGGCTGTAAGCGCTCAAGTTTTGCTGATATGTTCAATTATTGCTTTAAAGAGCTTCCCAACATCCATAGCTTACACCGCCGTGATTGAAGCAAGATCACTGAACGGTACGTGGATTACGTTTTTGAGACGTTTTTGTCGCGTAGAGAGCTGAAGTGTTGCCGGTTGCATCTTCGAGTTTCAATCGACACCTTAGGCTGTTTAATATTACTAGTTCTATAACATCAAAATTTAGAGAAAAATACTGACGAAACAAGATATACGAGCTGTATAAAACAGCGTTTGCTATTTTCGACGATACATGGATGAGGACGCCACGTAGAATACCCACAAAGGTACTTGAAGGTAACTACGGCGCAAAAAAAAAAACGACGATAGAGTTAACAAGGAACACGTAGAACAGCACCATGCCGAATTTGCAAGTAGTGTTTATTAAAAAAAGTATGTTGCTTCTACAGTCTTAATGTGTTTTAAACCAAAGCTTTCTCCCTGTACCAGGCAAATATTCCTTCGTGGCGTGCGGGACAAGAAACTCCGAACGCGGCTGGCGAGGATGAGGGCGGTTTTCCCTCACGGATCACATTGTAGATGACGGGGCGAATTTTTCAACCGTTCTCCGCGCGGAACTGCCTGCTAGCCGGCAGCGGCGTCGGCAGTACGGCTTTGTCGTCTGCTTTAGTGACGGTTGTTTTGGGCCTGTTTTGGCGCAGCCTCGCGTCCATTGCGCGTTTCCTTCGCATGGCTTGATTAGCTTGTTCGACAGCACCTCCTGGGTAGCCTGCACCCTACGGAATTAAGTGGTCCTACTGCACAGATACGTTAAGGATTGGTTTGCAGGCCGGGAAAGCAAAATGTAGAGACCTCATACAGACATCTGGCCGCTAGAGAAAAGCTGCCTTTTGCGCACTGCTTGCCATGAATGGGATTGTTTTCTAAATTGGTAATTACCAACTCGGTTGTGTTTTAAGGGGTATTACAAAAGGCGAGAGGAGCAACTGGTTCTGATAAATAATTGTCCAAGAGAGTGCGGAATATATTTGCCAATGAAACAGAGGCTGAGCATGTTTTCCTAGGGCACACGCATTACCGCGTATATCTTTATGTTCAGACACCCAGGAAATGACGAAGTGCCAACGTTTTGGCCACGTGACAACTATGTGTAGAATTCCATGTCGCTGTGCTCGGTGCGGTTGTAGTCACGAAAGTTCTGCGTGCGACGCTGGTAATCTTCGGTGTCCCAACTGTGGGAACAGTCACGAGTCGACGTAAGCCTGCTGTCCGGTCTTTCAGAAAGAGACGGCCATACACAAGCTTAAGGGCGACAAAAACATTGACTAAAAGTCAGCGAAGGCTACCCTGCACGAGCAGCGGGGGAAAGGTGCAGCTTGGAAACATCCGCCTGCTGAAACCCAGAAGGCCGCCAAAGGGCAAGCGCCAGCTACCAACACTTTAGAGGCAAGCTTCCACGAAGATGTCCAGCCCCTACTTGCTTCCGGACCCGAAAAATCTGCAGCACCCACTACAACCACACCCAGGCCATCACCTCAATCGACGTCCATGGCGACGCCTGCATTATTGCCCGTGCCTGTAGTTGCGTCATCAAGTGGGACAGCGCCTGCAGCTGCGCCATCGAGTGGGACAGCGCTTGCGGGGTCCCCCGGTCAGCAGGCAAACCAGAACAGGCCCAGGTGCCGCGTTCAGCAAAACTCTGGGAACATTTGTACGCTCATCATTTCAGTAGGCCATTCGAGTTTTTCTGGGTGCACTCGCACGTCCGGAGGCCAAGGGCAGCGCCACAATTAGTGACCTTCTATTGTCTCTCCTCATTCACTCGCGAGGGGGGCTGTGGGGTAAAAACTGTGGAAATACTGAACAAGGGTACTGTATTTCAGTGGAACACTTGTGGTCTCTGGAGCCGACTTCCGTACTTCCCATGGTTAATACAGAAACACCACTTTCCAATCATCGCAATATCAGAGTTGCGGTTACGTGCAACCATCCGTCTCTCTAGCTACACTGTTCTCCAGTATACAATAGGCGCCACCCATTTAAGAGTTCTCTTCGCTATCAGGAGTGGCTTGACGTACATGGACCACACCAAGCCTCCAGAGGAAACAAATGAGTATGTCACAGTGACTATAAAAAGTTACTATAAAAAGGACATCGTACCATCCCCATCAGCACCGCACGTATTAACTGGAGATTTTAACGAACACCTGCCGCGGTGGCTCAGTGGCTAAGGCGTTGCGCTGCTGAGCACGAGGTCGCGGGTTCGATTCCCGGCCGCGGCGGCCGCTTTTCTGATGGAGGCGAAAAGCAAAAACGCCCGTGTGTACGAGATTTCGGCGCACGATAAAGACACCCAGGTGTCAGGTGGTCAAAATTAATCCGGAGCCCTCCACTACGGCGCGCCTCATTCCCTGCGTTGCGTCGGCGCGTTAAACCCCACAATCAATCAAATCAGATTTTAACGAACACCATTCCTCCTGGGGCGGCATTAAGACCACTGTTAAAGGCAGGCGCCTATTCGACGCAACTTGCAGTGACGGTTTGACTGTCATTAATGCCGGTGAACTCACGCCTAGCCGAAGCTCACTGTTGAGCACAAGCGATGTGACCATGCACTGTCATATAGGGCACACTTCATCGATGTCGTATAGGGCCCATATAGACCCACCTCGGGACTGTCATATAGGCCCCACTGGTATGTCGACAACGAGTCATATCGAAGCGATCACCTGCTCACATATATTTTGCTAGACGGTCTATGTGGAGGGCTATTGAATCGAGGAATTCGTTGCCCCGGATTTGTCACTGTACTCTGATCTTATTGAGTAGTTCGATGGGAATTTCGAATCGTCTAACGACCTAATAGATGCCATGACATGGGGGAGATGTTCATGTGCGAGAGTTTTCCGACTACCCTCGTGGGTTTATTGTGGCGGATGCGGAGTACCGAGGCTCCATGCGGTACGTCGCAGGGCTGAAAGGCGTGCTCATAAAGCGCGAACATCTGAAGATATACGAGTCGCTAGACGCGCGCAGACGCAAGTATGGCGACATCTGCCAAAATGGGACCAGCGAGAATGGCAATCGTTCTGCCCAAAATTAGACCCGCGAAAACCTCGTACGGGGATTGGGGCACCGCCTACTGCGCTGCACCGTTTCTACTCAACTGCTCTGCGACAGAACCGCTGTGAGCTAGACGCCGCTGAAGATTTCGGCGTCAAAGCCACCGCCTTAACTGTCTTACCTAGTGAGAATTTGGGTTCTCCTGTTGTTGAATTTTGTGTTGTGCTTTGTATATCCGCCTTACCCCACTTGACGAGCCTTGTGAAATACACCTTCCGGAACATCTAGGGCCGAAGAACCTTTAGGCCGAGGCTTGTCCGGCGTCCGTGCTCACGCCACAGCACCGTGTAAATCGAAACATCTCTTAAAGGAGTACTGACACGAAATTTTCATGTTACGTTTTTTTCGCTGCTATGCGTGCCTACCAGCCCACTAATCGTAGAATGACAGATTAGACGGTCGAGCGCAGCGTAAACATTCATTTACGGCGTCGTTTATTCGTGCCAGTTTCGGTTTCGACAAAAAAACGCCGAGCGGCCGCCATGACAGGATGTATCACATGGCGTCATCATCCTTGCCGTATCGCTGCCTCTCTGGAAGCGCGCGCGAGCGAGCGCACGCGCGCGCCCAGACCGGCCGAGGTCTTCGCCGTCCCCACAGGCCCGGGCAGCATGACGTCAGTCCCAAAACCATGACGTGTACACACGCCCGAGCAGCGCGCGCCAACCACAGCCAGCGCGTCGGCTTCGTCACGGGAGCCCCGACGTCGGCAGTTTGAGGCAAGTAACAGATGATGTCACGTCGGCCCGCTCTGGGCTTTCTCGTGCGGGCGAAGATTAAAATGGATTTTAAATATGTTTCGCTGAACGGTTGCTGTTGAAACTTGCTGGGAGATATCTCCTGATAAAAAGGAAGCGTTTTACATAGTTATCTCAGCTTTGAAATTTCGTGTCAGTACTCCTTTAACAAAACGTTCACAAAAGGTTAACAAGGACAAAACGTTCACAAAATGTTAAAGAGAGGGAAAGATAAATTCACAAAAGGTTAGAGAGAGAGAGAGAGAGAGAGAGAGAGAGGGAAAGAGAGAGGTTAAGCAGTTTTGTGTCACTGCCGGAGAACCGTCCTGCGCATGCGCGAGGAGCATTGGATTCGATAGGATTGAAATGGATCGAGATGCTCCGAGGTTGGATCGAAATGGATAGAATTGGAATGAAATGGATAGAGATTGAAATGGATCGAGAGATGAATTGAGCAACTCTCGCCTCATTCCTTCTATCAGCTTTCCAGCTGTGAGCGGAGTGAAGAATTCATAAGAAAAACGTCAAAGGGAATATTGTCCAAACGGAACGCAGAAAGTCACACGGCCCCGTCCCAAAGAAATGCTGCGGCGTAGAATATTGCAGTTTCAGACGACCTGTGCAACCGGATGTTCTTGCCGACGTGACCGAGTAGCGAGGCATCAAGGGCAGTCACGCTCACGCGGGGAGAGCAGATGGACGAAAGGAGGGTGAATCGGGAAGCCCGCGAAAGTTAGATGTTTTGATTTGCAATACCTTCCCTAATACAGTTCGCTATTATAAAATTCTTGAGCGAGATTATAACTAACTCATTGATTTAGCTGAAAATGTAAACACTCACGTTTCCTCAAAACCTCTTTTATTGCCGGTTAATATCGCATGTATTCCTATAAAGTGCTATGCACCAAGAACCTTCAGAACTTTGCGCAAATTCCTCGCTTCTGATACCTTCTTCAGCCCTAGATGGGAGATTTTATATATAAATATATAAAAAAACATATTTATTACATCCATAGGAGCTCATTTCTCCCTAAGTCACGGTACACACGGAGACGTTTAAAGTGGGCTTTACTATTAACGACGAATGCATGATTGATTGTTGCGTTTAACGCACCGACACGAAACAGGCGATAAGGAGGGCCGTGGTTGATGACTCCAAATTAATTTAGACCATTTTGTGACCTCTAATGTGCGCAGAAATCTCGTACACACGGGTGTTTTTGCTTTTCGGGTTCATCAGAAAAGCGGCCACCGCTGCCGGCAATCGATCCGGCATCCTCGTTCTCAGCAGCACAACACCTTAGCCAGCGAGCCACCTCGGCTGGGGATGAATGCATGAGCGGGCAGTCGTTGTTAGGGGTACAATAGTAGTGTTATAGACTACGGCGTGTCGTGAGTGACGAGAAACGGCCTTGGAAGTTTTAGGACTATCCTGGCACGGGCATAACGTCTGCGGTTGTGATATACAGCTCCTTTCTTCCCTTCCTGGCACTAAGGGTAGCAGTTAGAGCGCGACACTTGCCTCCTGTATTTATCTAAATCGTTAGCTTTACTCATAATATTGTAGCTTAGGTTAGTTTTCGGTGTTGCCTTGTGTTACAATAAGAAGAGCGAAGTAGGTTACTACGCGACACTTTGTTTATGCGAAACTGCGGTTGACGTTGCTTCAGTGGAATTCGTGTAGTATCCCCAAACGGCATTCTATACGCAGCCTATATAAAATCAACAAAGGGCTTAACACTTCATAACGACCTTTCGTTATGCTGCGAAAGTATCACAGATCAAGCGTTGAAGACGGAGAGATGGGTTTCCTCGTTAATTCGGTATATAAATGCCTTTTACATAACGACTGTTCATTTTTATTTTGTGGAGCGACCTAATCTGGCAATCCTCAGTGGAAAAGTCAGTAACGCCGGCTTTCTGAATGAACCTATTAGAAACTGCTTTTTTAACAGCGGAGCTGTTCTACAAGCCGTAAGTTCGGTATTGGAGAAAACATGCACCCCTCCGTCTAACGACGATGGTGGTTGAACGCGAAGCTTTCTCGTGACGGATTCTTTGGTTGTCGTCTGAAGTTACCGCTTCGAGCATGTGAAATTAAGCAAATGGATAGACGCCGGCTTCACAACACCAAGGACCTAGGTTCGATTCCGGGAACGGAAGCGTTTCTTTAATTAAACTTAACCCCCGATCATTCATCAGCATCGTCAGAGAAAGTTGGTTTTTCTTCAAGGCGCCTTCACGCTATATTCACCATCATTGGGAAGCTAAAGCTTGGCTTTATTACCTATAAAATGCGGAAAGCGCTTGAGCGTGTGCCTCGCGAGGACCGCCGAGCGTCCCCGGCGCACGCAGTGGCTTTAGCAAAAAAAAAAATGCGGAAAGCGCATAAGCATGTGCCTCGCGAGGACCACCGAGCGTCCCCGGCGCGCGCAGTAGCTTTAGCAAAAAAAAAAAGAAAACTAACTGGCGAAAATGCCGAGGAGCGAGTAAATGGCAAGCGCTCTTGAGCGCGTTTTTCGCGGCGACCACCGAGTCTCCGGCTCGCACAGTGGCGTTAGCAAGAAAAAAATTACAGCGCAGTCGTGAAGGGCTACCTCGGATGTAAAAAAAAAAAAAAGTCCGGCGCTAATGCTAAAGTTGAAAAGACACCCTGTTGGGGAGTGGTCACCGGGACCACTGCATTCTCTACAAGCCGTTATGAATAATTCAAGACATGGCTACGAGTGTACCAAACCTTCCCGAGTCGACTTTCAGATCCCACCACCGCCGCCGAGTCGATGATGAACAGCTGGAGGAAGAGTACAATGCTGAGGATAACTTTGAATCCGCAACTCACCTCGAAGAAGATTACCTCTTCGATGCAGATGACGACGAGTACTAGTACCACAACTATGCAAATAAGCAACGATACAGAAACATAACTATGTGTCCGGTAATGCTCACGTACAACGGCTTCACCATTCAAAGTCTTGCGTGTGAGTGCAAGCTTTCCTGAATTTTTTTAAATTCCAGGCCATTGCGTACATAACGGAACAAAGATCGCCGAGGGAACGTTAATTAAACTGTCCAGACCATGTGAGGAATGGAATTGCAACCCAGGTGGCAAAACCATTGTAATAAAAGGGTAAGTAAGAATGTTGCGCTATTGATGGAATTTTTACGTCATGCATCTTCCTGAATTTCAGTTTTGAAAGTGCTAACACGAACATATTCATCAAAGAAATAATGGCACGACCCTTTCTTTTTCCCTTCAGTTGTCTGCTGCGGAGGGTAAACGTATACATTACAGCAATCGATTCTTGGTGAAACAGGTCACGGGAATAAAACAGTCAAACATTTCCATTATCTCAGTCTAAAGCGAGGCGTTCCTCTAAACCCGACAGGCTCACTATGGTTATTGAAGGCTTAAGCTCTTTTAAGGATACCATTTTTCAGAGTTTGTAGGAAACCTACGACTTCACTTATTTCGATATCACCTGCACTGGCATTGAGAGAAAAAAAAAACGAATAATTCCGCCATGAATCGTGGTCTTAATGCTCACGCCAGATTCTATCTCTGCGTATATTGGTTATTGCTCTGAATTAAGCGGACGCTTCTGTAAACGAGATCAAAAATGGAGTGTTCATATCGCGCCCTTGGCCCACTCTGAATTAACTGAGGTGTGTTGCGTCGGCGCGTTAAACCCCACAATCAATCAATCAATGAATCAACTGAGGTGTCTTACATTCCACACATCACTACAACGCGCAGTGTAAACGAGGTGCAGGTGAGAAATCCCCAACCACCGTTTGAAATGTTTTCAAATAACCCAACTTCCGTGCTGTTTTTCAGGTGCCCGGAGGTTAAAGCGAGTGAAGGCTGCCATGTTAAAAAAGGGGATGGACTTTTCCCGCAATGCTGTGACACGTTGACGTGCGAGGTCAGGGCCGCCATGGATTAATAAATGCATAATATTGTGTATCACTACAAACCACTCTTTCAATGATCATTGGACCAAAGGTACGGTATACAGTGAGCAGCATTTAAACATCCATTTACCTATATTTCACACAAAAAATAAGTGGTACTCCGATAAAACTCTGGATGGTTTATAACTGTAAATGTGCCCAAAGCATTGCCATCCACCATGTGTACTAAGCTGAATGTCGTAATTGAAGATGTGAAGGAAGACAAAATACAAAATAAGTAGTTTTCATTTCAAAACTTGTATTGCTAATTTGGCGTCAACTGTCTGAACTTTCAAAAGAAAGCTCGGCAACAAAGCACAACAATATGGGATTCATTTTTGTGACTTCAGCTATACAATAGTTTGACTTTAGGAAAAGGGTCCTACGTTCCCAAGAAATTCTAAACATTCCCGGAAAATAAAAGTTGTACTGGTGTTTATATTCCAGAACAGAAACACCTGTACAGCGTTTACATTCCGGGATACTTTTACAGTTTGAACTACAGCGCTTGGGGGTTCTTATTTATACCCAAAGCCAGCCAAAGCACTAACGGTCAAACAAGCGTTCCCTCTAGGTTGTGCACACGAAACGAATGGCACAAACACACACAACTCTTTTTCAAGAGTTCGTGAGCGGTCGGTAGTAGCGGCGCACGCTGTGTTTGAGAGAGGGGAGAGAGGAGGTATTCGCAACAGCTTCCGCGTCTTTCGGACAAGTGTGCGTGTTGCGTCGGCCTGCCACCGAAGTTTGAATCACGCCGATAGCGAGGCGCCAGCGATCCATGCATGCAGCGACGCTTTGAATCCGTCGGCTGCAAGTGGGAGTCACCGACAGGGGGCCTGCTTTAAAGGCGCACGTAGTGGAGGCTTCGCCACAAAGCCGACGAGTGTTGCACAAAGCACTGCGGCGGGCTGATTCGTAACAGTGGGTACATATGCAAGAAAATACGGATTCCTGCTCCATGTGCTCTTGTTGAGGCAACATCCAGCTGTGGCGACATTATGTTCCTCATTACTCCTTGACTGAAAAGCAGAATGTTAGCGGGAAAAGTGAGAGTGGTAGCAAAATGATGCAACGCTCCTGGCTCCGTGTTCTCGAGTTCGCGATGAAGACATGGATGTTTGTCTGCATTTGTAAACAGCGCCTTAGCGGGAGCTGAGGTAAAAGGTGGACATGGCCTGACTTGGCCCGGTCCTCTAACAGGCTTCACAATCTCACATTAGTTGCATAGCTTCAAACAGCTGGCTTGGTGCTAGACGAGGTAACGAATTCAACATAACAAAAAAGTAAAACACGAAACACGGGTTCATACATTCCACAAAATGGACATATTCAGGCTACGAACCCTTAGCAATGTATATGGATGAAGCGTTTACGATATGTATCATATTTTGTGGTGTAAACACTGCAAACACGTAACAAAAGCATGTGATCATAACAGGCATGTGATTATGTTATAAAGGCAGCGCACCAAGAACGATGTATATAATGTTGAGTGCAACTATTCTTTGGTAACACCCCAAGATTATCGACCTGCAGAAGTGCTTAGAAAGGAAGGAAGAAAACTTTATTCAGGAAGGATGGCCCGAACCCGCAGGGGATGGGGGAGGGCAGGAAGGACTCTAGTGCTTCCTAGTGCTAGTGCTAGTGCTAGTGCTTATATATTGCACCTTCTACTACAGCGAAGCTGTAAGCCTCTCTCGTTGGTCGAAAATTTTCGGTTCGTAAACAAAAACCCCAGGCAGGAACCACCAGATCTCGCCCAATGCGCCGAGCGCATGGGTCAGTCTCATCAGCCGAGCAGCATACCGCTCAGTATTCGTGTAAAGAAAAGACCACAAAACAAGCATCGAAACCACATGATGGATCATGAAGCGCCAGTGAACAATGGGAACCCCCCGCCACTCCATGTGTTCTGGTATGAACTAGGTGGGCGCCTACTCTTGAAAGAGGAGGGGAATTGGCGTCATTCGATAGCTAGCGCGTGCATCAGGCTAGGCAGGATGAAGCAGTTCTCGCCCAAGACGGCGAGCGCATGCGTCAAGACCCAGCATTTGCCGCCGCCAGAGAGGCCGAGTACAAGCGACAAGCCCACCGAAACGACGAGGAACATTTCATACTCCCAGCATCAGCATGTGTAATAGTTTGGAACAGCTCCGCTATACATCCACTTTCGCAGTGCGGGATGGCGTCCATTTTAAAGACGATAGTCTTTCGTTGGCTACTTAAACGCAGAAATTTTGTTTTGTTGGTCTTTATGGCTGTCTGTCACTCGAATCAGCCAGCAGGCCAAAGTGAAACCAAAGCTGCGCAGTAGTCTTATATACTCACAGCGAAATCTAATCGTGTAAGTCCGGTGTCGATGTTCATACTTGTCAAAATTATTGAACAAGAACAATGCATTAGGGAAATATAAGGCGAAAAATCAATCCATAAGTGGTGTTTGCGGTTTTCCTTTATAAGCATTTATGGATGCTTGATTTTTGCGATCCACCGTAGAAGAAAATTCACTCCGTCGTCTGCTGTTACTCGCGCTACAATACCATCCGGTGTCATTTTAAGAAATCAAACGGCAACTGTTACGAAACGTTCCACTAGATAGGTTCTACGTGGAGGAGGGCAAAGTAAAGTAGGGTGCCTCAATTCACGCGCGTATCCGTCGTACGGCAGCCGTGGCATTGAGGCACCCGGCCTAGTGCAGTGGAACGCGGTAAATTTAAATTGACTTGCGCAAACAACTAGGGTGTTTACCTTGGAAGAAGCGCGACTGGAGAGGAACAGCATGATAGGTGAGCGGGAAAGCGAAGGAACGCATTTACTTGGCAAATATTGACGAAAGCCTATCGTGTTTTGTGGACATTCACAACTGAAGGAGCAGATACGCGGCCAATTTTTTTTTAAGGTGAGCCTGCCTCCACTCTCTCGATTGTACCTAGGTGATTGTGGGAACGTATGATGTCGGGCAGCGCATTTTCGTCAAAACAAAATGTGGTCTACGGAAACTACATTTTACGTTGATTCACAGAGTACTTGGGCCTTTCACACTCACAGAAGCCCAACAAATGTAGCTGTGGGATACAACAACTAAACGACTTTAAGCTATTTCTGTGAGCCTCATGTGCATGTTATCAGGGGAAAACTAACTATTTCCTTGTTTCAAAGCTTCGCTGTAACTTTTGAAAACCACAGGGCAGTCCTTGAGCTGTCACCCGCATTCAACAGTTTGCAATACAACAGGGCGACTAGATTTAATCTGATGGCATGAATTTTTCTAGCTGTGGTCATGCCTCGTTGCGCTAACATTTTCTACAGATAGGCATGGGCCTTTAAAATTGCTGGTGAGCTTAAGGCCGCATCCTTTATTCGTTTGATGTTTCGCTGTTTTTTTGCGAAAATGCAGAGTGAGTTAACAGCTGCGCTATTTTTATGAGCCTTTCTTTTGGCAGTGAGTAGAGAATATGTAAATGCAAGCACTCACAACGCAAGACACAAAGCGAACCCGTTTCTCACTTAATTGTGCTAATAGAGTTGACTTCACTTCGGAGGCATTTTTGAGTGTCCTGGGTTAACAATCATAATTAGGAACCCTTGTAAGATTGTCTCGTGTAACTAACTAGGAATGCCTATTGTCACCGAAGTTTTACTTATATTTGTCATGATTGCTTTAACGAATTTTCGACATCCCTACAACCCCAGATGACGTAGCAGGGACAGGTCTTAGATCGAGCGCTGGTGCGCTGTTTACTCGGCAACGGAACGCAGAACGCCTTGTTTGCCGATAGTCCTCCTAGATGGCGCCATATTACTTCGCAGGGCCGCTGTGTGCCCCAACATTGGAAGCTTACTGATGGGGTGACCTAATAAGGCAGGATGGTTTCTTTACTATTTAGCACCGTTACACTTTTTTTAGTTTTTATACTCTTTTACTGTTTTTACTCTTTTGAAAACTGGTCAAAACAAGTATAGAAAGTACTCAATATGTAATATCATAACGGTGTAAATATATTTTCTCCCCTACAAATTAAACTTAAATGCAAAACCTAAAGGAAAAATAAAAACTCACTTCTGGGATTACCCATATTGGCTTGACCATTTGTTTATTCTCTCGAGCTGTTTATAGCGCAGCATCACTCTGCTCCCGAGATATACCTCGCAAAAATGCACCACTTCTCCCAACGAGCCAACAATATCTGGGGTTGCATTTTAAACAGGTACTTCAGATACTCGACAGGAACTTTGGCGTTCATGTTCCCATGGTTGAAATTATTCTTGACCTAATTATTCGCAACTTTCGCAAAAGTCAGATAAGATGCATAAGCGGCAAGGCAAGCTCCCCAGCGAAAACACTGAGAAAAAATGATAAATTTTGTCGGTAAAGCTTGATCATAACGCTCGCAATAAAGCTTTCATCTCGACGGGTATTTGCATTCCCCTTTGTTTGGCGGGCATGCGTTTGGCCAGTCCCGAAACAAACCCTTGTGTCGTGGTGTGCGCACCTCGCAAACTACCTGAGATCCATTAAATTTCGCACAGCGCATCGTTGTAGCGTGGTTCACAGCCTCAGTTTATATAAGCACATAACAACTATACAAAAATAAGGCCCAGTTCAACCCAGTGTGGAATCAGCTAAAGCAGCGGAGCTGCGGTTTTCTTGTGTCGACTTGAAAGGTAATGTGAGGTCACCTGAGAACAGCAGTGCCGCCACCGGGCAAATTGTACGGTTGGTGCAAACAAAATCGGCAGCTAAATGTCAGCGGCGGGAGGCTCCCCCCTCTCCCACCCGTAACGGGCGGGAGAAGATCGCGCCTCTGCAAAACCACTGTTGGTGGGTCAGAGAAGGGTTCCTGCGAGGCCGCTCCGACCCGCGCGTGGCGCTCGAGCACTGTGAAGGCAGGAAATTTGAAATGAGTGGGGCGGTACAGCCCATTATGGCGAATCACTGCCCTGCACTTCCGACAGCTTTCACGTTGAGTGGAACGACTTTATTTTTACTAACGTAAACCGGGTATTGTTTTTTGACATGAGCGTACTTTTTGAACCTCCTGAACGATGCACATTCCAAAGTGCGCATGTGCTGTTTCCGTAGTGCTGCCCAGTGTTGCACTGTGGGCGATGGCTACTGAGAATAAATCAATATAATCAGTATTATCGCTTCTAATCGTCAGAATAATTTAAACCGGGAAATGCAGGGTACGGAGCCCAAAGTTGTTAACGTACATTTCGGGAAATGCGTATGAAAATCAGTGCATGATTTTTTATGAATGACTGTTTATCGAACGCCATTCTAAGAGAATTCAATTACTTTGCGGTAACTCTAGTGGTCGTAAGTAAAGCTGTGCCAAATGACAAACGGTAGCGAGGTGTCGTCGCAATTGCCCATGAATGTGAACAAATAATATGCAGAAAAGAGTAATATTTTTCTCGAAACCAGGTTGTCTAATACCCTGACAGATGTTTTCGCCTGCCATAAAAGGAAAAAAAAGTAGAGTGCCAGCAAAATTAAACTCGAATTACCATTTAACCTTGTCCCTGAAAAATTGGGCGTTCTGAATATTTTTAATGTATTTTCTTATTTCTTGAACAGCGTACAAATCCTGGAGGTGCACCAGCACGCCTCGGAGCTGGGTGTATCAACCGGTATTTATTTTGAACGAGATAAGAAAGGAGAAGCAAAAATGCGCAAAAAAATAAAAAAGCGGGCAAAGTTGAATACATGTAAACGTAGTTGTTTCGAGTAAAACATCTGTTTGGACTGTTTGAGGAAAGGTGTATTTTTTGAACTGCAAGCTATGAAGTACAGCCCAAAGTACGAATCAATTTTCGCGCCATTTAAATGCACGCCACCTGTTATACCGAAGTAGGCCAAGTTAACAACAGTTGACGCGGATGGCGCATGATGGCGCCAAAATCGCGGTGGCATCTGTGTTTTTTCATAAAGCGGCCAAAGGGGGCGTTCGGTGAAGGGTGTTGCCTGCGGGCACTGTAACAGGGCTTTCGTAGCAGCATTATTCTCTCCGGTTGTGTTTATCTGGTGCTGCAAACCAGGAAATACAGCCTCACGCTAAAACAGATTTTCGCGCTATTCGCACAGCCCGCAACCTCGTATTCCGAAGTACAAAAAATGCACAGGAGCTTGCACGAATTGCGTATGGGTGGCGCCAAAATCTCACCGTGATTTCGTCGTGGTTCATAAAGGCCCATACCACGCGGTCGATAGAGTGGCGCAGCCGGTGGCAGCACTCAGGCAGTGCCAATATGCCAGGTTGTTGTGTTGATTTTGTAGCCTGCTTGTTCGGCACATGCACCACCAGTAAAGGCCGTAGTTTCAATGTTCTGTTTCTGAGATATGGTAGGCTAAATTATGCGACGCAATAACAACGTTACAATGAAATTAACTTCATACACCACACGAAGAGATCTTAAGACTTAACTATACACGAGGGCATTCGATTATGACTGTTTTAAACTTTTTAATATGATTTTTGGAGCGTTAAGTTAGTTTTCAGACAACCTGTATGCCATGGAAGGTAAAGTGGTCCCTAGTTTGGCTATGGGTAAACACTACCTAAGGTGGACGCAAGTGAGTTAAAGAAAGACAGCTAGCTAGGAGTGTTCAGCCCCTTGTGTGGCTCCGCGATTAGATAATTTGTTAGGCTTCAACGAAGTCATTTTCCCAACCTTGGATAGCAGCCTCGTTGCCCACGCAGACAACCTTGGATGCATATCGATAACCCTTACGAAATAATAAATGCGTACTTACCCGAAATGAGCTTTTTCACTGAAAGGAAGGTCCGTTGTAGAAATTTTCGTATTTTTGAATTTCTGTAATCCTTTAAAATGTCGTCAACAGTGGGTTTCGCACACACATTGGGTGGTCAGGAAGTGTCGAAGCGAAATAATCTGTGTCTACACGCCGTGAGTTAACTTGGAAACAGTTTCAACACTTTTTAGAGAAAAAAGCTCTAGTACTTTATACCTTCAAGATAATTTCAAGCTTTAATACGCTATATTCAAGATAATTCATCACATTGCCAATAATTTGCAGCCGCCGGCGTGTCAGCTGCGCCTTTCTTATCGCTTCAGTCTGTGGTAGCCGCGGTGCTGTGGTACTAAGTGGCTAGGCATGAGTGTCGCCTGCCATGTCGCCTGCACTTGGTCGCTTAGCGCCATTTAAATGGTGGGTGCATGGGATTCAGGGCAAGCAAATTACGTGGGTGCGTGCCTCGCATTCAGCACCAGCGAAAGGGTGAATTGAACCATCCAGTAGATATAGCTTGACTACAGGCATGCGGAGGCAAACTTCTGCGAAACACTTAGTTGTGT
The DNA here is from genome assembly GCF_048455015.1 of Haemaphysalis longicornis. Classification (NCBI taxonomy): domain Eukaryota; kingdom Metazoa; phylum Arthropoda; class Arachnida; order Ixodida; family Ixodidae; genus Haemaphysalis; species Haemaphysalis longicornis. Next base: position 71,696,940 of record NW_027526460.1, on the reverse strand, counting down.
TTGCTTTCGTTCATTATAACTAGTTGTTTAGAAGCGTTAAACCTCGCCATTTTTATCTCTGTCTCTGTCTGGACATTCTTTGGAGGCGTGGGAGACGTTCCAAAAGAATGAAGATGCCCAATTTTGGCAATGAACCTGTGCTGAAACAGGCTGTGCAGCACTTCCTATAAACACTTTCACACTTTCTGTCGTGCCTGGATGCACTCTGGAAGCTGGAGCTATCGCCAGGTAAAAGCGGCAGTGCTAAGTTACTCGCTCCAGGAGATACGCCTTGTAACCCGCCGCGGTGGCTCCGCAGATAAGGCGTTGTGCTGCTCAGCACGAGAACACAGGTTCGATTCCCGGCCGCGGCGGCCGATTATCTGATGCAGGAAAAAATAATTAAAAAACACGGCCGTATGTACGAGATTTCGGCGCACGTTGGATATCCCCAGGTGGTCAACATTAATACGGAGCCCTCCACTACGACATACCTCATCGCCTGCGTTATGTCGGCGCGTGGAACCCTACAATCATCAGATATGCCATATAGTTTCAGTTTCGCTTTAGATAAGGTTTCTTGTGAAGTGGCTATGGAATGCGTTATTTGCTGCAACTGAAAAAAAAAACGCATTCAATAGCCCCGACTTCTCTGTAATTACGTCATTAGAGCACTCGACCAACGCTAATACCAGGAAAGAGGCAAAAATTGAGCGAATTTTCAGCTTACCGGCTGGGCATAAAGCAGTAAATTGTGGCTGAGGTACTTTGTGACCCTCCATTCGAAGTACTGGATGCACGTGTTTGCTACGTCCTAAAATAATTTCACATTTAGAAATATGTTGCAAAAGCGTTGCAGAGTTCCGTTAAATGCATATGCAAGCGTTTTGTTCTCTTTAAAGGAAACCGAATCGTCGCCCCATGTATTTTTAGAGAGAATCACAATGGCTCATCGGCACTTTTCCTAATAAAATTACCCAGAATTATGTATGTACGTTCAATTCGGTATAAATCACAGCGCATGAGACGGAGTTATTAAGCTTGCTTTGGTTTGCCACAAGTGAAGGCAGAATTTTCATCAGGGCAGTAGAGGTACTTTAAATAATACAAGATGGTGCCTACACAAGAAATCAATACAAATAGACACACCATCAACCTTCCGCTATTGTCGTGCTTCGCAATCACGCTGCTGCCGCATGTTAAGAGTACCAGTCAGCAGCGGCAGGATGCTATGAGTGTTAGGGATTGTGTATGAAGATCACTAAAACCGCAAACGGGAATTTATATTAGCAGCACACGTTGATGAGGCATGTTAGAACAGAAGGTGAGTGCTCAGAGCGACTAATTACACAAAATACTTTGAAAAATTACCGATCCCTCACTTCCTCGCCTTCTGCTGGCAAAAATAATTAATTTTAGGTCACCTAGTCTGAATTTGTAAAGCAATTATTGTATGCTCCAGCCAACTGCGATGTAGAAAAATTGAGTTGATTCTATAGCAATGCTAGCAGTCCGTGCACATCACATGCGCCTTCAATTATTCAGTGAAGTAAGACGTCCTTGAGCTTCAACAAACATTCCTGACAAAAAAAAAAGCGGAACATGAAAAACCATTTAAGTTTCGTCCACTATCCTCCAGTACCCATTTTAGCTTTCCTCGATAATCCAAAGGTTACTATCTAGACTTAGCACTACTCAAGCTTGAGTCTTCAAGCCTATTGCCTTAGCCAGTATGCTGTTTGGGACGTCCATTAAGGGAGAGTCCCTTTTCCCAATGCGCTGATTCTGTTAGGACAGGCATCAAGGTGGCTTGTATGGATTTACCACCAAAACAAACAAGCAGCATACTACGCTTGGATAATTTCATCAGACTTAAATGTTTTTTTTTCGGGTTCGCTCAGCTTGGATTTTATTCTCAGATTCGCGGACGCGCAACGAAATCTGTAAAAGGAGATTCTTGAAGACTGCCTTATCTGGTGACTGCTTAGCGAAAGTGCATGGCAGCCTCCGAGGAATAACTTGTGCATATTTTACGGCATGTGAAGTAAAGCAGCGGGTAAAAGCGTGCATTAGTGGATTTCAAAGGGGCGACTCTGAAGACACAGATTAAGTTCGAATGGGATACAAGGAAGAAGCAATAAAAATGAACATTCCCCAAAGGCAGATTAAGTTAAAACCGGCTCACTTCACTTTGCTTTGTATGTGTACAAAAAATTAGCTGTGGCTTAGCTCGGCTATGCCAGGATATACGTAGCGTGAGCTAAGGTTCAGCACCCGTACTCCAATTGGATTGGATTTCAATCCAACACAATCCAATTTAATCCAATTCAATCCAATCCAAATCAAATGCAATCCAGGCCAATCCAATACAATCCAAGCCGATCCAATCCGATCCGATCCAAACCAATCCAATACTTCTCGCGCTTGCGCAGAACGGCCCTTCACGGCCCACGCGAAACCGCTCAACCTCGGCCAGTGTAGCTTACGCTACAAAAATTATCCTCCTGAGACATGACTAGCATAAATAGCTACAACGTCCTAAGTAATGCGCAAAAAATGCAAAATCAATAAATAACTACTTTTAGGCACATTTGCTCGACAAAGTGGCATAAGAGTATCTATGCGTACATTTTCCTGAATCCTACCTCGCGTTAAAAGCAATTTTATACAATCTCCTTCGTACCTGCTGCTGTGGCTCAGTGTCGGTATTATGCTGAGCCCAAGGGCGCGGGATCCATCCCGGCCGCATCGGGCGCTCTTTTTATGGAGGTAAAAAGTGGTAACACCCGCATGTTGATATTTCAGAGCCTTTACCCAGGTGGTCAAAATAAATCCGGAGCCCTCCACTACAGCACGCGTCATAACCCAGGCGTAGCTTCAGCGCGTTAATCCCGCACAGTGAATCAGCCATCTGCCTTGCTAGGCTATAAATTTCTAATGCTTGGCTGAGGATTAGGGCCACGGGTATATATACTGTATTTGCTGCTCTGCTGGCCACTCAGCGTTGGTCTTATTGAAAAAAAAAACATTGCAAAACACACAAGCAATTCGATGTTCTTAAGTACGTTTTATTATAGATGAGATACTGCATCCCCTATCATTGTCATGTCTTCGTATTGTGGGTCACCTGACACTGAAGCGCCATTCGAGATATCAGCTCTTCTGTCTGCTAGCATTAAAGATTCGCGCATCACTTACTCATTCCTTACAGGGTGTCAGTAGTCGGCATCGTCACCCTCACGGGACGCAACCAAACATGCACTGCATTGCAAAGCTCCTGACAATCTTAGTAAAAAGGCTTAGCGGGTGCTCAATGAAACAAGAATTGCCATCTCAGAATAAACAAGGCTGTCTCCAAGGTTTCAGCGACACTTGAGAGCGAGTCTGACATTTTAGGGGAATTGAACCAAACGAAGAATTAATGATAGGATTCAGGCACCAGAACGTTTCTAGATTAGCTTTTACGACGATTTGCGTTCTTTATCTAACGCTCGCAGTCCTGGTACTCCTACAACGAGCTCAAGAAGAGCGCGGCGTCGGACTAATGCTATAAGCTGGGATCTACTAATGCAGCGAACTGGCACTTGAGGTCATGAAAGCAAGTATGACGGAGGCAGGAAACGAGAGCTTCTGGCCGTCTCAAACAACCGAGATTGGGAGGTTGTGTTTCGAGGGCTCCTGGGAATGAAACGAAAGCAAGTTTTATGCAGAAAGATGAAAGACGGGGAGGCACAAGGAAAACTTCGGGCTCTTGTCTTGGTTTAACCCTTGCGACTGAGAATTATTTTGGCTGTCGAGTGTTTTGGCATTTCGAACTTCCATTGCGACTGTTGAGGGCATTATACACAGAGGGAAATGATAAATTTTCTTTAAATACTGACCGAAAAAACTCCTCAACATCATTGCGGTTCTGACCACAAGGGTGCGGGTTCGACCCCAGACATGCTGGCTCTTTTTTAGATGAGGGCGAATTGCAAAAACGCGCGTATCAAGATTTCGACGCTTATTGAAGATTCCTGTCAATCCAGAGCCCTCCACTCTAACGCGCCTGAGAACCCAGTTGTACCGTCGGCGCATTAAACACCGTAAATATAATTAGAAAACCTAGCAACACAACACCTTTGCTATGTCAAGCTAAAAAGTGAAGCTGGAAAGCTACCACCCCCAACAGTTTTTGCATATAATAGTTTTCTTACGAAGGAAAACGCACACATACCCAGATTTCTCGCTCAAAATTACAACCTCTCGGGAACCTAGAAAAACCACTTTAGGAAAATGATATTTGGCATAAGGCTAGAAGTCAACGTGAAGATTAAAACGCTAAAAGAACATTGCAGGTTTCTGAATATTTTTTTGTGTAATTCGCTGTCAAATCTGACTCCCCATGCATTTCTATGGGATAGTTCCCATGGCTCAGGAACCCAGTCGCGCAACGTGCGCGACTTGAAACAGTGGACAAAGCAAGTATTCACCTCATATATTAGCTGTGCAAAAGAAAATTTTCATTTCGCTAAAAAATTGCAGAGTAATCACTGTTGAAAGGACTGCCATGAGCGGGAAAGCTGCACATGAGAATCCTCCACTCGTTGATTCGACAATGAGAGATAAACAAATGAACCTACTTCAAACTCACTTTTCCACTAGATAAAGGCGGCACCAGAAATTAATGTGCGGTTACACTGAACGGATACGTATCCAAAGGAAATCAGAAAATAAAAAAAAGAACATAAGTGCTCAGTAATGGAAGTACAGAAAAGCCAAAAGTTTCCTTATCATTGGCCAGCGAGCCATAGCCCAAACCACGTTTACGGAGAAATCCCCATAAAATAAGTTTTAGCGCTTCCACATAAACTCTAGGTTGCGCCTTTCGCCCAGAAGCTAGGACATTTCGCAAAGGCAGCATGGTATGTTAACAAATCTACATTTATGCGAAAACTCAACGTGTCCTAAAAGCATCGAAAGTGGCATTTTTGCGTATGCTGGGTATCCTTTGTGGTAGGGCATAGTCGAGTGACTTTGAAAGCTTATAGGGCCGTCGTGGAATCGGGGTCCTGTAGTCACCGATCGCACAGCAGAAGAACGGCTGAGGGGACATGTTAATAACGATATATGTCGGCTATGTTATGCTACCAAACAGTATCAGGAAGTAGCGGGTTTTATTTTAACGACGTAACTATAACGAAATTTTTTTGCCTTCATGCTGAGCACGAACAAGTCAAAAACCCGCTCCATGGCTTGTTAGTTATAGTCTGCCCTGTCACGTCTTCTGTGTTTGTCGTTGAACGCAATAGCATTTTACTAAGACCAGTGAGCGAGATTTTTTGAAGATAGTAGTTCGCATCTGTAGTGCTCATCAAACATCCACGTGATCAAGTCCTTCCTTCTAACCGGAAATTTTGTGGGCGGGAAATCACAAGCTACGCCCTAATTAAAGTTGGAATCCGACGAGGTCACAACGGCGGTATGGAAATAAAAAAAAATGGCACCACGTGTGCGTCGGGATTAGCGGCACACGATTTAAGCAAGTGCCGTGACTATGGAGAGAAGTTCATTCCATTCCGCTTCCTCGGAGGTGCTCTTACCTTACTCGGTAGACAAAGTCGCCAGTCGTGCCACGCAACAGAGGTTACCATACCAAAGCGCTCCTGATGCCGGCAACTGATGCCGGCAACACTGTTGTTTAATTTTGACGCAAAAACGAGGCAAAAATATACGAAATGCTTTCAAAAACAGCAAGAGACTATATTGTGGCCTAATAAAAAAAGAAACTATGCAAGTCGCGTTTATTTACACGTATTTCCAAGTTAATTTTCTGATTCGCCACCGCGTGACGTCTGGCAAGTAGGGGATGATGGCACGTGCCCAAGCGTCAGCGAAAGAAGGAAACGCTCACTTCCACTACAATGCTACGGACTGAATCCTGTGAAACGCTCACGGACCCTCCTTCTAGCTCAAAGGTAGCAACACCGGGCAGCCCAAAACCTTTCACGCTTACATCTTGGGGTGCACAAACGTCTCTGCCTGTCTTGTGCCAAAGAATTTTAAACCGCTGAGAAAACTTTGTTCTCTCCACTAACCTTCAGTGCCAGGGGAGCAGACTCCAGCAGCTGCCATCTAAAACTCTCCACCCGTGTTGATGTAAGTTTATTTGATTTTTTTATTTATTTTTTTATCGCGCGTTACATATAACGGCCTATGCGTAGATGTATACTGCAACGTGTTTAGCCCTCAAAATATGCTGTCTAGGCAATACGGCTTACACTTATTGACAAAAAAACCGTCTCTTGTTTCTGAAAAAAAGATTGGTTCTTCACAGTATGAATTTTGCTGCACTTTTCGGAAGCTAAATTCTGTCACGGAGCGGCGTAAAATTAGGTGGTATTTAGGGTCACGAAACGTTTCCCTCTCCGCCTTCAATGGCTCACCCCCACCACCCCCACCCACTTATCCACCCTCTCACTCACTCACCCACTCAATCGCTGACTCACAGTCACTCACGTACTCATGACTTACTCGTTCGCTAACTCACGTACTCATGACTTACTCGTTCGCTAACTCACTCACTCACTCACTCACTCACTCACTCACTCACTCACTCACTCACTCACTCACTCACTCACTCACTCACTCACTCCTCACTCACTCACTCACTCACTCACTCACTCACTCACTCACTCACTCACTCACTCACTCACTCACTCACTCACTCACTCATTCACTCACCATTCACTCACCACTCACTCACTCACTCACTCACTCACTGACTCACTCACTTAGTCACTCACTCACTCACTCACTCACTCACTCACTCACTCACTCACTCACTCACTCACTCACTCACTCACTCACTCACTCTCTCACGTATTAATTCACTCACTCACTCTCATAAACTCCCTCACTCCCTGTTCTACTGATTCACTCGCTGACTGTGTCGCTCCGTGTCTAACTCACTCACTCACTCACTCACTCACTCACTCACTCACTCACTCACTCACTCACTCACTCACTCACTCACTCACTCACTCACTCACTCACTCACTCACTCACTCATTCATCACTCACTGACTTACACACTCAGAAGCTCACTCACTCAGTGTCTTATTAACTAACTCTCTCACTGGCTCACCCATCCACCGTCCCACTTACTGAATCACCGACTCACTCGCCCACTGACTCATTTTCTCACTCACTCACTGTTTCATTCGCTCAATCCCTTGACTAACTGAATTACTGACTGACTCATTCACTCAATCACTCACTCCCTCACTCACTCGCTGTTACTCACTTATCATCTTAATGTCTGTCATTTGCCTACGTATGCTACGTGTTCCTCATCATCAACCTCATGACTAATTCTGCGCTTGCTCTAAAGACTGAAGTTTACTGAGCTTCCACATGACCAAATGTTCACTTGTTAAGCATTAAACAGAAAACTTTGTGGGTTTCCTGTTTTGCGCCGATGAAACTTTGTGCGCTCTTGATAAACGACGCAGCAGCAACATTTTCGGCCGGACTTACCCAATTTATGAACTGGCCAATGATGTCGGTCCCGACCCCCCGGCCGTTCACTGTGCCGTAGGTGCCATGGGTGACCAACCGGAGCTCAAAGAGCAAGCCCAGCCTACGGGCTACCCCACGCAGGATATCCACGCAGAAGCCGTCAAGCCGATCTTCGGTTGTTGATGATGCCACGGCAGCCTCTTGCAGAACCCCGTAGGGTAGCTCTGCGGCAAGAGATAAAGTCAGCAAGAAACGCGGAAAAACACATTCATCGCTCGTCGAAACTTTTGCAGGACCGCTAAGCCTCTGATCGTGACGATTAATATTTGAACAGCTGACGCGCACATCTGAATCTTAACCGGTTTATGTCATTTGCTTCTGATGCGTTCTTTTGGCTCCGTGAGCTATGTTTGCTGCATGAAGTGTATCTTTTAGAGTAGTACCGGACTACCGCATTCATACAAATCACCAGCTTCGCTGCCAGCGACTCTTCTATTCATGTTTGCGATCTCCGCACTGCAGTTGATGCAATGTTCTTTCGAAGCATCATTCTTTACCTTTTTTTTCAACATCATTTAGAAGGCGCCCTGTGGCAGCAATATTTTCAGTTACAACGCGTTACGAAGCAGAAATGCTGATGAATTGAAGAATCGGAGATGTAAGGAAAATCATTTTATACTATTTTAAAAAGTTTTTTGCTGCACAAATTCTGGTACCAAACCAGGGGGTTCGCGTTTGGAGAATCTTCCAATATAAGCTAATATCGGTATACAAAACGCTGCAGGAGGCTAAACAAGTGTTTAATCCACTCAGAAAGAACAAAAAAAGTTACGCGCCACAATGGTATCGACGCGAGGTGTCTTGTTTCGAAGTGTGTGCGCCACCTCTTCATAGACATCGTTTCGGTTTTTTGGTAGCGTACACCCTGCCTCTTGTACCAGCGGCCAACCTGAAAAAAGCAAACGGAATATCAAAGTTGCGGAGCACCTCATCAAACCTAAATTCTTCAAAGAGAAACAGAGGAGACCATAGAACATCACTCACGGCTGAGAGTAACCTCGGTAAAGTTGAAGTAGGGTCAGCACCTTCGGTGTGCGAACTATGTATTTGGATGGAGCAACAGACGGCAGGCCCCAACGGGATGCAAGTAACTGCCGTTGGAAAAGTAAATATGCGCCATTCACGCAACGCGCGGATAAATACCTGGTTATTTCAGTTAGTAGAGCAACTGCGCTAATCAGAAAGTGGTTCAGGGTTCGAAATTTGGACGAGGAAAAACTTCCATAAGCCGTGAAGTTTTTTGGAATGCTGTAGGAATTTTCTTCAGAGTCGTACGGGTGGCCTACTTGTGGATTGCACCTTTGTTCATGCATATGGAGCGCTCCTCAAAACATGAAGAGTTAAAAACAACAACAAAAGTTACATTTTGTTTTTTAAAGTATAGCCAAATTATAGCCAATTATATTTACACGGGATTCACAACCTAGTTCTTTTATGCTGTACACTTCCTCTCGCCATTATTCACGAATAACCCTATCCGTTTGAAGCTACAAAGCCAATGACAGAGGATATCTAAGGAGAGTTTTTGGAATGGTCTCGCATAAATGAAAAATTAAGCCACGTTTGCACATGCAAACAAGATATTTATGAGCACAGTCTGATAACACCCGGCCCTAAGTATAGGCTATACGAATTAGATAATTGCCGTCGAGTCCCGATCATCCAGAAAGCACAGACGTTTCTTGTGTTTCACGGACAGCCGGAGGACGGTTTTCCTAAACACGAAGAAACTACGGAGATCTGTTCTTACGCATCAGCTCAAGCTCTACGTGCATGGGATTATTTACCCTCAGGACGAAGCAGAGCCAAAGACGCAGAAAATATATGTTTTGGTTTCACTTTCACATACCAAGCCCGCTGGAAATATTGAATTGCTGCTCCAAATCACTAGAATATATTCTTCTAAAGAAGAAATACTTTTTTTGGGAAGCATGGTACATGGTATTATTCGTCAGTCAGCTCTGTGTTCGGTCAGTTTTGGTTGCTTGCTCAAGCGACCTAAAAGGACGTACCGGCAGCCCCGCTTTATTTAGCCCTGTTATTTTATTAGGGCAGAAAATCTGGAGGAAAGCCAAACTACCTAATGCGAGCCACTTGGCTGCAAATAGTCGTGTGCAGAGCGTGATTTGTCAATGCAGCTCCACACACTCCATTGAACATTAAAAGGTGTTTAGGTTCACAAGGAAGTAGGTCTCAAGACAAAGCATTCTAAAGCCGGGTATTTTGACTATTACATATTAGCATTAAAGGACGGGCCATTCTACTTCCATATGAGGCTTTCATTCATTCAAATTTTAGCATTTTTTCTGCGCGGATTTGAAGAGAAGAGATGCATTTTGCAGCTTACATCTTATACACGCTTAGAGAGCCAACATGCGCGTTAGTGGTTGGTAGAGCTTCAAGCACGTTTTATTTTAGCGAATGCAAACTCAGGGAAGAATTTACGGTTTAAGCACTTGCGTTTCCGCTTACTTGCTTCGGCAGCAAAAAATGCACAATCTTCTCAGTGATGCAGCCCGCGGGAGAATTTCGACTTAGATATAAACCGTTGTCTTGGCAACTGGCATGCCCGAACGGCTCTGAGAAGAATGCCGCGCAGAAATCACGTCGCCGCCGCTAGAGTGCCGTTTCAGCATATAGCGTGCAGTTTGACGCTGGCGCTAAGCTTACGTTCAAGAAGCTGCTCAAAGCGTTTTTTTTAACGGCTTAGAGACGGAAGAACACGTCCGAGGTCTGTGGCAGCAGTCACCGGAGAAAACAAAACGTTTTTTTATGTTTGTTTCCACCTCTCTAGCGGTGACTGAGGATGGCGCAGCGCTTACAAAGCAGTCTAACTGTCCGCCGTGCTCCTTAGCGTATGGTAATGTTGAAGAAGGTTTATGAATTCATTTTTAAAGAGAATTATACTGCCCCAACCGCAGTCATTTTTCAGAATTGCTTCGCGAAGCGGTGTGTCGTTCTAAGTATCCTTAAGTCTGACTCTACATTCATACGTTGTGATAGTTATGCTTATGCGGATTATTCCCTGCTTCGCTGACATCATTATTCAGATTATTACTTCCCTGAATTCAACTTCACAACCAGACGAAGCGATATGTCTACCTAAAAAAATAAACTTTATACACCTGAGGTACTGCTTCAAATCATTCTGACTAAAATTATCAGATTGTTAAACGCAGCCTAGAGTTGAACGAACCTCATATTGCTTAGTGATATTATGCTGTGGATGTACTTCTAGCACCGACATAATAAAATGGTTCATTTTTTGAAGGGCTAGGTTTTTTCTAGGTCGATTAATAACCAAATATTAACGGCCAACTAATCCTGAAGAATTTGAAGCACCGTTGATGGCCACGGAAACGAGTTTCCCAGGCTTCTCAGTTAGCTGTTATGGACGCCCAGTGCGGGTACAACTCAGTGAAGCGTGGATATGGGACACCACGGGCGTGAAAAGTGTCACGAACGGATCCCAATCCGAAATAAAAAAAATATCATGCAATTCATGGCTCTTTAGTAGTTGATCTGCTAACGAAGAATTGAAAGAGAGCTATTATTGTGCAGAGATTCGACAAAGACAATCTGAGAGTACATTCAAATAGAAGGGGTGGTTGCTGGAGCTTATCTCATTGAGGCCGACTTCTTTGAGTTGAACGACCGATAGGCAAAGAGTGGTTCTCGTTCCAAATGAGTCGAAGTGCACCCTTTCGGTCATACCTGTAACGGCTCCCTGGAACCTTAAGGTGGAATGATAATTAAAGGAATGCTTTTATTTCAACCCCAAAAACTCATGACGAAGTCACAGAAATCGGGAAACGTTAGGATTGACTGATGTCATCAATTCCAGTTAAAGTAGACATAAAAGAGAGATGCTTACTTTTAGTTATGTGCCTCTCAACTCTAGTTACACTTCTACAACGGGTTAACATTCCCTAAGATAAACTGCACGAAGAAGGCTAACTTCCTTCTGTAAAAAGTTTAGTTTCATTGTTCTTAATGCCGCAACAGAAATCATACAAACCAATTAATTGGTCGCTTGAGCAGGACCCGCTGGTTTGGGGGTAACACGCGCCCAAAAATTAGTAAAACTGGACAAAGAACCTAGGTCTAATGTGTATACGAATGAAAACAATGTTATTACAAACATGAATGGAAATAATACAACGCACACGCACCCACACACACACACACACGCACCCACACAAACGCACGAAAGCGTGCACACACAAGCACACGCGCACACGCACGCACGCACGCAGCTCACGCACACGCACACACACACACGCGTGCACACACACACACACGCACGCAAGCGCGCACACACACACACAGACGCACAGCACGCACAGCCCACACACATGCATACACACAAGCGCACGCACAGCACATGTACACACATACACGCGCGCACAGATACGCGCACACGGCCACACACGCACAGAACACGCTCACGTGCGCGCGCACACGCACGCAGGCACACATATACACTCCCAGACACACACGCGCGCAAACAGACACACACAGCACAAGCACACGCACATGTGTACACACGCATAGCACCCCCCCACGTGCACAGCCAGACAGACAGACACACAAACACACACACGCACAAACACACACGCACACACACAAAGCACACGCACACGCGCACACCCACACAGACAGACAGACAGACAATTGCAGCACGCGCACATGGACACACAGTACATTTCCCATTACGCGCAAATACAAATACTCAAGGGCATGTATATCACCTTCGGGATTTTCAGCCATCTTTTGAACCTTTTCTCTGTAATTGTGGCTGTATTTCAGAATTATAGCTTGAGTATTAGCATAATCAACCTAGTAAACTATGCCTGTTTCACATACACCAGACACACGCAATCTATCGAGAGCGTGTGAAACTCCGTCGCTTTTGCAGCTTCTACCTACAAAACTAACTGTTAGGGCTATGGTGGTACTTTTTCAAACTCAGCTATTGTGAAGGCCCGAGCCCAAGAGAGACATTTATTTTGATTTTGTTTAGAACCGGCCCCGCTGGCTCAGCGGTTAAGAAATTGTGCTGCTGAGCACGAGGGCGTGGGCACGATTCCCGGCTGCGGTGGTCGCTTTCTGAAGAAGGATAAAAGCAAAAACGCCCGTGTGTTCGAGATTTCGGCGCATGTCAAAGATCCCCCGCATTCCAAAATTAACCCGCAGCCCTCCACTACGGCGCCCTCATCACCTGCGTTGCGTCGACGCGTTAAACCCTAAGATCGATCATATTTCATTTAGATGCTGATGATTCGTTTCTGTTTGTTTTTTTTCTACACCATATTTACTTTTATTGCCTTCATGGCGAGGATGGTAGAAGTCTTGTAAGCACAAAAAATAAATTCGTGAACAACGTTCTCGAAGTTGGCGTGAGAGAGGGCAGTGATAGAGTAAGCCATGCTGTAGTAGTCACTCCTTGTCCATAGGGTAAAGGTATCTAAGGAAACATTGAATTAAAAATGACAAATTTAACCTTAATATGTTTACTGCGAAGGATGATATTTCATGACGGCGTTAAGTCATTTACATCATGACCATTAAAAAAACAGCGACAATATTTACAACGTAAATCTAGATTAGGGAAGCAATTGATGTAGCTTCAATGTCGATCTGCTAGTTCTGAAGAGAATACAGCGTATTTTTTGCCTTCGGGGGGCAGGAAAAATAGGGCCTACATATGATGCATAGGCCTCACCGAGTGTCTGCGAAAACGTAAATTTACAGCTTATACCAAGTCACGCTTACAAGAATCGGAAGAATCACTCACTTACAGCCTAGATGTGACTGACTAGTGAACATCCGTAAGGCCAGGGCGTACGTGCTTCCTAGCACGAGGCCGCACGAGGTTCTAGGTTTCTACTGCGGCTTAGCGTCTGCAGGCGCCTGGAGAATGACAGCACCGAATTGTAGATGTGATCTGCGTCTCACTAGAGGACCACGTATGAATAAGAATCGGGATAAGTTTCCAAACTAGAGTCAGCGATATGGAGATACTTTGGCGGGCTATGGCAACGCGCATATAAAAACGGGTTGCCTATTGACTAATTTAAATATTTTGAATGGACCATTCTGATTGTGTTTTAAGAAGAATGACAGGAAAATGTGGAGGCGTGCACCGACAGACAGAGAGGATAAAACCCGAGTTAAACTCGGAAAGGCCCCCAACAGTCCAAATTAAAATAAGGCATCACGCCAAAAACACACTTCCAGTAAACGTTTGTAACAACAAAATTCAGGGAGTTCCAAATCGAAATTTCCGGCCTGAAACACCGTTTTTCTAAAAATCATAAAATTCAGCACAAAAACACAATTTAAAAGAGACATAAAACTCCGATGGGCATTCTAATACTATTGCGCTTAGAAAAAACAGCAACGGCTTAGCAGCGTGATTTAATATCACGTAGTCAGAGAACCATTTGCGCGGCTGGAAAGTGGGGATAATATATTGCAGCACGTTTAAACTACCCAGGTCGTTGTAATATTTCCTTTGTCTAAATTACAGTGGACAGTGTATGCATTTAGGACATTTCTGCACATGACCTGTCGTCGTCGTACCAAATATCTGTCTGTTGCGGACCCCGTAGAAGTAAGCGCGTCGAAATTAAGTCACGTACGACACGCTGACATGTACCGAAAACGCGTTCCCGTACCCATGACCAGGTCGCAAACACTCGGCAATACGACCGCGGAAGTCAAATCGAACCAGCACGTCGTCTTTTCCCCAGCATCACTCTCAAACGTACCAGCCACGATGTGCGGCACGAGCAATTCCATCATCTCGACAACAGATGGACGTTCACTCTACTCTCGGGATTGCCGACGTGCCTACTTGCTTCCGCTGAAAAACAACCCGCTGAGCATAGGAGTGCTCACCTTGATGGTGGAGGAAATGTTTGCCCTGAAAGATAGATGCTCCAACGAGTCGTCCAGGGCATTCGTTGCTCCCAATTGCTGTTGCGCCATTCGAGGCAGTGCTTCTCCCATGGTCATAAGCGAACGCCGGTCACGTTGCAGCGTGAGGTGTAGAATGCCCGTAGGTCCACCATGTGTAAGTCCTCAAAGCAGCCAAAAATGAAGAGAGGGTGAGAAACGGCGGTTAAGGTCGCTGTTTTATTGAGACAACCGCGTAACGAGCGCCGAAACCTAACTCGCGTGTTGGAAGGGAAAATAGAACGGAGCGGTCTTGACTACGGTTGGAAGGCTTTTCTTCGTTTTTCAGAAGATTTTTATGCATGGCCCCTTTTTGAGTGCATGTCTGTTTTGGGAAAAGGTTATATGAGCCTTCGTGGAAGCGAGAACGTGTGTTTTTGAGGCTTTTTACGTGTGAGCCGGGATTTTCGCGGATTACATGCGGAGCCGGAATTAGCGAGGCAGGATTTAGGGAAACAGCGTCGATCTTTTGGCATCGCGTTTTTAGCGGGCTTGGTTAAAGCTAAATTATGGGTGCGCGTCTTATAGGTAGATACCATATTGCAAAGCTGTTGAATCGCTTAATTTAAAAGAGCGATTGTAAACAATTTTTGTCATGTATTGTTACGATAAATGTATAAACAACATTCCGCTTACGGGACAAGCACATGTGATAAGGCTTACGTGACAAGGACGTTGCGCATAGTCTAAAAAGATTTTACTTCCTTATTTCTGTTCTTTCCAGAATATATCAAAGTACCTTTCCGCAAATAGTGTTGCAATTCAATTCGGAAAAAAATACAAGGCACGGTGAGTTCTAAAGTTTTCGACAATCGGGAAAGGCTTCAACGCCCACTCTATTCTAGATGTCTTGAATAATAGTTTGATCACGGCTTTTATTTCGAAAGCATAAAACGACCAAGCACGGAAAAAGGCTGGCGTTGATCGTTAGAGTTTAGCCGGGGCGTACGGCGTCTGTTTCAGTGGAGCGGCTTAAACCTGCCACAGGAGCACCGCACGGTACACTGGGCACGGCGCATCTAGTCGTGTGTTGGCCAACGCCTAAGCAGCAGATACACGGAGTTGTCTCTCCATGCGTGAGACCATGCGTGAGGAAGTTTTACGCTGATTTATTGGAAAAGCCGCTTGTCAGGATCGTTGTTCCGTATATGGAACACAAGAACGGCGTCTACACACTATACGCCCCCCTACGCACCCACTTGTCTGCGTGGCAGTAGTGACCGTGGACTTCCGTGGCCGCAACCAAGGCAGTCGCGAGAGCTTCGTGTTCACGCCAGTACTCCATAAAAATCCCGAAACACGACTCAAAAAGATTACTGACATACAAAACATGCATGGTGCACTGAGGGGTTTTCTATGAAGTTTATTGCTGTTGCAACGCGCGATCTTGTTGGGGCAGTGGCGACACCGAAGGAAAGCCGTCAACGGCCCTGTCAAAGGCTGCGATGACCGTGACATGATCGTCTTCCTCAACCAAATCACCCATTCGAAGATCTCCAATCAACTGGTGCTCCTCTAACCACTTGTACTTCCTGGTATTCAACCATTTGGTCCCATGACCAGGATTGAAGAACACAGTTGAAGACCTACATCGATGGAGAGCGCCCATTGAAGAGGATGATTGATTGATTGATTGATTGATTGATTGATTGATTGATTGATTGATTGTAGGGTTTAACGCGCCGACGCAACGCAGGCGATCAGGCGCGCCGTAGTGGAGGGCTCCGGCTTCATTTCGACCACCTGGGGATTTTTAACGTGCGCCGAAATCTCGTACACTCGGGCATTTTTGCTTTTCGCCTCCATCAGAAAAGCAGCCGCCGCGGCCGGGAATCGAACCCACGACCTCGTGCTCAGCAGCGCAACGCCTTAGCCACTGAGTCACCGCGGCTGGTATTGAAGAGTACGCACCGGTCAAGAACTAAGCAGCGCCACTCCTGCTAGAACGGCATCTCCGTGTGCCGTGCGCCATTATTACCCGCCTCAAACAAAATGGGGGTGCTCTGAGCGCTTCAACAACACAGATCATGGACTACATAAACGCCACAGTGGAGACGACGCCGCTACCGATCGTTGAGCTTGCTGAACTGCTGAATATGCTCGAACTGAAAAGGACTGCTTGTACCAACATTGACAAAAAAGACAGAGGAACTCGTTCTCAATCAAGAACTAGCCGATAAGATGCCAACTGTAGAAAATTACCGGGAGTTTATCGCACGGAGAGATTTCTTCCAGCCCCAGGCCCTTTAGCCACGACCAGTGTGGTGAAGAATGTAACATCCCCTGCTGGACGAATTGAAGTTCGACTGTCCAAACTTGATATACAGCCTTTAAGCGCGTGACCTACATTTGGGCCAATACCAGTCAACAATAAATAATGACCGACCGCTAGTAAATGCTAATAAACTCAACTATCTGCGCAGTTATTTGAAGAGGAAAGCGGAAGGTATATTTAGTGGACTATAAACAAGAAACGAAAGCTACCCTATAGCCATCGAACTGCTGCAGCAGCGTTTTGGAGACAGAAGCCTCATTATCAACGATCACATGCGCATATTGCTAAATCTCCCGAGAATGACCTCCTGCGACGGCTAAACGCTATTCACCCGCTCTATGAACGTCTACACTAATTATAGATCGCTTAAAAACTTTGGAGTACACATCGAGAACTATGGAGTGATGTTGAAGACTGTGCTATTACAGAGCTTGCGCTATGAGCCCGTGCTAAACTTTAACCAGTTAACTTTAAAGAAAGCATCAGCAGAAGGAACAGAAGGATAACGGCGGGATAGTGTCTGAATTTTACTTGAACTTTTGAACCTAGAAGTGCCAAGTCAAAATAAAATTTCACTAATAACTGGATCAGACATGCCTACCAAAAGAGAACCCCACCGGCAGCTAGTCCAAGGCAGCATGCAAGGTGGTTCTACTTCCACGCTAGCGGTCAAGATATCTCCCCATAAATGTCTTCTCTGTGAATCCAACGACCACATCACAGGTGAATGCGCGGCTCAACTTCCGTAAGACGAAAAGAGAGCCAAGTTGGAAAAACAAGGAATTTGCTTTCACTGCGCCAGGCCCTTCTACCGCGCCAAAGGGTGCAAGCATGCAAGACGGCTGTCATGTCGGAATTGCAAGGACACCATATCACTTGCTTGAGCTATACAACTTGGAAGTGACCAACATCAGGAAAACTGACGAATATGTCAAACTTTGCGGCTGAGTCAGAAACTTCCCGAAAACGGGTATTGGGTGGACACTGGATAGAGACGCGAAATGTACCTCACCAAGCATCTCTTCAAAAGCAGTGACAAACTTGCACGTAACAACTGAAGAACCAGTGTTCGAGCAAGAATAGACCTGTTTGGAGGTAGACCAACCAGCGGTTCCAGACAAGGGAGGAGCTTCTGAAGAATTTCCATAGGTAATAAAAGTCAACGCCCAAACCGAGCCAAAAGCTGGAACGAAGGACCCACCGAATGTTTACGCTCCCCTTCAGCTGCTGAAGCGTCATCGGCCGAGACATTTCTGCGCGCTAGAAGCATTGAGAGCACCTTCTAGACAGATCATGAAAATGTTGGGGGCGGAACAAATACCTACATGCATTTCTGCCTGCGCCCATGACTACAACGAAGTCTTCAGCTCGTGTCAACCTCGGTCACACCGTTCAATGGAGAGAGAGAGAGAGCGATCTTTAATGAAGTCTGGCGATGTTAGCTGGGCTAAAATGCCTAACTTGCTACGCCAGTTGATGACGGGATGAAGATGATGGCGATGATGTTCAAGAAGTTTATGCGTACAGATACGGCGAGTTATTTACAGCGACTGGTCTAGACCTGTGTGTTGCAGGTACTTTGGTAGCCCTTAAAGCACGTTTGGGACAAGCCCATGGTCCTAAAACGTCCTTTAGCTGCATGTCCACGGAAAGCGGCAGTCCCAAAGTCACTGCGAGGGATACTCTTTGAGCACTGAATCGAGCACATTCACAGAGCAGGTGCTGCAGGGTTTCTCGCACATCACAGTGTGGGCAGAGTGGCGACGTAACCTGTTTTATCTTGAAGTGGAAGCTGCATCAAAGGTCACTACTCATTCGCAGTTATATAGACTGGTAACAGCGCCGAGCAGCGTAGCTTTTTAATGCGCGTCTATTGCGTGCTCTGGGCGCAAAACCTAAGCTATCGCCTAACAAACTTCATTTCGCATCATTCAACCACAGTAATATTTTTAGATGCAAAGCATCTCTTGCTCGGGGCTAAGTCCGGCGTCCGTACGTTGTCCACACCTCTCCCCCTACACTATAAAAAAAAGAAATAGTTAGCGGCGCCCGGTTTAGATCCCACGACTCTCCGGCCGCAACGGGAGGTACGCGGCGCTCTTCCCACAGCGCTAGAAAAGTTTTTTTTCTTTATTGCACGGGAGACAGGAGCAAATGCTACGAACGCGCCTTATGTCCTTGACTCATTCAAACTACGTTAAGAAGCTACTGCTACAATGAAGGCACGCGAAGCTGAACGTCAGTAGAAACGACGAACTGAAAACTTTAGAGGAGGATGTTAGCGTCTCTTGCTCGGGGGGATGTCCCGCGTCTGTGCCCCGTCCACACCGCCTCTGATGATGATTGCGGCAGGATGCCCCTAGGGACTGACCAGCCAAAGAATCCATCACGAGATAGCTTCGCGTTCAACCACCGTCGTCATCTTCCCGCAGGGGAACCGCTGAAGACGAAGAAGGAGAAGACAAAGCTGCGAAGAGGAGGGTGTGTACGTTGCTCTCGCCCCGTCCGCAGCGCTTCTGATGATGATTTTGGCAGGATGTCCCTAGGGATTGGCCAACCGAAGAATCCACAACGAGATAGCTTCGCGTTCAACCACCGTCGTCATCTTCCCGTTGAGGAACCACTGAAGAAGAAGACAAAGCTGCGAAGACGATTATCAGTGCCGGTTCTTTTATCATTTGGGGCTTCAGAAACTGGATATGGCCGCCGGCATGTTTGCTCTGCTCTTCTGCGCTTCATAGAAAATTCCAAAAGATTCACAACCTAATTCGTATCTTATTCTGGAACCTCACCAGAGCCCTCCAAACGTTTCCGTTGCCGTTTTTTTTAAATAATTACTATTCTCCTTCTCCTCCTGCTCCTCCTCCTCCTCCTCCTCCTCCTCCTTCTTCTTCTTCTTCTTCTTCTTCTTCTTCTTCTTCTTCTTCTTCTTCTTCTTCTTCGTCTTTCTTTCTTTCATTCTCTATTTATTTTGTTTCAATTTTGACTAATTTCCAATCTCGATTCCTCAAAAACAAGAAGAAAAAAGCTTCCAAAATTTTCTAACTTTCCTTGAATCATCCACCTAGGCAGCAATCTCATTCGAAGTAGCAACTGATGTTTGGCCGATCCCCTGATTGGGTATGCGTCATTTTGTGAAGGAACAACAACAACAACAACAACAACTACGAGGGCGTGTTCGTTGCTCTCAGCCGGTGCACTAACGTCGACAACCTTTACCTCACCAACGCTGATGGAGGCTACCGATTCTACCACAGAGACGACAACATCGACAAGAACATGATGGATGAGTTTCGGCGCCTCGAGCACCACCGCCTACTGACCGTAACACAACAGTACTTTTGTGCCTTTGCCACCGGTGTGGAGCCTGACGTGGAATTCCCTCTGGCGCTACTAAACACCAGATAACTGAACATAACGGCAACACACCAGCTGCGGGATAAGCGCGCATGCGTGTCTCCTCTCTCATCTCCTCATCTTCACTCCATCTGCTCTATATAATAAACCCGGTCCGCGCGCCGCTTCCTGAGTTGCTGCTTCGGTTGAGACACGCTGCACCGTCCGATGAGCTGAATGGACGCTAACAATTCTGAGTTGCATCACCACATAGTTCTCTTCGGGGTGATGGTGTAATTTTTATCCAATGCGCCAGTTTAACGATATTCAGACACGTTACAAGGCATCCTGTGGCGCCCTTCTCGAAATATACTTTTTTGTTTCGTCATTTTACAACTTCGTTTTCTGTCCCACTCGTTATGCACGTGTGGTAACCAGGGGAAGACGCTCATCCTACCAAATTATTTTTCTTTGGGCAAAGCCCCGAGGCATCAGAATAGTGCCGGACGCATTCGAGACACCTAACCTCACAGCCTTGGATATTTTGGGTGGGTCTGCATTGCTGGTGTCTGTGTTTTTGTCATCACCGTATTTACCCGATTCTAACGCGCACCCGATTTTCCTGGCAAGAAAACCGAAAAAAAGACATCCCCCTCGCGAGGGGCACGATCAAATGCACAGCATTTCCGAGGGGGTGCACCGGCAAGTCGTATCTCTCGATCGCGGGACCCGTGTCGCCATTTTTTGGAGGCGCGGGACAACTTGTGGCGCTTTCGAAACAAACGAGAAATGAGTGAAGGATATAAGGCGCGTTCGGTGCATCGAAATCTGTGTCGGTTTCGTGGCTCGGTCGGTAGTGCGCCGGGCACCTTGCGTTCCGCCCGCGGCGTCATGGGTTCGAAACCGGGCGCCGGAAACTTATCCTGGCTGCGGACTACGACAAGGCGCGCCTGCGGACTACGACAAGGCGCGCATGCGGACTACGACAAGACGCGCATGCGGACTACGACAAGGCACGCCAACGCCGCGTGACATTGTGAGTTACTAAAATGCTATGCATTTAAAACCTTGCACCTCCGATTGTAACGCGAACAAGACTTTGTGACCCAGACAAGCGATTGCGAGAGAAACGGGCGATTTATTTCCCGAAGTAATCTCACTCATCTCACTCCTCGTCGCTCTCCGCTGACCGCAACATCTCGGCCACGGTGCCTTCAAGCGCGTTCGCGATGCCACACTTCTGAACGAACGTTCAACCATGGTCTATGGGATCGAGGCCCACGCCTCGCACGCCCATCCCGAGAGCTTCTCCACAGGTGCACACTTCCGCCGACCGCTCGTTTTGAACGCGTGGGAGCCGCTGCTGCCATTGCTGTTATCAAGCGCGCAAGTGAAACGATTTGACGATTTGTGGGAACTCCGATAGAAAAGCCTAGGCATCTAGGATTGCTGCGTCCAAAAAATCGTTGCTAAAAGCTTTGGCGCCATCTTGAGATGGCGATGGCGATGGGTGGGACGAAATTTCCGCTGTTTCGGAAGTTTCGGTTTTGTATCCGATTCTAACGCGGATGCCATTTTTCGGCCTATTTTTTTCGGAAAAAAAGTGCGCGTTAGAATCGGGTAAATACGGTAAATGCGAAATACGCGCCAAAGGCGTAGCGCACCTGCCTGCTTCTGAAGATGTTGCTTCGGCTCAAGTCCAGTGCTCTGGTTCATGCACTTCTGAAAGGCGCCACCAACATTACGAAACAGTCAGCTCGAATGTGTTAGTTTTTAATTTTAAGTCAGCCTTTTCGTAGCTTTACCCGCGTAACAGTTATTTTAACACCACCAGTACTAAAAAAAACCAGTGCGAATGTTTCATGCCGTTTGCTATTGTACCACAAACATGTATTTATTGCATGGTTTTTGTATCAATGTATTTTTCCCTATTTATGTTAATTTCCCTTTTTAATCCCTTATTTGTATTCCAAGCGTGATTGTTTCTAGTATAAGATTTTTTCCTGCATGTTATTCGCAAACGTTTTTTGTTTTAATGTTTCCTACATAAGAGCTGGCTTTCCTGACTGTGAAGGACTCACCAATGTAAAGAAAGTCATTTTGTTTTAAAGTCATACTGTTAACGATTCTCCTACTGGTGTATTTCTTTTAGAGTTTTTCGTGCCAATGTCTACGCGTTATTCTTCGTGTGTGTTAATGCTATCTTTTGATGTTGTAATTTGTTGTTCGTAGTTTTATGGTCCTCAGCTGCAAATTTTTGTTTTGGTGGATTATTATGTGTGAATATTTCTCGAATGTATCCTAACATGGCTGTTCTGTTTGAAAGTGCAGTAGGACCCGTTTTTTATGCTGGGATATTTTCAGACCAAGTAATTTTTTGTGTGCGCGAAAGTGCAAAAAGAATCTACTTCATTTATTTAAAAATAACGTCTGAGTTTTTACCCTTTTTTGCCGTGCATTAAAATTACATGTACCTTGCTGTTTATTTGTAACAGTCTAGGTAACCATCACAGGGAGGGTGGGGGTGTTGGCAGACGGAGTGAAAACACGCTGCTTTGCGGCGAATAGCAGAATGCTCTTGGGGCTTAACGCAAAGCTTTCCAAGAGAAAAAAAGTAGTACACTTATGCAGCAACCGGCAACAGCGCTGCCGATAGATCTTATTTATCCTTAAAAGGGGTGATGGAACGCTGTCTTGGAGATGCTATTGTAACTCTTATGTAGGTTCCAGGTTTTCCGCCTCGAAGGGAGTAACTAAATCCTACTAGGAGTATTTCGACTCTAGTTTTGGAGGAGCTTTGGAGAAGAGTAAGTGCACGCTGTCAGGTGGAGACTGCCGCGAATCTCTCGACTGGAGTACGGCTATTCTGTAGACGAGGGAGTAGCCCAATGCTTGGAAAAGGAGTGGAATATGGGACAAAATATTTTACTCCTAAAGAAATAGCGCAGCACTCCTCGACATCTCAGAGCGTACGCATGTAAACGCCGAAATTGTGCCGGAAGGAAGCATGATGTTCCATCGAACGAATTAGTTATCGTGTACATTATTAAAGAAGTGAAAGAAGTTTTGGACATGGGGTCACTTAGAGACGACAAGCGGAAACAGCATCTGCTGGAGGTAGCAGAGGTTCCGTCAATTTTTGAACAGGTCACGTTGGCAATATGACCCTTAGGAATGGCGGTTTTGTACATTTTCGGCCTACCATACAAGGCCGGGGCATTTCCTTTGTGGCACAGGTGTCCAGAATAGAAGCCCTCATACCCCGGGTGAATTCTACGGAATAGGTGGACGATCCGCCGTACCATGACGTACTCCATGTGAGACCCTAAACGTCTTTTTTTTTGTTTTATTCATTGGCTTGGAGCCTTTATCTTCTTCAATGTATCATATCATCCTGAGTAGATGAGCCTTAGTCAAACCTTCGACTTTGCTAAAGGTTGCCCATGAAAATTTTAGTTTAATATTCACGGTAAAAATATATTCGGCTTGCCTTCAAGAGCAGACATATCAATTTAATCCGACATATGGTAGTGCGCCCTAAAAGATCTATGCGTCCGCGCTGCGAAACTTTCATTGGGCGCTCGTCGGTTTAAAAGGTCATTTATTGTTTTCTCTAAACTGCGCTATAATATGTAAGACGAAGGGCAACGTACTCTTTTGCAAGACAATTTGTGCCGCGTTTTTTTGCATGAGCGTAGGCCTTTCAGAACAGAATTTTCTGGAATGCTCAACTCGCCCCTTAATATCGAGGAAGGATAGAGCAGTGGGCCAATGTCGAACCGTTTTTGTGTGTGCAGGTTTGCAAGTAATCAAACTTGATAATGTGACTATCGATCATACCAAAATTATGTTGCATGGTCTCACAAAAGACGAAACGAGGAACTTTTGCCGCAGAACAGTACGCCTTACTTATAAAATTTCACCCTGAACTTTGCAAAGTACAGGTGTTGCAACCGATAGTAATTGCATTGCTGCCAGACAATCTCGTGTCTATTGAGTGTTTGTAGCTGAATGCTAGAGGTTGAAGAATCACACACCGTCGAAAATCCAATTTTGAGTTATCGCGAGAGTGCGCGAATAATCTGGTACGCTGAACCGATAGTAATTGCGTTGCCGCTAGAAAATAGTGTGGGTGCTGGGTGCTTCTAGATGAAAGTTTTGAAAGCTGATGGATTACACACCACCGAAAAAACGATTTCAGGCTATCGCAAGACTGCGCGAATAATTTATTGTGTGCCACGTCTCCTACTGAGCAAGAACAAACATACGACAAAAGTAATTGAGATGAGAACAATTGAGAACAATTTCCTGAGCAAGAACAAACATACGACAAAAGTAATTGAGATGAAGAAAACGTGCTGCAATTTGCAGCCGATTGAACATGTGCTCAAATGAATGGCTCCAGAGCGTTACACGTCCCCTAATTATCATATGCCACAGTATAGGCATGGCGGTTACAAGACATAAGCGCTTGATAAGCTATATTGCAGTATATAAACCTGTGAAGACAGCAAGGCCAGAATAAGTATTGGCCAATTAGAAAAAATCAAAAGACAATGAATGCGCTGCCGAAGCGGCGTCCACTGTATATGAGCGCGTGACCAATACAGCTATGACGGTATAATACATAATGCACTTGCGCTACTTCTAGGTTGCGCACTTTATGCGAACAGTGAAAATTTTAAGACTTCCTACCACGTAAGCAGAAACATGAATCTTAATTAGTGCAACCCAAAATTAAAAGGTATGGCTGCTAAAATTTTGCAACAACATAGCATTTAATACACCACTCTAGTTAGACATGCAAATTTCATCACACCACCACCACCATAATCGTCGTCGTCATAATAATATTAATAATAATATTAATCAATCAATCAATCAATCAATCAATAAACCTTTATTTTCGGTGCCCAGGAACAACCCTAAGGTCTTGGTGCTGGCACACCATATACAAAACATTAATAAAAGAAACGTAGAACAGCACGGCACAAGACACAAAATCCTCGATATGACAGAAAAAATAAAGTAAAAATACTTACAGAAATTCAGAAAAAAAAGCAAAAAAAAACAGTGTTGCAAGCTATGGCCCTCAGCCAGCGAAACGTTCAAGGCACTTGAGAAAAGGAAATATACAACAATATACACAGTGCATATGATAGAGACAGAGTGTACATATAAAACGAGAGTTTAGATTTCTGAAAATTTACAGTGCAATAAAGTATTAGCGTAAAACGAGCGATGCCTTTGCATGTCCCATCTTGTCGAGACACACAAAAAACATAGCAACACGTTTGACAGAAAAATAGCGAAAAAACAATGGCAGGAAGAACAGACATAAATGATCAGACCAACAAATCGCAGAGATAATAAAAATGACGAATGAATCAACCAATTAATTGTTTCATACTGTATCCAGGAACGATGTGCTGGTGCGGAAAGAAAAGTGCATATCTCAGAAAAATATAGAAAATGGCATTGCTTAGTCTGAATGAGAATGAGACACTTTGAGATACACACACGCCGACACACGCACATGACCCGTGCACATATGCAAACGAGGCAAGTGTAAGACATGATTAAAACTCTGTACACTGAAACATGTAAACGGGAAAAAAGATATTAGCTAAAAATCATGCCACAATGAAGGCATAAAACTTACATACACAAGTGAATCATCGAAACAATTAACATACATACATAGATAAACCTAACCCCGGTAGCATAAAGTGTGTGAGTTGAAGTTACATACTAGGGCAAGCAAACTACTCCTGGTTTGCCAAGCTACGCAGTTCCTTACAAAAAGCTGGAAAGGGACGATGGAATACGTCCAAACTTCCTGCGTGCATATTGTATAGGTGCTGAATGCGTCCCACGGGACTCTTGACACGGGCAGGGACATGAAACGGTCTAGGTGCCCTGGTGTTGCCTGTCGGGGTTCTCAAATTTATGGCACCCAACAACTCTGTACAATCAATGAGGCTGTGGACCAGTTTGTACAAGAATAAAAGGTCAGCCTTGGCCCTCCGGCTGTGTAGTGGGTCCATTACAAGCAAGCTGGCGGCATCAACACCAGGATAATCTTTAGCCTTCGCAGTAGCGTACCTATGTTTTAGTATTGAGAGAAATTTAGTTTGCACTCTCTCAATGGCCGCCGTGTTGGACCGACACGTTGCATTCCAGACGACGGATGCGTATTCCAATAGAGGGCGGCACATTGAGGTATAGAGCTGAAGAAATGTGTCTGGATAGTTGAATTCTCTGGAGACACGACATGTTGGACCTAGTGTTCGCAAAGCACGACGGGTAATCTCATTAGTATGAGCTGTAAATGTGCGCTTAGAGTCAAACAGAATTCCCAAGTCTCTGATTTGACATACCCGATTCAGATCTTCTTCACTTATACGATAGGTGAAATTGATATCATCTGTTTTACGGGTATACGACACCACTTTGGTTTTTGCACTGTTGAGTATCAACTTATTTCTGTTGCACCAGTCCGAAAACGCGGCGATATCACATTGCAGTTGTGCACAGTCTGATATGTTGCCAATCACTTTGAATATTTTAATAAATCAATCAATCAATCAATCAATCAATCAATCAATCAATCAATCAATCAATCAATCAATCAATCAATCAATCAATCAATCAATCAATCAATCAATCATTTATTTGCGTGCCCAGGAACAGCCGGTGGGGCCTTTGTGCTGGCGCACGGAAACAGAAACACACGAAACATAATGTACACATCTTTCAAAAACAAAATAAAATACAAAATACAAAAAAAACGAAAGGATAGCTTATGTTGAAGTTACGGAATGAAAGTCATTTAAGTGCATGAACTCAAGGATAAAAGACAAATGCAGAATAAGAAAAGTTGGCAGTTACGCCAGTACAAACTCACAGACATGTTTATAATAATAATAATCAATCAATCAGTCAATCAGTCATGTTTATTTACGTGCCCAGGAACAGCCAGAGGCCTGAGTGCTGGCGCACGGATAGTTATATGAAAACAAAATACAAGAAACATATTGCAAGAAACAAACAAGCGACAAGACACACACATATTGAAGTAGCGAAAATTACAAAAATAAAGCACAGGCGGAGCCTGGGTACAGGTAAAAAAGAAAAAAGAAGATGCCTTTGTGGCTCAGCTTATTGTAATGAATACACAACAAGCGAGAACAAATTTTAACAGTAAGACGACAAAAACAATGACAAAGTATAGAGACAAATGATAAGACAAGCATGATAAGTAAACAGTTTTAAAAACAGGCAACTATATTGGTTAAACAGAACCACAGAGAAACGAAATTTCAGCAATAAAAAAAAAGAAAAACGAACGACAGAGATATCATAGATGTTTAACATACTGTGTTCAACAAAGCAGTACGGTAAATTGTAAAGGAGCTTTGAAAGATGTCAAGGCGTTCAGAGAAGCGGTTGTAGCAATTCTGTATTCTGCGCACAGGAGAATGATTGGAGTTGCGCGCAGCGGTCAAGAAAGGGCGATGCGACCTGGTGGGCCTCTGTGGAACACTAAACTCTAAACAGTTAAGCAGGTCCGCGCAAGAAAGGTCACCATGAACAATTTTGTGAAGAAATGTAAGGTCTGCACGCATACGTCTGCAGGTCAACGAAGGAATGGAAGGAACTATGGGTAAGTCAGAATCAGGACCCGGACTGTGATTGTGATGACGGTGCTTAAATATGGATAAAAACTTCTTCTGCACACGTTCTATTAATTCACTACTAGATTTGGAGATGCCGTTCCAGGCAACAGAAGCATATTCTAACTGGGGGATACATATTGCATTGTATAGCATTAGAAATGGATCTGGAGAAGAGAATTCCTTTGTAATCCGACACACATTTCCAAGACTTCGGAGCGCTCGCCGGGTGATGAGCCTAATATGAGAAGAAAAAGAGAGGGTACTGTCGAAAAGAACCCCGAGGTCCCTAATCTCCTCAACCCTTTGCAAAGGAGCTCCCGCTATACTGTAGGAAAACAGTAGACGATGGGTTTTCCGGCTGTACGTGACAACCTTTGTTTTAGCTGGATTTAAAATTAGACAGTTTTTGCTGCACCAGACCGATAATTCCGACACATCCCTCTGCAAGGCACAGCAGTCCTGAAAACTGCTAATGTGCCTAAATAGTTTGACATCATCAGCATAGAGAAGAAATGAAGATTTTGTTAACACTGTTGACACATCATTGATAAAGATAGAAAACAATAGTGGACCCAGCACAGAACCCTGAGGTACACCACTCGTTGCAGTGTAAACACTAGACCTTTTGAAGTTTACATCTACGTAAAAGGACCGGTCAAGGAGATAGTTGGGCAACAAGGCAACAAGACTTGCATCAACACCGGACATAGTAAGCTTGTTAATTAATAATTTATGGTTCACTACATCAAACGCCTTACTGAGGTCAAAATAAATTACATCCAACTGGCCGTTTTCACAAACTGCAGCCGAAGCCTGAGTCATGAAGCTTGCAAGATTTGTAACCGTCGATCGACCCGAGAAAAAGCCGTGCTGATTTGGTATCAGAACGTTCTTGACGCAGGCAGCAAGAACGTTGTGCAGAGCTGACTCAAAGAGTTTTGAGGCGACACAAAGGAGTGAGATTGGGCGATAGTTGGTAACGGCTGACTTATCACCAGACTTAAATATTGGAAAAATTCGAGCAATCTTCCATGCACGAGGAAATTTGCCGAAAAGCAAACAGTTATTATAAATGGAAGTTAAGACAGGCACAAAAATGTTGCCGTAAGCCTTCATGAGGGCTGCTGGAATTCCGTCTGCACCACAGGAAAATGACGGTTTCATCCGTTTAAGGCTATCATTGACAAGTTTTTCATCGAACATAAGTGTACTAAAATTAGACATATTATTAAACGATAGGCGTTCGTCGGGACCATCTGGCAGTTGAAAGACAGAATGAAAGTACTGAGCAAAGCTCGTGGCGACATCCTCAACCTGTTCCCCATCGGAATTAATCAGACTAATGTGTTCTTTAGACGCCTTAGAACGGCCGCGTACATACCTCCAGAAGTCAGCCGGTTTCTGAGACGCAGAAGCCTCTAACGACTCTATATAGAGCTGGTGGTCACGCCGGTAGAGGCTTTTACAAAGTGAGCGATACCGACTAAAATCCGCTTTCCACTTGTCAAGCCCAGACCGCTTGGCCTTTTTGTGGGCACTGTCCTTAAGTTTAAGCGAACTTCGAAGTTCTTTAGAGAACCAGTGGGGAAATTTGGAATGAACAGGCTTATAAAAAGGGATGTACTTTTCCATGCCACTCCTGACAATTTCGGTAAAACGTCGAACCTGTTCGTCAACATCATTGACATCAAAAACACTAGACCATTCAGCAGATGAATAAAAGTGATAGAGCCCAACATAATCTCCACGCTTGAAAGCATATCGCGGGACTGCACAATCGTCAACACCACCATAGCAATGCTGGGCAGCGACAGAGATAGAGACAATAAGAGGGGGGTGAAACTTGTCGGGGCGTACAAGAGATATTTCGGAGGCACACACTTGTACGTTTTTCAAGTTCGAGAAGCACACATCTAGGACATTACCACAGAAGTTTTCTATGTGGCAGAACTGCTGCAAGGAGGTGAATGATTGAAAATCTAATAACATGGTGCATTTCTGCGCTGCATAATGGTTTTTATGCTGAAATGAAAGACTGTTCCAGTGAATACCTGGGGTGTTGAAGTCCCCAAGTATAATTAGCTTATGGTTGGAGTGTGAATTTGAAACATTTTCAATAGATGTGAGCTTGAGATTATATTCAGCAGGTAAGATATCCGGGGTTATATAGAATGCACCGATGAGCAGCTTCTCGCCCCTCTTGAGGCCTACCTCAAGCCAGACTGATTTCTCAGTCTCGAGGTCCGCACGCCGCACGCATTGCACTGAGCGATCGATGGCAATGAGAACACCGCCACCCTTTTGCTTAGGCCCAGTTAACTTTCTGTCACTTCTAAAAATTTCATAGGTCGGAGGAAAATAGTCGGAAGATGAGATATCATCGCAAAGCCAAGTTTCAGTAATAACAATAGTAGAAAATTTGGAGCACACAACATTTCTAAGAAATTCGGAGGACTTAGTACGTAGACCCCGAGCATTTTGATAATAGATGTCGAGAGTGTCGTTCTTACTGGTCATTCTCAGAAGTTTCACAGCTTCACAATAATAATAATTTTCACAATAATAATAATAATAATAAGTTTCACAATAATAATAATAATAATAATAATAATAATAATAATAATAATAATAATGATCGTAGTCGTCGTCGTCGTCGTCGTCAATGGCTAATCATTATTTTTTAGAAGAGAAATCTATTGCAAATCCTCAAAGAAGCCGTGCGCTACAATGGCGGAATTTCACGGCAATTTCAATTTATAAAAATAGAGTGACGTCACCCAACAGAAGTTCAGAGACTAAACATTTCAATTAAACTGTGGTAAATAACACAGTGACCATAGAACTGATCGAACACATTTACGTGTCCAGCAGTACGTTTGCGTTAAATTGTTGGGATTGTGCATCTATTCTCCACATCTTAGCGGTTTTCATGAATTGAATGCAACAATGTGACAGATAAAATTCTCTAATATTCTTCTTAACAACAGTTAATTATGAAAACGAGCTAATGGAGAGTAAATGAATATCTTATCTGGACAATACAACAACGTTGCTACTTCAAACCCCGAAGCAAGCCTTTTTCACTTTTACCCACAAGGCATTCACGGCTAGAGTGGACAGCCACGAAAAATTTTGTTAGCAAATTCCGACAGAGGGAATAAAGTTTTTTTGAGTGTTTGCTTTCGACCACTCCAGTTCATGAATAACGGCCTGATTACGAAAGGTACAGTTGAAATCTCGTTTTCATGAACGCCATAATGACTGGATAGTGACGAAATCATAACCCCTTTTCTGATTGAGGTCAACAATCTACATTTTCCGCAACTAAGTTGGAAGAAGGAAGAAAAGGTGCGATAACCAAGAAGTGCTGCCTGTGCCAAAATGTCCACTTGCATTTTTTACTGATTGAAGCAAACAACAAATCATACAATCGATAAATCTTGCTGAGCTGAACAAGTACAGTGAGCTTGATCGTCTTTGTGATCCCGTCTTTTTCGTCATTGTTGTTTTTATTGTCTGCCCGATAACGAAAAGGTATCTCTGTCTGGTCTCAGATTTTCGTTCTCCATAAAGTTATTGTAGTAAACAAACTGAAAATCCCCAATTTACAATAAACCACCCTGTGTCGTTGTAATGTTCGGATTATTATAGGATTATGTGCAATAATTCTGAGTGCTCAAATTGACTAGATAAAAAAATCTGAAAAGAACGTGCGATTTTCGTTAGTTCACGCCTGATTGTCTGTCTCAGCTGCTTGTCTGGATCTTATAGCAATGTTCCTTTGTCATACCTCACATACGATTGGTCTTATTGATGCATAGAAAGTTGATTTGTATACGTCTTCCAAAAAGTCAAACACGACTCCGATAACCTTTTTCGAGCTGTTCGAGCTCGAGTAGTTCGAGTTGTACCAAAAAATGAAAGCAAATTTATGCAGCTGCTGTTGATTGTTGAGCAGCAGGAGAGGCACTCTGTCCATGCTCAGTCGTTGCCTAGAGATGAAGACGGGTGCTTTATTTCGTTCCGGCTCTGCATTTACACTCACGTCGATATCACAAGGCAGTGCGGTAATTTCTCAATTGGCCCAGCTGGCGCTCTCATTTACAACTTTAACTGTCCAGATTTCCGGGAAGGGGCGATGTAATGTTGGTCTACTTCACCATAGAATGGCAACACCGACATATTAGTATTGATTAAAAGCGTCCGTGAATCGTTGCGGTGAAGGAATGTTTGGAGACGAACGCTGCAAGGACATAGCCGATGTTAATTCAAGGCGCCTGGCCGCACGGCCCAAAGTAAATATCGCCAGTATAGCACGGGGCACCATTTAAATCAGTGCTTTGGGAAGGAAGCATCACATTTCATTCCTGTTAAATTAGACGAAGTTCATTCTTTCAGTAGAAAGGAGGCTAGCTTCCAGTGAAGATTGACCGCAGTATCTCCGGTAAAATGAATGTTCCCAAAAATGGCTGCTGAAGAAGCTGCTCATTTCATGCTGCCCACGTAATGCTCGTGTAGTTGAGTTTGGAAGTCCAAAATAAATAATGATGCCTGCCACACAGAAAACTTTTAGGAAAAGTCTCAGTTGAACATGGAGCTTGGCTTTTTATATCAAATTGCAGTGCTTGAAAACTTAATCCGGTTTCACCGCAAACGACAGCGAATCCTGTAGCTCAGATTACTTGCAGGTAGGGCCTGGCAAAAATATATCAAGAACACCGTTGCTCATACAGTACTAAATGCTCATAACCTTGCTCTTTTTACTAAAAACACTTAAATGCCAAACGAAATAATGACTTTAGTCATTTTTAAAGACATAAATTTGTTTCAACTTCTTTTATATGTAAAAGACGCTTGACAGCTGCTTGAAGCATTGCTATAATAAATATAATTACCTGAGCTGTTCTGTCATAAACAAACTTGGTTATGATATAACGATGACTATAATGACGACAAGTTAATCATGGCTACTAATTTAGGTATTTTACTTTGAGCCAATGGTTTCAGAAGTGCACTTTTTTTCCAAATTAATTCTGAAAATGGGAGCAATAATTTCAACAAAACATAGCACTAATACAAAACAATTAAACACCGGCAGCTCGAATACAGCAAAAACGTAATGTTGCCCCGCGTAACTTGAATGATCAAAACTAATTTACATTTGTATTGTACTTAAGTATGTTACTATAGGCACAAGGTTTTAGAGGATTATAAAAGGGGAACAGCGCAAACTCAGACAAGACACCAGAAGAAGGAGGTGACAAACACGAGCGCTGACTTACAACTGAGGTTTGTTCCTTGGCTTTCCACATATATATGCCAATAGTCAAAAGCACAAGAAAAACCAAAAATGTCACGATAGAAGGAGATACGAAGCCGCTCATCACGCTTCACCGACGCCATGTGCCACAAACACTTGCTGTACTATTGAGGGACAGATAATTAATCTCTTTCTGCGAGAGGGACAAGGAAGGAACGCTAACACATTTATCTTTTCTGCGCAATATTTCTGCGGCTTCAATTATTTCTCTTGTTATTTTATCTTTGTGTCGTGAAATGACCTGCGTTTTTTGAAATATTGGGGCGCAGTCACGGCAATCCCGACAGTGGACACCTAAGTGGCCACTAATCGCCGTATGTACGTTATAGTTATGTTCTTTTAATCTTTCATTTAGGCATCGTCCAGTTTGGCCTACGTACGTTTTCCCACAAGACAGCGGAACGGAATAGACGACGCCTTTAACACATTCAACAAACCGGTTTTCGTGCTTTACGGAGCAAGACTGCACTGTTCTTTTGGTTTTGTTTACTCTAGAACACATGGAGGAAAGTTTGTTAGGAGCGGAAAACACAACATTTACGCTAGCTCTTTTTCCTATCTTTTTCAAATTGTGCGCTATCCGGTGCATGTAAGGAATAACAGTAAGTTTGTCACGTTTGTTAGTTTCTGCATCTGCTTCACTGTCTCGTCCCTCTCTTTTTAACCTCTGCATCATTGATTCTGTTATCGAGGCCAATAGCTGCTGTGGGTACCTCGCTCTCAGAAGCCGATCAACCTGCTTATGACGAACCACGAGCCAGCAAACCGCTTCTACCTTTTGACTCATCCCATTCTAAACTCGTGAAAAGGTCTATCGTAACAATGTGTTTTAAAAATGCCCTTAACAAGTCCTGTTTCTACTCGATACAAGAAAGCTTTCGTAAGCAGGTTGATCGGCTTCTGAGAGCGAGGTACCCACAGCAGCTATTGGCCTCGATATCGTAAGCAGGTTGATCGGCTTCTGAGAGCGAGGTACCCACAGCAGCTATTGGCCTCGATAGCAGAATCAATGATTCAGAGGTTAAAAAGAGAGGGACGAGACAGTGAAGCAGATGCAGAAACTAACAAACGTGACAAACTTACCGTTATTCCTTACATGCACCGGATAGCGCACAATTTGAAAAAGATAGGAAAAAGAGCTAGCGTAAATGTTGTGTTTTCCGCTCCCAACAAGCTTTCCTCCATGTGTTCTAGAGTAAACAAAACCAAAAGAACAGTGCAGTCTTGCTCCGTAAAGCACGAAAACCGGTTTGTTGAATGTGTTAAAGGCGTCGTCTATTCCTTTCCGCTGTCTTGTGGGAAAACGTACGTAGGCCAAACTGGACGATGCCTAAATGAAAGATTAAAAGAACATAACTATAACGTACATACGGCGATTAGTGGCCACTTAGGTGTCCACTGTCGGGATTGCCGTGACTGCGCCCCAATATTTCAAAAAACGCAGGTCATTTCACGACACAAAGATAAAATAACAAGAGAAATAATTGAAGCCGCAGAAATATTGCGCAGAAAAGATAAATGTGTTAGCGTACCTTCCTTGTCCCTCTCGCAGAAAGAGATTAATTATCTGTCCCTCAATAGTACAGCAAGTGTTTGTGGCACATGGCGTCGGTGAAGCGTGATGAGCGGCTTCGTATCTCCTTCTATCGTGACATTTTTGGTTTTTCTTGTGCTTATGACTATTGGCATATAAATGTGGAAAGCCAAGGAATAAACTTCAGTTGTAAGTCAGCGCTCGTGTTTGTCACCTCCTTCTTCTTGTGTCTTGTCTGAGTTTGCGCTGTTCCCCTTTTATAATCATGTACCAACTCGCCCAAGCCTTAACCCTTGCAAGTTTTAGAGGAGCTATCGTTTTATTATTTGAGGACAACGGTGGCAAGAAATAGCAACGCAAATTGTGCCCTAAGAAATAATAATTGGTTAACCGTAAGCTGTACTGTAGCAAAAAGGCAATTATTTTTCTGACCTTGCTTTGCCACAAGAAAGAACACTGCCGAGACATTATGGAACAACGGAGCGAGCAGCTTTCATCTACTTGTGAAACTCCGTCCAAAGCCTGCAGTGGGAAACAAAATAAACACGCAGGTCAAAACTGTAAGTACACCTCAACGACTGGTCGTCCACCAGTACTAACCGAAAACGGGGACTCTAAGGGGGTGTAACCATTCTTCAACCGGCTCGACGGGGCTAAAATGCAAATAAAGGAGGACCTAGAAAAACTGGCGAAGCTTGCAGTAGGTCGCGCAAAGCTTCAACCATACCGAAGCTGCAGCATTTAGTTGAACGTGAGCACTGGCGGACACATTACCACGCATTTGTAGAAGTTTAAAATTGTTTATTTACATATCCCCTCGTGCAATTGTGCTGTCCTAGTAGAAGACATCGTCATATGCATCGATATCGTCATGTTCCTCATGCCAACCATTACATGTGCGGTAGTGCTTGACGACAGCTGGGGCTCTGAGGCGGTGCGTACGTGCACGATGGATGTGCGGCGTTCGTAGGGCCGTGTCGAGGTTCCGTAGAACAGGTGTAGCGCCAGACGTGGCGTTCTTGGTAGCTAGATAACGCGAGGCAATAATCGGAGTTCTCGTCAGACACATTGCGGCCAGCTAGGTTAAAATTCTTAAAGAGGGAAATATGTTGTACATGAAAGAGTTTTCCTATCAACGCCGCTACAAAGGGCAGTCTACGCCACTGATTTTATTGGCGAAAGCTCCTCTGAAGTCGTTTTTCCTCACTGCTACACGGATGACCAATATACAATTTCGGGCACAGAACCAGGCGCTTGTGCTGCTTGAAATAAAGTGGTTGTTCGTCCCCCCTACCTGCTACTCAAGCACAGTAAAAAAGACCGCACGCGAATAGACATGTCCACATTTTAGGATGAACGTTTTGTTGCAAAGGCGTGAGCTCGCGCTCACGCTCTTACCCGCGCTCACCTTAGAGAGCGTGATTTTGAAGGCTGGAATGCACACGACAATACAAGTACATTTTTGGAGGCCTCTCAAAGCTTTATGCGTACATTTACTGTCATTTTCAGGTGATAACAAGCCACAATTAAACGCCCCTTTACTCGTGCGTACTTGACGGGGCCTTTCGCGGAATAGGAATTATTTCATAAAACATTCAGTGGTTAGGCTCTTTCGGAAGTTGAGGGATTTACAATTCCCTGCGTCTCTTTACCAACCGCGTTAAAAAACATTGCACTATTGCACTACCCTGCAGCACATTAGCATTTCTTTATAGTCTTTTTTAAGGTAGCTTTGTTATCGTCCTTTCCACAATTGCTGAAGGAACAAGTTTTGTTTCCGGTAAAATAACACACTATTCTCTACTAGGCTAATAAGAGCAATCATACTTTTTAACCCTATTTCGGCGCAGTCGTACTTTTTGATACACACTTACACCTTGCAGTTTTTCCTTTATCATATATTACAACACCACAGCCTAGGCTTTAAATATCGATGTTTGAACAACGAAACAGCCAGAGGGACAATAAAAAAGATTTTAAGGAAATCAGAAGGCGGAAGAAAATTTCTGGCTTTAGCTTTTTAGATGTCAGGCGCAAGATAAGAGTGTAAGCAACAATATTATGTTGTACCAATTGTTACATAGGTTACAACCTACACTTGGTATCGAAGTAAGGTGAGGTGTTTTGAACAAAAAGAGATTTCTCTTTGGGCTATGAGTTCGGGTAGATTTTTTGCAGTCAAAATGTGTTTAGAACAATGGAATCTAACGAAGCAATATCTCGCGTGTGGAGGCTCCGAAGATTAATTTCGTGGTAGAAACGAATGCAACTTATTTAGGCGCAAAAATAATTTGGTTGTAGTGTGGGGTGATCATATATTGTAAGGAAAAAGACCACTTGACGCTACCAAAGGATTCCAAGGCGAATGCCTCTTTTGATATTTTCACACTTGCGTTGAGACTTTATTGGTGTGGTATGCTGTGGGCCGAGTTAATACTTCGTAAGCAGTAGATGGTCTACGTCAGCGGAAGGTTGCGCTGTAGATTAACGTGTAGAGAGTGACAGAATGTGAACAAGAAACAAGAGAAGGGTGACAAGAAACCGAGCCCAAAGCCTGTGGTAGCACTGGATGGGTTGACTATGCGTTTTCACTATTTCTCATTTCGACTAAAAGGGAGTTTATTGAAAGTAAACTATTTCGAGTAGTCGGAGCATTCTTAACTATTTTAGAGAGTTGGTGTGTAAAGTAAGGAATCACGGTAACATAATCTGGACGTACAACCGAAAACCTTATTTCCTGTATGTCGGCCTAAAAAACCGGCAAGATTCAAAGTTTGACCGGTAAAATATGCGCATGCACGGGGAATACGCCCATATACAATCAGCAATTTAGAAAGATAAACTCAGAAATGCACGGCCAGTACGGCCAGGCTGGAGTGTTGTAGCAGTCGGTCAGCGAGCGGCCGACGGGCCGCAGTAAACTTACGCGAAGCGCTTCGCGCTGCGAGCCGCCCTAGAAGGGCGCCAAGCGGAGCTATACCAGTTCTCCCGGCTGTCCGGAGGACCAAGCACCGGCCAGTCGCAGTACCACTTCATCTTAATTAGAGCTAGCGTGATCCGCCGACAGCGTCATCTGCGACAGGTGCTATTTCGAAACTCTTCTAAATAATTACAACATATTTCACTGGGCTAGCAGTAATTTCCCAGTTGGTGGAATGGTATGTACTTTACGTACGAACTAAATTTGGCGGAGGTGAAATTTGAGGGTGATTAGCCTTTAATTTTGCCTATGGAGGGCTGGGCTACAACCCCCACGCTTCACTGGGAAGGACAGTCCGCATATGCCATGCCTACAGATTTTACCGCCTTGAGGGTTGGTTTAGAAAATTAAAAACAGAGACTATCTTTAATAGCATAAATAGATACTGAAATGATTATCGATCCCGAAAACAGTATTTCAGTATTATCAGAACACTTCCGTGTAGACAGCAGAATACTTCCAAGTAGTTCGAAAGCATTATTATTTGGAAGGTGACACGTGATTAAAACTATTGCTGGAGCTGTTTTCTAAATAAGCTAGGAAGTTTGTCCTCGCTATCAACTGATTGGGTTAAAATGGTGCGTATTAGTCATTTTTAAATAAAATATGCATGAAACCCTATATACGTTCATTATATTCCTGCTCATAATTAGTCGATAATTGGTAAGAGTGGCGGTAGTTTTCACACACTGGTAGGAACCTAGGGACGCTTGAAAGAAGAATATTTTACGCCATACCGATTCGGCCGAATCAATCAGCATCCGAGATCTAATCCGAAGGCGTGGGTTCCGTGATCACTCTAAACGCGTGTTTTCTTCGTTTTCTGTTCTTATTAAGTAATTTCAGCGAGCGTAGGAAAAGAAGGCGTAATAATTCCGGTATGCCTCTCTTTGCGTTATAGACTGCTGGCCTATATGTTTATATATATATATATATATATATATATCTATATTATAATGGGGTTTATTAGCAAACGGCTAGAGCGTGGTAACGGGGGCTGGTTGTACCAGAGGCCAAGCTAGCTCGGGAGTCCACGCGCAGGTCTCTCAGCAAGATCGTTCTCGATGGGGCTGCTCCGATGACTGAGCCTTGCACATAGACCCAGTTGGGGGATTGACGCCACCTGACAGTCAGCCTCGGTCTCAGTTGAGCACACACCCCTTTGGCCACACTGGGGCGCCTGCTAACGGCCACTATCTCTGTTACAATATATATATATATATATATATATATATATATATATATATATATATATATATATATATGTGTGTGTGTGTGTGTGTGTGTGTGTGTGTGTGTGTGTGTGTTTGTGTGTGTGCGTGTGTGTGTATTCCTCGGCGGTTGGGGTTGCCAAACGGCCCTTTGATATCGGGCAGTTGTGTATTCTTTAAACAGGAATGGCCAGGGCAGATCTGTACCATTTAGGGGTAGACAGGGCCTCTCAACTAAGCTGCGCTTCTACTCTCTTCCTGCTCCTCAGTTTTCTTTTCTGCCATCTTCTCATTATAGGGGCTCTTTTTTGCGTCCTTCCCGATGGTATACTTATAAAATTACGCAGACAGAAGGCGATGCTATCGGTAGTTAAATACGTGTACAGTATTTATGTCGTATAAAAGTGGAATATACGGGCCATCAATACAACCCGTTTGCATTTCTCCCGGGAAGTGTGCAAAAACTAGTGGAGCAGAATATCTGGTGTAGAGTCCACCGTCGGCGATGGCTGTACACCGGTAGTCTGCGCTTTAAATCCTGGGCACGTAACCTTTCGGCAGTATAAAATGTTTTTAGGCCAAGTTCACTTACTGTTACTCGCGATAAAGTTTACAGCCGAATAAAACGGGAGGCACCACCACCACTTTATACTGACATTCTGAAGGACCCTCCTTCACGGGACTCAGCGTCCATTCTAGCCTGGGACCGGACAAAAGATTCGATAACGTCTTTCACTCTGCCATCCTGGCAGCCGTAGAGCGCATAGGGTCAGGCGTACGGATGTACAACTGTGTGCGTGCCTTTCTATCAGAAAGAACAGCACGCTGACGCTGGGTGACTTACAATCTCTTGAAATACAGCTACCATCATGCGGCACACCACAGGGGTCGGTCATATCCACCCTAGTGTTTCAAATAGCATTGTCACACATGGCTTCCGCTCTGTATCGAGTGCCTAGTCTTCAATATAGCATATATAAAGACGGTATAACCCTATAGGTCACTCGAGGAAGTGATGAATACAATGAATACATCGAAGAAACCCTCCAACCTGACGCTACAGCCGTCGTACAAGGAGCCCGATGGGCAGGACTGCAATGCTCTCCCACTAATTCACAGATGGCTATCTTGCCAGCAAAAAGATGTGAACCTTCGCGATAGGCTTCCATCCATATTTTAGTGTACCAGAAGCCTGTACCGCGGGTCACGAGCCTCCAAATTCTAGGACTTATGCTACACAGTAGTCGGCGCAATACGGAGGTTATCAAAGCGTTCTCGGCGTATGTTACCCTAATACTTGGCCTGCTCCGTAGCATTGTTGAAGGAGGGCACGACCTGAAAGACCAGGACCGCTTGAAACCCCTATAGGCATTTGTTTTCAGCCGACTCACACAAGCTCTTCCTTATCTTCTCCTCAAGGACAGCGAAATGAGGAAAGTAGACGCTCTCATTTACAAAGCACATCAAGCCGCCTTCCAGTTACCACTGAACGCATCCACTGACTGACTAGAGGCAACAGGGGCGTAGAATACGGCAGCAGAACTAATCGGCAGCAGACAGAATACGGCAGCAGAACTGCCGCATTGGCCAAATGAACCGCCAAGGACGCTGCTCCGCGGGAAGAATCCTCTTGCAGATACACAGGATCGACCCAGCTCAAAGCCCTGAGTCACTGTGCTGCATAAAAGCACCAAACAGAAATCATATCATCGTCCCACCGATTCCCAAAAACACGCACACACCATTTTATTCTGAATGCAGATTCATCGCGCTGCAATACTAAATAAAAATTTCCCCCTTCCCGAGGGACCCTCGATGTCGATTCCGCAGAATATCGGCATAAAGAGGCATTCGCCATTGCTGTACTTCACTCCAGATCATCTCCTCCTCTTGCCACCCTCTCCCTTCACACCCGTCACCCGCATGTCGCGGAAGAGGTGGCTATCGCACTGGCATTAACTGAAAGGCCCACCCCTGAAATTGTAATATCTGATTCGAAAACGGCTGTACAAAACTTTGCCAAAAGGCTCATTTCCGCCCCGACACACAAAATTCTCTGTCTATATTCGCCATCCGTCACGATCGAAGTTCAATGGTTCCCGGCTCACACGGGCACTGGAGGGATAGAGACGACTAACACGGCAGCCTGAGCACTTCTAACCCGGGCGTGCGATGTGAACTCTTCCCTCCATTGAGCCAGATCGTTCAAGGACAGTTTCCTCACATTTAGAGAAGTCACGCAGCATTACCGCCTCTCCCGCCGAAAGCTTCCTCCCGCTTGCTCATCCCTCACTCTGGAGGAAGAACGCCTCTGGCGACAACTCCAAACGGAATCTCTACCCTGCAGAGCCGTCCTTCATCATGTACACCCCTCCCTCTACCCATCCCCCTATGCCCCAGCTGCTGTGAAAGAGCCACGGTCCAACACCAAATGTGGGCTTGTGCAGAGGACCCATCCCTTCAATTATTACCCCTGACCAGTGGATGATGGCGTTGGGACACTCGGACCGCCCGGTCCAGAAGGAGCTCGTGACTCGAGAGCCTGAAGTCGTCGCGACCCTCCGGGTCGCGCCCACCGCGCCCTATTCTGTTATGTGAAAAAAAGTTGTTTGTCTCTCTTTGCTACGTCTCTTAAAGTTGCACTATGGGGAACTTGTTGACTCTAAATCCAGCCAATTTCCACGAGGCAATATTTCTGTGCATTCCTAGACGGTGCGCAGAGAGAAACTGCTATTCATTGTGTTGTGTTTTACGTGTTAGAGATTCTCGTTGGAGAAGGCGAACGTTTCAGAACAGTGCACCCTGAGCATTCCAAGAAGCGACTTTTCCTTCCCAGATAAGTACAAACACAGCATTTTCTATGCGCACAAAGCAACATCCTGAACTCTCCTTCTTTTTGAAGAACAAGTACTGACAATTCCTTCTTTCGGCTTGAGTACCAACCGGGTACGGTCCTGGGTAATGGGGCGATGGGTCTGAAATCTATGGAGGCTAATTTTGTTTTCTCCCAGAAACCAGTATTTTGTAGTTTAAAGTTTTCGCTTAGCTACCTTCTACACACTTTTTCAGAATATAAAGCTACTTTCTTATCTTTTAAAATGGTTAGGGGCGGTGCAGAATATCAACACGTTTAGCAAGCTCTGCGTCGCACCAGGAGCCTCAGCTTTTACGTATCTTGGAACGAAATATTGCTTTAACGAATAGCATACTTTCAGGAGGCCACTTCGGCGGTTTTCAGGGCAAATAGTGAACACCGCTGCGCACGATTGCGGCGGAGAGCATAGCAATGTTGACGTTTGGCAATTGCCAAAAGAACTGCCATGAACCCCTTAATATTAGTGGCTGTTGCATATTTGAATGAGGCGCGCAAAAAAATGACAAAAGTGAGTTGTTCCGCGCGAATAAACTGCTAAATACAACAGGGTCTTCTGACAATGCAGCCCTTACGATAATCAGGTAGCAGCTCAGCAACTGTGCGTGGCGTCTTCATTCTTTACGTTTTCATTGATCGGTTCAGAAGATATGTGCGAAAAGTAACGCCTTCTAATCCCCAGATGGAACCCTGAACAGCAACTATAGTTCTGATATTGAAACAGCCGGAAATGGGCAAAACTTTCTCAAACCACTTTAAATTACCCCATTGCTGAAGGAGAATCCATACCCGACGGGCAAAATATTAAAGTATTAAAACGACTAGAAAAGACAGTGTACATTACAAACACTCGATAAAGGAGCTGGCATTGCATATGACTGGGACCGAATTACAGGAAAACCGCCCCACCTGAAATGTTACTCACCAAAAGAAGAAAAACTTCAATCCGATACGGTTCGCTTTTCGGGTCTTATCGACTGTTCTTCTCAAAGTAAATTGCTTTATTTTTTCTGTTGCAGTTTGTTGTCCTTCCTTCACAACGCCAGGTGGCAGATGCCAACCACAGTCGCCAAGACGTGTTGGCGGAACCGAAACGGGGGTGTTTTCGTCGTGTCATTCCCATCGTATGTCGCGTTTGTTTGTCTCGCCCAGCTTCCACTTCAGGTCTTCGCGTCTTGCTGACGTCGTTATTTCTGTATCACCATTGCAATTCTATTAACCTATCTTGAATTACCCGTGAAATATGAATGCCGGGAAACAACAACGGCTGCTCCAAGTGACATTTCTCTTAGTACTACGTGAAGGGGAAGTACACGGTGGCTAAAAGCAGCAGAAGTGGCTTTTCACGATAGCTTACGAAGTCTTTAAATAATACAAAATCGGTGCCTCAGATATTTCCTTTGATGGCTGAAAAAAACACGAAAATTTCATGTGTATAATGAATCTTCCTGTCGTATCCTGGCTTTAGCATTAGTGCACAGCAAATTATTGCTTGCTTACGCTATCTTTTTCCTTGAACATAATATGCTGTGTAATTCCCCCAAATTGTAGCGTCACAGTTTTCGTAGCACCTTTTAAAGGACTCTTAATAGGTCACGCAGTAAAGTTGAAACAAAGTAGCCACAGGGCGTGGGCATGGCATTGTTCCATGCCAAGCGAAGCTTTCTCGAAGCTCTCCTTTAGGTAATAAACACGCCGAACTGATACCGGAGCGCAGCGCAGCACATTGCGCAACCTGCCGTTCATCGAGGTGCAGAACAGATTGTTTCTTGTAACTGTTCTAGTTTCAAGTTGTTAATGTACAGCTGGTTATTTCTCTTACGGTCACCCCTGTCATCTTGTACCCATGGCCGTGTGTGCACAGCCGAGCGTCCTTTGCTGCTATCACCAGGCATGCGTGGTCGAGCACAAATTTTGACACAGACCAAATTTGCCATGGCTGTGGTTTCGGAGATTAACCCCCAGCCTCTTTGCTCCTAAAACAGGAATCATGCCGACAAGGTCATGACTCTTGCAGCAGCATTATTATCGGGGGTATCATTTTCCTGTTACGCTCCTGTTAAAAGTATTAGAGGCTCAAACATAACACATCACCTTATCTAGACGTACGAACGCCAAAATACCAGCCGCTGCGGCCCCATACTAAATCCCGAAAACACGAGATTGCATGAAACATATGAGCACGGGCAATTAAAAAAAAGATGGTAACTCGCTTGCATTACCACAACACGTACCGGATACCAGTGCGTGCATTTTAAGTCATGTGACTAGTGGCTATAATGCGGCACTTTTACTTCGTACCGTATCAATTACAGCCCTTTTTCTTGCAAAACGTTCCGTGTGTACGAAATTGTGGGAATAGAACTATCATACTGACTATTACGCACCCGGCCCTAACTAATGCAGATAACCTTTCCAAAAATGAAACAATCAAATGATTTCTCAGAATAGAAACGTTTGACACCGTTTCCGTGCTTTTGTTTCAATTAAAGCGCGAAATACGGCATCATATGTTTCGCGTATGTTTTCTGTACACTCCTTGTAAAAGAAATACCTACAAAACAACAGTTCGTGTTCCTGCCGGTCGTACAGAGATGAAAACCATGTCAAAAATGTTCAACGGAATATCGTATTCGACTATTATGTATTCCGGACACACATCCCTGTTTATATTTCTGCGGTCTGTCAGCAAAGGCGAAAAATTTCGGGTTCACTTAATTCACAATACACGGAATGTTTTAGAAGGGTTGATAATTTTCGTAATTGTCGTATCCACAGATCAGCAGCTTTAGCCGTAGACGGTGTAATATTGTGGTTTTGTCAAGAAAATGGCGCTGTCTGCACTAGTG
Organism: Haemaphysalis longicornis; assembly: GCF_048455015.1. NCBI lineage: Eukaryota > Metazoa > Arthropoda > Arachnida > Ixodida > Ixodidae > Haemaphysalis > Haemaphysalis longicornis. The sequence goes on along the minus strand of NW_027526460.1, from coordinate 71,652,385 downwards.
GTGCAAGGCTGGAGAAAAAGTTGAGCTGGCGGTCACCCTCCTTTCGCCGAGACCCGGCTGTCTCTGCATCACCATCAACAGCAGCCCAGTAGGTCCAGTGCACATCGAAGGCCTCTCCCATCGACCTCCAACAGTTCCTGTCCCGCGCCGCCCCAGTTACTCTTTGCATACGAATGTCCTTATGTCGTCCCTGCATAGAGTAATTGACCTTATTCTCGGTTTCCAAACCCATCTCTCGGTTCCCAATCTCTCACCTTGGTGGTCCACCTGTTGTCATTTCGCCTTATACGTGACCAGACCACGCCCAATTGTTTTCCTTCATTCGAACTATGATATCGCCAACTCTAGTTTGTTCTCTGATCCAGGTACCTCTTTTCCTCTCCCAGAGTGTTACTCCGATCATTATTCGTCCCATGGCCCGTTGAGCCCATCTAAATTCACTTTCAAGTCGCTTACTAAGGCGCCAAGTTTCAACTCCATATGTCATCTCCGGAAGTATGCACAGGTTGTAGATTTTTCTTTTGAGCAACAGAGGTTGCTCACTTTTCATTATTTGGGAGTACTCTCCGAGTGCTCTCCAACTCATACCTATTCTTCACATGATTTCTCTCTCATAGTTGTGGGCAGCACTAACCATCTGAGCGAAGTAGTTATATACTTGTACTTCTTCTGGCGTCTTGTATCCTAAGCAGAAGACGGCGTTTTTGGCCTGCTTGACGGCAGTGGGGCTCGGAAAGGCGCGAAAGGTTTGGCGCGCCAAAGTGCAAGTTTTCGAATTTAGTGCCCTCGCCAAGGACAGAGCTGCGGCTCCGGCCGAGTTCAACGCTTTATTGGATCACGGCGGCACAGCCTCCGCACTTTTCTCGTTCCGACAGCGGGAAGTACCGTTTTACGAGCGCACCCATATTGGTTGCCACGTTCCCGCGATAACGAGCCGCAAGCTGTCACCACCGGGTTGGGGAAGTAAAACGAAGACTGTAGAAAGAGCAACCCAACGGAAAGAAATATAAGCAACCGTAAAAGAAACAGCTTAGTCCTTGAGGCCTCAGACAGATTTTTCGATAAAAAACCAAAAACCCTGCAGCAAGGAAACTCGGAAGTGTGCCTGTTAACTTAGCAAATTGGGCCGAACGTTCGCAGTGAGTTCGTTCACAGAAGAGCTCAGATTACAGTTGAAATCGAACTTGGGTTGGTTTGCAGTTTAAGCAGTGGTTTTAACTTGCTTAAGCTTGCCATTTAGACAGTTGGGTAAGAAACTTGAAGTACGTGTAACCCTTCCTTAACGAGAAAAAAGTGCTCGCAGGCTACATAAGCCTGGTGTTCCTGTGCGAGGAAACGAAACGGTCGCCTGTTAAATAGCAAAATCATGATGAAGCAAATACGTGGGCTGGGTAGAGATATTTTTCTGTAATTAGGAAACGTATTGGTAGGTATGAAGTTTCAAAACGACTTGAAGAAAATTTATTGTAAGGTTGGCACGTGGTAGCATCGGAGTTTAGGGAAACCCTCAAAATGTGTAAATTGTGTCATGTAACACACGCAAATGTATCTTGATTTATCAAATTGAGAAAAACTAATGCCAGATATGACATATACATCTGCACTTTTAACTACAAAATGCGTTGTCTTGACAATCGTCAGGGTGTACCAGCAGGTTCCCAAAAGAACGCCCACGCACTAGCGGGCCAGATCTTTGGCATGCCCAATTGACAGCACGCAGAAGTGTCGGCATGCAGGTGCATCGGCGCTTTATGTAGCTGAAAAGTTCACAACTACCACCTCGGCTTCTAAAAAGTCGCGACAGCTAAGTGTACGGCAATCAACCTTATCAAACAGCCCAGATGAAAGGGGGAACACTGTAAGGACTCACGACCTTCAAATATTAGCAAAAGTATGATACCCAGAAGCAATCAATGTAATGCCAAATGCAGCGCCAAAGCATTCGACATTGCTAAATTTCTCAAATGGTCGCTCCAATTTCTCACAAGCTTCTCCCTTCAAAGGGTCTCTTTTTTATCCCGTTTTACGCAAATTATGGTACGGCATATGCCTAAGCAGGGCTTTCAGTGGGCTACGGGTTATTATTAAATCTAGTCGACGGTCTTTAAACACGTTGGCGAAATCATGTGCCTAATTAATGACGCATGGTTTGTGAAATCTTAAACCTGGACGCCACTGCCGCCATACGGCTACATAAGCGCGTGCTAATGACTTGCGCGCACATCATACTAGCTGTTTTGCGGTTAGTAGCAACATTTTGACATTAACGATGGTGAAATTGTAGGGTAAGGATACTTGTGCAGAACAAGATTTTTGTCTTTTCTCAAATAGACAAGTTCTAGTTATTGAACCATTCTAACGCGTAAAGCACGGTGTGCAGGCTTCCAAATTGTTAGTTTTATTGAAGTTGTGTAGAATAGGTGGGAGGGGCGAAGGCATCTGATATCTAATGACGGTGAACTTTGACACAAATGTACATTTAGGGAAATGCAGGTACAATGCATACCTCAAATAAGATCTCCTGCACGTTAGATGCTACCTTGGACTAAAAGAGCACGCGCATAAGCATATGTGAAAGCCAGCAATACCCTTAATATGTAAGAAACCTAACCTGACGTCATATTTTTAGAATGCACTTTCTTGTAGTCACTAAGAAACGAGTACAAGTTAACTCTAACCTGCGACAATTTAAAAAATCCAAAAACACCTGGAACGACGAGCGCAAATTCATTTCTTTAATGGTGAACTAATTGCACTGCTACGGAAATTCACCCTTTGTGTTCTTTCCTGATTGTGATTTTTCTCCTTCTACTTTATCTTAGTGTTGAGTTTGTAGTGTAGGCGGCCATGCTGGGCAGGCTGCCAATGATCTCAGTGTCTGCGTCTGCGTCTCCATTAAAGTACGCACCCTTTAAAAAAGCAGTAACCCCAGAGCTCTCGTTGGCCGCGTCCGGAAAGGTAAAGAGCGCCTCTGTGCTTAATGTATTCCCGGATACCCCACTTTACAACATTTCTCTCTTTTGTGAAGTGCACGGCGAGGTGCCACTGTCTAGCAAAAGGGAGAAGACAAGATCTACATTCTACTATTCATGTCAGAGAGCTGCTGCCGGGATGGCCGTTGACCCTTATAAATTTGGAGTTCTCCTACAGCTCGTCCTTTACTCTTGTTACCAAGAAGGAACATGGTACTTCACGGTTCGTCAAGCAAACCGGTGCCATTATTAGGCTTGTAATGAGGGACAGTGTCTCTTAAGCGGTCTAATGACCCTTTTTACAACGATGCTACTCCCAAGAGAGACTGCCGCGCCTCTTAACTGTCCCCTCCCAGTCGAAAAAGGCAAGAAAAAGTTTTGAGTTTGCCGTGTTTTCTCTTGTCGTAGTGTCGTCTCGTCGTATTCTTGTCGCGTCGTGACCCTGATGTTCTGTCGTGTGTCGTATTCCTGTCCTAAGGTTGATGTTCCGTCATGCCGAATTCCTGTCCTGTCGTGATCCTGATGATCCATCAATAGTGGCACATGGTTTGAATGTTATTGCCCATTGTGATGAGTAGCGCAAATGGCAGTTGTGTTGTGACTACAAGAATGTTTGTCGCTGAGAAAATTGGCTTTGTCGTGACGACAGAAATGTGTGTCGTAAGAAGAGATGGCTTTGTCATAACAACAGGCTTTCTATTGTGACAACAAAAATTTTTTTGTCGTACGACAGGAAGTCTTGTTAGATTTTTTTGCTATCCCGGATGTGATATTAGACTGGGGTACCACGAATATTTGGAGAAACCACAGTAGTCACTATAAGGAAACAGAATCAGGTCTTCGCTCTTTGCCCCCGTCTGCAATTAGCGACACGTTTAATTAAAAATACTGGCAATATTACACAGCACATTATTGTTTCCCCAACAAGGACGTGTTTGATTCCTCTCGCTCACCGTGTTGTTTAAATGTGTGTCAGTAGAATTGGAAAGCGGGGTGTTCTTTTTTAATAGTTGCTTCATCAATTCAACCTCCTTTTTTTTTGGTCCACATCATGTCGTATTCGATTTCCTTCTTCATTGCCGGCATCTTGTCGATTGGCCTATCCAAAGTCAAGTCACATACTAAGTGGTAGTATTTAATTGCTCGGCCAGTTGGTTATACTGTGGCAGTACGATGCAAAGTCTATGCGACTACGTACGTTTCAGTGCGCATATCGTTCTAATTGTTTTATGTAGTGTTCAAAGGAGGGTGTAGTAACACAAAAAGAGCATCAGACTATGCATATTCATCAACAATTCTATAGAAGAATGTCTTTTGATACAGCAAAAGCTTAGATTACAAAAACTGAGGGTTGCCAGATGATAGGTGACGAAGGTTGCCACATTTGAGTGAATAAATTTCTTATGCAGTCTGGAGTGTCTTTAAAGGTAACCGCTCTGTTCGCACACTCTCAGTGTCGCCCTTTTCCACTGCTGTGTATGCAAAAGCAAACGCGACTATTTCGTTAAAGGTTTTCTGGTGTAGTTTGCCCATTGTAATAATAACTGGGCCAAGTATATTTCCTTGTGGAATATGTGGTTCCAGGATGCTGGCATTGTCAGTCAGTGTAATGAATTTGTCTTTTTTTAATTCCGCGTCTTGTTTCTGAATACACATACACACCTGCATTGAACTTTCCGAAAGTGGATCAACGCGCGCAGCTCCCTAACATTTGTTATGTTTCGCACTGCAATCAGAAGCGCCAAAATATTAAACTTTTTGTACAAAATACAAAAGATTTCATCTAACAGTTCTTAAACAACAGCGCAAAGACAAGGACTATGAAAGAAGCACAGACAAGCGCTGACAAACAACTGAGCGTAATTTATTGCTGCTCGCTTATAAATACGCTTGTCACACATAAAAATACACAAAAAACAGAAGACTTACACAACCATGAGAAAACGTAATCACGTCTTGTCATATCTACAACCACACGTTTACCCCTTAAGGTAATTTATCTCTTTTTGTGTTAAAGCCACCGACGGCAATCTTCTTTCTTCACCGCAATCTCGAACGCTTCGTGTATCTCCCTCGTGTCTGTGTCTCTGTACCGCTTGTTGGGTAACCTGGGGGTAACAAGTTGGGTGACCTGTGTGGCAAAGTGAATGCTGAGTCACATAATGAAGATCGAAGAACGTGCACCACGAATCATGCCACACGCTTCACAGAGTGCACCAAAGAAGTTGTTTACGACATTCCCCTTCGTTGCGGTCGATCGTACATCGGGCAAACTGGAAGATGCGTGAATGACCGGCTGCGTGAACACGCCAACTCGATGAAAACACGCACGGGAAGCAACCTCGCTCTTCATTGCACATCATGCGGCTGTGTGCCCTTTCTTGATGACTGCGCCATTTTGAAGCGGTACAGAGACACAGACACGAGGGAGATACACGAAGCGTTCGAGATTGCGGTGAAGAAAGAAAAATGCGTCGGCAAGCCGTCGGTGGCTTTAACACAAAAAGAGATAAATTACCTTAAGGGGTCAACGTGTGGTTGTAGATATGACAAGACGTGATTACGTTTTCTCATGGTTGTGTAAATCTTCTGTTTTTTGTGTATTTTTATGTGTGACAAGCGTATTTATAAGCGAGCAGCAATAAATTACGCTCAGTTGTTTGTCAGCGCTTGTCTGTGCTTCTTTCGTAGTCCTTGTCTTTTGCGCTGTTGTTTAAGATCAGAATGAACCAACTGGCCCCAGTCGAGACGCTAATTCATCTAACACTTTTTCACTAAATATTAACCTATACGTAGCGCAGCTTACCTACTTGAGGTATTTTGTTAATTTAGCAGAGTGTGGGTTTGGGCTGGTTAGTAGTGGTAATCCATGACTTGGTGTAGCGCAATAAAAACGACAGACACAGGGAGGCGACGGGAATAAGCGCGTCGTCCCCCTGTGTTCACTGTCGTTTTTTTTGCGCTACACGAAGTCATGTAATTTTTAGGCGAGTCGCGGGGACGTAAACTAAGATGTTTGCGTCCCTGCAGTGTTCGGCTCCCAGGAACATCTCGCGGAGATACTCGCCTTGTGAGCATTGACGAACCCGAAGGGGACGCCAGTGGATTCTGAAATTCGCAGCATCTCCCTCAGCCGCACCAGTGCTGCGGAAAACAAAGCAAACAGAGCCTCACTTGCTGTACTAACACACCATGCCATGTGCTCTACTCGGCAATATTGATAGATTAATCAAAAAGAAATCGTTTCTCGGTTGCCGAAGCCTCTAAGGAACTTGCTAAAATGGCAAGTCTATTGCATTAGCCAACAAAAAATTTCTTTATAGCCGTTGTGCCTTCCAAATATTTTTACTCTGTCAGGGCTGCGTTACACACAATCCCCTGTCAGCAGTTTCTTTCAGCTACTTTTTTTTACAGCTGTTTGTTCTAAAATAGGCTCAGCGCCCTCTGTTCTAAAACGCAGCAAGAAATAGTGTATAGTAAGTCATGTGACCTGCTACAACGGGCCATCTGCAAAAACATCATTTATGCAGCAACAAAAGTCTGTGGTGCCCAACTCCAGAGCTGTTCGCGGTAGAGCTGTCCATCATACACTCGGTATTAGCCACTCCATTTTATTGTGAATGTCTCGTGCTTCGTTGGCAGTGAAATGGCGACCAGCGCCATATTGTGCTGTGGAGATTGAGGAAAAGACGTCACGAATTAGGCGCGCCTTAGGCCAGCTTGCGCCATAATCGCCCGCCAGGCATTGCCGAACAGAGCCACAAGACGTGTCATAGGCGACAGCAATCGACGTACTTCTTGCCTGCCGCGGTCTGTCTTCCACGGCTTTCTGGTACGGCTTTTTGTCACGGCGCTTCAATACGACTTTCCTGCAACAATGATGATTCCGCGGAATACGTCAAGTAGTGCTCTGAAAAAAAAGGAAAGCTGCAGTGTAATATTCAAGCAATATTAAAATTCCCGTGCGCTATAAATAGCAGATAGTTCCAAGTCACTGCACTTTTTAGGCCAGGAGCAACGTCGGCCCCGTAGGGCTTGTGTCTGCATCTTTATGACCATTCCTTCTAAACAGGTTACTCTCATAAGCAAAAACAAGGTCTATTGAGTCCTCGTTTTGCATTGTTCTGATCCCGCACTAAGGCTACGTGTGAGGATCTTGCCGTATACGTCTCGTGATTTGCAGCAGCACTGCTGTTTTTTTTTTAATTCGAAAACTGAACCATAGTTGGGAAATTTTGTCGCTGGAGTAGGGCAGAACATTATTCTAGGAACCGAGGCACGCGATGTCTGTCTATTTGATTGGCACTTGATTATTTTCTCGGGGCATTTCTCCACATACGCGCTTTTCTTAAGGACCAGTTTCAGGTAAATAAAAATCAGTTTCGCATTCTTATAGAAATATATAGAACCGAAAAATCCGTAGCGATGAAGAAACTTTGAAAACTAGCACTCTGACAACAGGCACATTGTATTGCTCGCCGTTAAAGCCTCTAAAAGTGGGCTATGAAGAAGTACTGCTTTTTTACTTTGCTTGTGTTCTCCACTATCTTAAAATATTTTGAAAAGCTCTGCTAAACTATGACTCCGCGTGCAGACCCCTACAGTTGACGCCGCTCTTTTTCCCCAGGAGCTACAATGGCAAGAAAAGTTTCACTTTTTTCTAAACTTCGATGACAATGAAAACGGCACCTGACAAAGAGAGCCCCTAGAGAGTCTGCACACATCGTGTTCTAACGAGAATGGAAGTAGGTAGTGCAAAAACGTTTCCAAAGACGAATAAAGTTGAAAAATAAAGCGCTCCTTATACATCATCTGCGAGAATAACTATGTCTACAGCATGATCTTTTTATACAAAAAAAGCCTGGCTAGAGTGTGATGGCAGACACAACGTGCAGGACCGCCGATAGCTTTGTGAGCACTACCCTGGGGTCAGAGCCCATTGTGAACTCCTACTTGAATGCTCGGGAAGATAAAATGCCGCATACACTACACCGCCCGGTGCTCGTTGAAAATTGCGGTTCTACATGTTCGTGTAGTTTATGGAGCGTTTTATTTTTGCATGTCTTCTGTCCTTAGCAGGTGTTTGTAACAAAGGGTCCTTCATATTGGGCCTATTTGCGATGCAGAGCATGGAAGGTGGTCGTAAGTAAAATACGACAAAAGCAACAGGGGGTAACAATACAGTATAAAAAATAAGAGACAGGTAGAAAACTAGAATGGGCCGTAGCACTGAGCTTGATTTCCTTCAATTTCTTGGCTTGAGGAGTAGATCGATTTTACGACGACCCGGTGTGCATAGGACTAATCTTGGCGGGGATAGTCTGATTGAAGAGAAATATTCCGCATCCTTCAAACCAACCTAAATGCTACGGCCATGTCGCCAGCTAGCTCACTACGGGGAGCGATGCACCTATTTTTGACGTATGTACTTTACAGGAGAAACAACTGCACCGCTATATAGTTTTGGGCGAAATCTATAGGGATTTCCTTTATGTGAAAGTTATAATGCCGCTGTTCAGTGTGGGGAGTGTATTTGCTTACGTGAATCGTTTTCGGTCTGCTAATGTGGCGATGAGGTATACGGACGACAAGAGATAAATTTTTGTAACAGAAAACACCACAAATGCATCACAAATGTTCCACCCCCCCCCCAACCTAGTGTTTTACAAACGAATCTACCATCCGCCTGCAGTCATTAAAGGTTTCCCAACGCACACTGCGTAAATACGAACTGTTTGCTGGCCAACTTTCTCGCAGATAAATATTACAAAATGCACGTCATGATAGCCATGGGTACCTGCGGTAAATACGCATGAACAAATTACTTTCTCTCATCTTTATTTCCCCATAAAATCCCTTGTTTACAATGCGTGAGCCACTTGGTCAATGCACGAAAATAAGTATTGGAGTCTGCAAAGCAGGTGATGACATCAAGGGTGATGTAGGCAAGAATGGGCGTCTCTAAGGATAATATTAGACAGTCAGCTGTCACGCCTTATCCAGGTGACACGAGACGAGCATTGGATCTTTTTCCAGTGCTGATATTCCTAGCGGCCGCCACGGCGAACTAAGTGGTGAGGGGAAAAAATCTCGCTGTCATAAAAACTGCGGAGGATACCTCCTTGTAGCCCAATTGATTGGCGTCTCCTCCTCAATGTATGTGCTATTCTATTCTATTTTTGTTATATTGCAATCTATAATTAAAAAAGACACTACTGTTAAAATACAAGACGCCGGATTCCGCTTTCGTCTGAGCATGCCACATCATTACGCTCATTGAGGAGCAATCTGCACGAAGAATTGATTTTGAGCCATTGATCCCGAACAGTTCGACACCATCGACAGGGGGTCCGACGTTCTTTTGAAATAAACTAGGCCCCGTTACCACTTCCCTGCATGCAACATCCAATTTTCCAGGACATCGCGCAGGAAACTTCACGTATTCTGCGTCCGGTGAACTGATGATCAGCTGCATTGCTTACAAAGTTGTGACAAAAGCGCATGGGAGCAAGCTAGCGCAGTGACAAGAGACTGCCCCTCGAGTTTGTCTTGCCGTTTCCATGACATCGACACGGTCTAGAGTCAATGCGTTGCGATTATGTCGCAACAATACAAACGCATACTCCTTAACCTACAGGCAGCACGACCTGCGTCTCCCTCGGCTACTTTTGTCAATGCGGGAGACAAGCAACCAACGAAAGAGCTTTAATAAAAGCCAAGATGCAAATATATTTTCGGAAGCTGCAAACGAGAACAGGGAAAGCCAATCAGAAAGTGTTGCGACCAGGTTTGCTTTAGGTACCGCTGTTTAATTAGCGAGTATAGAACCTTATTTTTAGGTTTTTAAATGACTTGAAAGGCAAAGGCCTGCTCTGCACATTAACATTGCACGGGGTTTTCGATATACCTGGGTAAAAAGTGCGTATTCTGGCCATTTGGGAAATTGCTTCCATTGTAGGGGCTCTCTCTGAAAGTTCATTGCAAGGCTAATCCCTAAAGGCGACGTTAGCTAGTCGGTTTCCGCGTTCACGGGCACGGGCTCTCAGGATAATTAACTTCTCCGTCTGCGATCCCCATGATGCGTCACAGAGGTAACTTGGAGGAGTAGTTCTACTTTTACAGAAGGAATTAGCGATCTATCGCTGGTTACTTAAAATTGGGAGATTTTTGTCACAACCTACTCAAGTAAAAGAGCAGTTATACAGCGCGAAAAAGGTGGCCTTTAGGAAAGCAGCCTGCGGCAAGATCTAAAATAAAGCCGCAGACACGTCAATATAGTCGGTGCGGGTTCTAAAAACACACACAAAAATTGTAGTAGATTCCTCTTTTATAGGAATTGGTAAAACACGAAAGTGAAATGTGCCTTCACAGCAGCATTTAAAGGGATCCTGAAAGTCGTTTTGAGCGCACTAAATGAACTAGCGCAATCGTTAGATTGGGTCGTCAACGTCATCTGTGCCAAGTATTACCCTTTACGCGCAGCGGAAAACTCACACTTTTGTTGCAAAGTTTGTAGCCCTTTTCTCACCGTTCCCTGTGTTTTTTCTACGCCGCCATCTTCACATGTCTACATCATCGATTCCCAGATGTTCGTCATGAGCTAGACATCCTGCTATTGGGCGGCTTTTTCACGCACTTCCGGCAGAGATGTGTCGTCTGCTCAGCTTCGGCTCGCCAGCTGATCTGCCAGGGGAGTGCCGGGGTGCTTGGACATTTTACGACTATCCAAACAAGTGTGAACAAACGCTTAACCGTTTGTATTGAATGCAACACGGCCATAACACGACATGGATATTGTATTACCTGAGTACGTTCCATAACGAAAGCGATGAAGTCCCGTGGTACTTCTTTCTTGCAATCGCAGAAAACGCCCTGAGCCAAATGCCCGGGTTTGACGCATACATTTTATTCAACTTCAAAACAATCCAGAGAGGCGTTTCGAACGAACACAACGTCACAACATGCGTTGCAAGTCTGAAACGCGATTGACAGACGATTGGTTGCCTCCTCCTGCCCGTCGGAAATTCGGCACTCACCTCGCGCACGGTTTGCGGGGACGAACAGCAACTCACACTGGAGAGCAAGCCGACAAGGCTTTTAGCCACGCACACTGCACATGCCCCATGCGACGTTGAGTCATACGTCGCTCGAGAGAGATAATCCAGACCATGGAAACCACTATCCACCCGCAGAAGCACAACGTCGCATTTCATCGCGAAACAAACGCGTCACCAACACACACACACACACACACCATCGCCTCCTGTAATGCCAAATGCATCCGCACTTCCCAATTGGAGCATGGAGATAATATACTGAAATTGGAGTGAGTGGTACGCCTGCAGTGCCCACATGTCGTGAGGTGGTGCCCCGAGTTGAACCGGGATCACGCAGCCATAACTGACTTCGAGAGTGGTTTGTGCCTCGTTGCCACGGCAACCGATATTTGAGACTGTCAAAGAAATGGCGCTCGCTCCAGCGCTGGAAAGCTCAGAGCCGCGGCGGAGCATGTTTTGCCAACGTTGCCTCTCTCCACCACGCGTCCCCCCAAGCTGAACTGGTCAAATGATTGAATCGTTTTGTGCACGGGTTCTGTATCTGTTTAAAATGTCTTTTTCACATGCCGCCAGTAGGGCTTACCACCGCCGCAAAATAGGACCTGGCAGCAGCGCGGCCACATCTGAGACGACGCATTTTGGATAAACAGTGCGCGGTGCATCAAAAGGAACTAGCGCACGATCCTCCCCGTGCGGCTTCGAGTTCGCCGCAGATAAAAAGTCACGTGCTGCCGATAGCAACTGCAGCAACGTACACCGCGAAAGTGCAAGGCCAGGCCGCATACATGCGGCCAGGTCTTTCGTTCGCTTTTCCAGCCTTAAGCGGAGAGCGGGATCCATGGTGCCAACAAAAATTAAAAAGCCAAAAGAGCTTGCCCGTAGCAGACGGCAGTCTGTGGAGCGGAATAGCGCAAGTACGTCACCGCTGAGGAGCGGAGCATCATGGGAGGGAAGGCTCGCGCCGTCAACAGCGAAGAAGTTGAAAGGAGGAGGAAATGCGGCGCGACGATATTGCGCGGTTTTTGATTTACGATTTCTCAGCTCATACTCATTGCTTAACCAAAATTCTTGGGGAAGGAGATTGCTAATACATTGCTTTTTTGGTTACATGTACATCAATGCATCGGCGGAAGGTATTTCAGTACCCTTTTAACTGTTTATTGTGCATCTTATGAACTTGCACAGCTCTATTTATATTACGTCGGCAACGTTAAGCGCTGGATTGTTAGACACTCAACGTGTGTACGAGATTTTGGCGCATGTTAAAGATCCCCGGGTGGTCAAAATTAATCCGGAGTCCTCCACTACGGCGTGCCTCATCGCCTACGTTGCGTCGGCGCGTTAAACCCTACAATCAAATAGACACTCAACGTTAGATGCTTGATTGCACGCTCCGGAACATTGCGTAAATCCGACAGAAACAACAGCCCCTTGAAAACCGTGCGAACGAAACTGAACCAAAAGCGAAACCGAAAGCAGTAGGTAGCGGACGGGGCCTCAATTATACCGCACCCTGCGTACACGAAGACGCTGGCATCGAGGCGCCAACTGTCGGGGCTCATTAGCGTCATGATTAACTACTTTTCTTCGCCTCTCATAGACGGCAGCACTTTCGGAATAAAAAAGGCACTGGAAAAGATATCAGGCGGGTTCGTAGACCTACTTGCGCTTGAATTCCTAGCGGAGATGGCAGAGCGCTATGTACCTCCCGTTGCGGCGAGAGAGTTCGTGGCACGAACCCGGGCGCAGCCGTGTAAATGAAACTTTTTCTGGCGACGTCATTTCCGTGACAGATGTCACACCGGTGGGATCTTGGTGTACCCGGGCATAAAACACTTTCGTGTTAAAAAAAAACCGGTAATACGACGTTGTAGCTCGTTAGCAAGAAAATACCATTTCCATTCTTTTCTTGTAAAGTCGCTTTGGGAACGCTCTTTATTATAAAAAAGGATGTCGCAAAGTGCCGGAATCCGTGTGTCCTAGAATATGAAAAAATGGTCGCCATCTTGCCCGGCTAAAGTGGCCAGCAAAGCTGCTTTCAACCACTACATATGCTCATGTAAGAGTAAATAAAATGTTTCTGGTCGTCTCCGAGGGCTTTTCGGTTTCACTCGGCTTGCGTCACTAGATAAGGGTACAGAGTATCGGCGCAATTTCCTCCTATTGTTCTGTGCCACCACCATGATGAGTGGTCATTACACATTAAGTGACGTTTGCTTACACTGCAACGGTTCATGGTCGGCGACTTTTTGTTGTTTGTGCAATTTAGTAGGTCACCTCTAGTAGGCTTAGCTTGTTCTGCTTGCTCTGCGGTTTCCCGCAAGTGACGTCGTTGGACATTCGAATGAAAGGTAACGCGTGTAACGTCATTTCAGCAGTAGAAGTGAGCCCGAAGATGCATTTTTGCTGCATCTTCGGTAGTGCTGTTAACAGATGACCCGGTCGAAGTTAACGGCGAGGCTACTCATGCGGCAATCTCGCAACAGTAATAAACGCCTAAATAGCCGCCGCTGTTTACTTGCGCTCTTCAGTGGCGGTACTGTTATACTTTATCTACTGACACTACGCTCGGCTTCGCTGGCGGAAAATGGCGGGAAAATAGCCTATATCCTGAGGCATGCGCTCGGCGTCTTGGGTCAGATCTGCCTTGTTCGGTGACACGAGTCCTGCATAGTCTTCATAGGTAATCTGCAAGAGTAATCCTACCAGGAACACATGGCGGGGAGGTCTCATTGTTCGCAGGTGCTTTATCATCGACAATTTTGGTGCGTGTTTTGTGGTTTCCTTGGACGAATTCTGGGCTCTATTTTCTAGGTCTGATTAGCCTGACACGTGCGGTCGGCATCTTAGCCTTTCAGCATTGGAGGTTCTTGGTCAAGTAGATGAAACCGTTGGGGGGTCGAGGTACACAGCTTTGCTGTAAAAGCTCGTAAAGAAGAACTACTCCATGCATGGCAAGCATAAACGTAAAACGGAATTAGTGGAAGTTTATTGAACACACATTTCGTGAGAAGCTGCAACAACTATAGGCCTGTCCCTTATTTTAGTGAGTCTCGTATTCGCCACGTGACGAGAGAAACGCGGCACCGAGCCCGTAATATTTGAATAGCATAAAAAATTAAACTCACTGAAGTCGTCCGCGCAGACTAGTGTAAATGACTTCCAGCCCCTAAGGTCGAGAAGGCGCTTGAGCGCTCTTGCCAGAACGAGTCGCTTCCAACCGCATTTTAGCAGTCAGCGCTGTCTCCGATGTCACCGCCAGTTGCACGGGTTACGAGATTGGAAACGCGGGAGAGCTTGGAAGACGCCCTCACTGCTGCCGATCAGGCAGCTTAGCTCGGGTGCACGATCGCCATCACGCCCATCGAAAGCAGCTTGCAGGCTGCAAAGAAAGGAGAAACAAAAATAAATCCCGCGAATGCCTCTAAGGGATGCGAAACACATCGGTTATTTCATTGACAATCGCTACTGTACAGGTTGTTAAACCAACTCCTTTTTTAGATGCAAAGCATGTCTTAGTCGACCCTCCGTCGTCCGGCGTCCGCACCTCTCCACTTCGTACCCCTCTCCACGCAAGTTGTGATAACCCCGCTCTCTTCCTCACCACTCGGCTCGTCTCGTGCCGGGTCAGGAAGACACCGGCAACACTGTCGCTCCAGGAGCCCTAACCAGCTGGCTGTGATAACGCCGCTCTCCTCACCGTTCCCCCTTGCCGCTCTGCTCGTCTTGTGCCTCCAAAGACAAGGTTGCACAGAGGAGAGTTGGCGACACCGAACGTAAACGGCAGCGTCGAGCAGCAGATTCCTCGCTTCGGAAACGAGAAGCCGCTTTGAAACGCCAGCGGCGAGTAGCTGATCCAGATGGCATTCGGCAACGTGACAACGCTTCGAAACGCCAGCGTCGAACATCGGATTTTTCGCTTCGAGAACGATAAGCCGCAAAACGTTCCCCACTACTCGATAAATAAAGAAGACATTTAATAGGCTACTACACGTGTCTTTACTCTAACAACCAATTAACACACTACTACTCCACGGCTTTGCATCCCTTCAGGGTTCCCACTTGGGAAGGTAGTGTATTTTTTTGTAATAAACTGAGCTGACATTTTGCGACATTTCATAGTTTATTTCGGTGATCTTTGCGGCCAGCGCGTGCACCTTCTGAGTGTGCGGTGAGAGCACAGGTGCTACTACGATGCAAAACGAAGTTTTCGAATTCCTAGTGACCGTGTTTCCAATGCCTGGTATGATTGTAAGTGGTATTTTCAACAACTACCTACATTGCAATATGTGTGGCGCTCGCTGGCTGAGAACAAGTGTCCGAACTATTTTATTCCTATATCTAAAGTTACAACGCTGCGGACTTGTAACGCCCTTTTTGACTGCATTATAAGCGTCTCGTTAACGGCAGTGTAACAACGCATTGTTCCTGGCCTTACGCACGATTCCTTACTGTGCGGGTTAGTGCGATTGAACGGTTTCCTTTGCGTTTGCTTGGTCGTTGCACTGTGGTTGCTGCCACGTTGTTTAGTTGTCGCTTGCTGCCACTGATCCTGTTGTGCATGTATGCACCGTATTGCCAAATTCTGCGCAATGCCTACTGTCTCTGAGCTGAACAAGAAGTTCTTGAGCTTAAAGCCAGACTTGTTGACTGTCCTGATGAATTGATTGACGCTATCTTTAACAAGTTCATCGTGAAAGTTCAGCTATCTGGTGGGAAATTTTCTGAAATCGAAAAAAACTACACGAGCTAGAAGTTAGCGCTGAGCACATGGATGGCCTCGTTGAAGATTTGCGCGATGATAACATCTCTCTGATTACGGAGATCAAGGTCTTGAAAGCACAAAATTCGGCGCTATCCCAAAAAGTGGCGCAAATGGAGCAGTAGTCGCGGATAAACAACGTCGAGATCGAGACAGTTCGGGTAACGGAAAGGGGAGACTGCGCAGCAGACATGCAGACCATTGGTGATGCTAATTGATTGCAAACTGGCACCGTACCGATCTCGACGTTGTCCACCGTGTTGCGACCATGAAGGCTGGAACAAAGAATCTGCTTGCTCGCTTCTGCTCCCGGTCGAAAAAGGCCGAGTTCGTGAGCCGAAGGGTAAATTGTGCCTCAAAGACATCGGATTCCCTGCAACCGCTAAGAGCCCTGTCTACATCCACGACCACCTCACCCCCCAAAACAAGACACACTTTTAACAAGCGCTCTCTCTAAAAACGGCGAGCAACTGGAAGTTCTTGTGGACCGACAGCTGTCAAATCAAAGCCAGGAGGACTACAGAAAGCAAGGTGCTCCGCATCACCTGCGAAGCTGACCTAAGACAAATCTCCTTGCTAACCACATCCAATCTGTAATTCTTCTCCTGTTGCACTTAAATCCATCAGCTATTGACTACCCACTTCTGAACAGATCAACTCAATAGCTTGCTTTCGCCTATCTCCCTCTCTGCTATTTAAAATAAGAGAGACCAAGGGACGAGACGCCCCGATGATGCGATGGTGCTCGATTTACAAAGATGGCGAACTAAGGAAGATAAAGCAACTCGAGCGAGAGCTGTTCCAGCGTGGTGACCGGCACCAATAAGACCATCATCATCGGTGCAGCGAGGATTGACCATAAAGTTTCTACAGTATTCATATTAATGCAAGAAGTATCCGTAAACATTTTGACGAAATACAGCATCTTGTCGCGGCTTCACAACCCTTTCTCACTGATCAGTATCTCTTATACTTGGCTTTGTGACGACGACAAAAATTTTGTTTTGCTTCCTTTCCAACAAATCTGAGCACTCGCATAGAGTTAGTAGCAATCTTGGAGGTGTAGCCATTTACATTAACACTGACACCAAGTATAAACGTCGTCATTACTTAGCGTAAATGTAACTGACTGCGAAAGTGTCTGAGTACAACGCAACAATGATTTTCTCAATATATACAATAAGAATTTCATCTTTGGATGTGTTTATCAATCGCCATCCTCCTCGGTCAATAATTTCTGTGAAGCCTTTCTTAAAGTTTGGATACGTTCGCTCTTCATGCCGCAAATGTAGTGATTTTGCGTGATTTCAAATTAAATTTACTTGACCTTGCTTCCCTATAGCTCTTTGAATTACTCCGGCGTTTTTCAAAGCTTTGGATGTGAGTGTTTAATCTCCCTTCCCAGTCGCTGCATTATTGGTGGAAGCACTCTAATGGATCACGCTTTTTCTAATATGTCACCTGCACCCGACGCAGGGGTTCTTCATGCCCACATTACTCATCATTATCCGATTTTCCTGCGCTTCACCAGTAATGCCAGTCCAACCAGAAAATCCCTTACCAGAGATGTTTTAGACAAGGAATTATTCATTGATGCTGTAATGCGCACTGACTGCCCCTCAGTGATACCATTAGATGATCTCCAAATTGCCTTTTCTGAGTTTTCTTCTATTTTGTTGGCCCGCATTCAATGTCATACGTAGAGTCGTAAATGTAAGAAAGTACATGCGAGTCCTCACCACCATTGGATTACTGAAAAATTATGGAAATAGCTAAGAGCCAAAGGGAACCTTAAAAAAACGAAGTCTTATATTCTGAAATTACTCGCCCGTTGCAAAACATTCTGTAACGCTCTCAGAATACGACTGAAAAATATCAAAAGGATGTATTATGAACGAAGACCTTAAGATTCTGACTCAAATCTTAAGAAAAATTGGAAGATCGCGAACTCATCCTTGAACCGGAACAAAGGGCAGTCTGGCATAACTACCATTCAGTATAACAACGATACGTATGACAGCCCGCTAGAGATTGCTGAAGTCTTCAGCAATTTTTTTGTAATGCTTATTATTATCTATCTTTAACTCGTCTGCCCCAGTCCTTCTTTTTATTTCCGACCGCATCTCATGGAGTTTTTAATGTTATTCGCAACCTGAAAACAATAACTGCGGGTCTTGATGGTTTGACCCCGTCCACATTAAAATGATTGCGCACGCTGTTTCTGATATCCTGGCAACCATGATCAACTTCGCTTTCAAAACTGGCATTTTTTATGTCGTATTGAAAAGGGGTAAAATCGTTTCTGTCTTTAAAAAAGGTGACTCTGCGCAAACATCGATCTATCAACCCATATGCATACTACCATTTCTTAGTAAAGTATTCGAAATATAACTGGAAATTTGCCTTGAAAATTACCTCAATAAATTTCAGATTCTATCACCTTCGCGACTTTGTTTTCGTTTAGCATATTCCACCGACCTCGCTTTGTTATCTTTAACCGATAAAAAGACGAAGGCAATTCATGGAGGTATACGCCGGCTCTGTATTTGATGGCTTCACTGAAGCCTTCGACACTATAAACCACCACATTCTTTTTATGAAGCTTGAAGCAATAGGAGCAACTGGCCCCGCATTAATATGAATACAAATGGCTTACTCAATGGAAGTCAGGTTGTTAGTGTGTCAGGTGATAACTCTAGGCCCAAGGTAACAAATATAGGCGTACCCCAAGGTGCTATTCTCGGCCCACTTCTTTTCATAATTTCCATAAACGATCTGCCAACTTCTCTTATTACTCCGGAATTCTTAGTTTATGCAGAGGATACAATTGTTGACACTGATAAATGCGTCTAATCTCTGACAGAAAAGCTAAGAAATGACCTAGTAGGCTTTCAGGCTTTGTGCTCTGGTAATAAATAAAAGATTAATTCAACTAAAACCAGGTTCGTTATTTTTTAATCTCTCCAACGTGTACTGATTTTTATCCCGCCAGTAATTCTGAATGAATTTGCAATCGAAGCAGAAGAAGAGGCTGCTTTTTTGGGGGTTCAGTTGGACCGCCATTTGAATTTTCACTCTCACGTTGCTTTCCTCAGAAGAAAAATGGCGTACGGCATACGCGTTCTGAAAAAGTCCCCCGATGTATTTTCACAGCTTACAATACTTTTGTTATACTACATTTTATTCATTCCCGTATTAATTACTGTAGTTCATCTTCGGGCAATACCTACAGCACCCACCTTGCCTCCCTTCAAACTATCCAAAACCAGTCTATTAGAAGTCCTTACAGCCGCGACGCCAGAGCACTCCTTGTTGACAACAGCATTTTAAATATTGAAAACAGTTTAAAATACAACCTGGGCATCTTACTATTGAAGGAAATTAACAACCAGCTTCCTGTGCTCATATAATTCCCGAATACAACCTTTTAAATACTAACTTCACAAGGTTTGCACGTAATGACAATTTTATTTTACCTCTAGTTCATACCAATTACGCCACACAAACCGCCTTCTTCACCGCAATCGGGCTATGAAATACCATACCTCTGAAAATCAAAATTACCCAATAAATTGGGAAATTCAAAAAAGAACTGAAATATTTCCTCACATCCATACCACATTGAGCATAATTGTGAATATATCTTATTTTTTGTCGCTTTTTTGCCTTTTTACTTTCTCTACCCTTCTCATTCATGCCAACCTTTTCACACCCTTTTACCGATTAAGCAATTCATCGGTGATTGTTGCATATTGCTGCAAATAGATGTAATCTCTTCCTGCGCGTTCGTTTTTTTTTACTATTTTGCAACTTGTAACTGTCACACAATTGCTTAGGCGTGTTGAATTACCCTCTTTTCTTTACCCGCCATGTCGGCTCAGTGGCTAAGGCGTTGCGCTGCTGAGCATGAGGTCGCGGGTTCGATTCCCGGCCGCGGCGGCCCTTTTTCTGATGGAGCCAAATAGCGAAAACGCCCGCGTGTATGAGATTTTGGCGCACGTTAAAGATCCCCAGATGGTCAAAATTATTCCGGAGCCCTCCCACTACGGTACACCTCATCACCTGCGTTGAGCCGGCGCGTTAAACCCTAAAATAAATCAATCAAATCAATCAAACCTCCGCGTGTAGATCAATAATGCAGAGCGGTGCCACATGAATCCCGTTTTCGTGGAATTCAGTCTTGCAGCGTATTTATTCGCCTTCTTCCAGGTAGCACGCAGCGATATTTTGCAGGAAGCGACATTGTGCAAGATTGCAAATAGATCTCGCAGTTCCAGGCCCCTGTTCGATTTTAAAAACAACACAAATGGTCAACAGCTCATCCACCACTGTAAAGTAAGCATCGAAGAGCCCTGGTTGAGAGCTCGGTAAACTCGCTATAGTCACGTTGAAAAGATTTGGGTAAATAAATGTTAGCTGGAATGAGCGCTTTAATAACTTAATCAATCTCACTTGCGACTAAAGATTTTATTACTTAACATCACACCGTTCTTACCCACGCCTGTCTTCAATTTAACTTCACTAAAACCACGCGTAAAAAAGAAGTTTGAATGTTTGCGTTAATGTCTTTGCGTTGGTTACAATTCAATAATCTCCACTGTTTCCTAAGGGAAAAAAAGAATACCGCAAGGTCTTATAAAATAGCACGAGCCGTGAAACGCTGTTAGCATTTCAGGGCAATCACACGTGTGCAATTGTGCGTAATGCTACCAAAGGAAGGCAGTGAAACTTCTTTAGTGAATATTGACCACCTGGTAGTCTTTAATGTGCGCCAATATCTCGAACAAACTGGTATTTTCGGGTGTTCTCGCTTTTCTCGTCAATCAGAAAAGCGGCCGCCACGGCCAGGGATCGAACCCGCGTCATTGGACTCAGCAGCACAATGCCAAGGCCAGTGCGCTACCGCGGCTGGTCTTCTTTCTGATTGTTTCTGCTTTTATACAATGTTGAAGTCACACTCGGCAAAGCACTTGCTGCAAATCGCGACATACAGGTTCCGTGTCATTGTTTCGGCCCTTCAGCAATTCCCGATGGGTCGCAGCTTTTGCAGCGTAGAAATTAAAGTTTATTTGCGCTTCCATGGGATAATGAACGTTGTGAAAGCTAACTACAGCATTCCCCTTCTGTCTGCCCGTTTCATGCGCACTTACGACGCTAAATTAATACGAAGAACGCCCACAGGCTGCATTCACTCGCCACTGCTCTGCGGAGCAAACCCACTAGCAGCGCGACGCTGGCGCCACTTATGGGCCCATCTCAATATACAATAAACTAACTCCCGGGCCATCTTCACTAACGCGATACCTGGGTGAGTGTCGAAGCATGCAGTGTAAAAGTGCATTCTTGGCGCCTTGGCGTTGTTCTCGACAGAGATGAAATCGTTGGGGGTACAGGTATACAGCTCTGCTGTAAAAGCCTCTTTTCTTTGAAGCACGAAGCTTTCTAGAGCAAGGCGTGAACAAGTGTCCCGGCGTTTTTTTTAGCGCGTGTTACGAAACGCTCCGGAGCGAGGCGGAAAGGCCCAACCACACGCAGCGTACTTTCCGCGTTTTCACGCGCCGACGTCGGCCCGCGTCGACGCGCGTTAGCGCGCGTCGCCAAAATGCATGGAGACGGGAGATGACGCGCGAGCAACGCCTACGTATATGCTCGCCAGATATGGGCGTCGACGCAGTGCGAGAAAGCATCGGAAAGCGGGCGGCAACGTCCGGGTTTCCTGTCCGTCTCATGGTTTGGGGACATTCCGTTCACAGGAAAACAATCAATTTCTTTTTAACCTGCGGTAATCGGCTGCCTTGAGACAAATTGCAAGCTATTTCTGCTGTAAAGCGCTCATTCATTTGTGGCCTAGTTGGCTTTCATCGGTAAGATCAGGGATTTGCGATAACTTTTTGTAAGTTAATTAAGCGCTCCCTAGTTACCCCCCTTGTATTATTAGCATGAAGGTGTCTGTCTGCAAGGTCGGTGCGTGACGAGCAAGCGTTATCAGCGCCAAAATTCTAGTGCCGCATTTCATTCCATTCGCGAGTACTGTGGCTTGCGTACGGCAAAATAGGGATGTGCGATAGCTTTTATTGGCACCGATAAATAGACTTTCGTTACATCGCTTGTAGTACTAGCATCATTGAAGCTGCCTGCTATATCGGTGAGTAAGAATCAAGAGTTATCACTGCCGAAATTTCCTAAATACGGCCAAAATAAAACACAGCCGACATTATTGGTTGGCAGCCTAGCTTATTACACCAATTTCTCGGCCTATGACGCATCGCCTGGCGTGGTCGAGGGGTTGGGAGTTGGGTGTCCGTTTTGAAAGGGCTTGGTATGAATTTTAGCAAAACCTCGGTGTTTTTATATTTGCGGTGAGGGTTTGACAAGCTTGGTTTTACAGGGTAAAGAAAGGGTGCCAGAGTATCTTGTCTTTTAATCTACAAGTCACGTTCCACTCTAACCTCAGTAGCAAGCAGCGCTGAATTTTGTTTTGTTAACGCTTATGAAAAAGCCCGCGCATAACATCAAGGTAGGACACCAAGTCGCGAAGAAATAAATTGTTCGAAAAGGGGTATTGTTCATCAAGCTCTCTTATTTTGTTCAGATTTGATGGTAATAAATTTAAATAGATTTTGCGGCATTTAAAAATTGGCCCGCAAGAATTCGTAGCGATGAATAAAGTAAGGCAAGTGGATTTTTATGGAAAATATAGAGTCCTGATTAGTGCATTTAGGCAAACGAAAATTACTGCTGATAAACTGTCAAAAATAGTTTTAAAGGATGACGATGTTCACACAAACGTGTTCACCAACGCACGTCGACGCAGCGGCTGACGCGTGACTTCGCTGGGTCTCATTCGGTTACTCGCCCTCTCCCGCGTGTTTGCGCGATGCTGCCGTCGAACGACGCTGACGGTCGCGCGACGCGTGATTTTCTGTTCATGTGGTTGGGGCTTAAACGAGTGTTCCGGTGTTTTTTTAGTACGCGTAACGTTCTAGCGCGAGGCGTAAACATGTTTGGCGGTTTTTTAGTACCGTGACTACATGAGACAAACGACGATTACGACGACGACGATCACGGCAGGATCCGCCAACAGCCCCACCTCTTAAGGGGCTTCAACCCTAACACAAAAAATTTATACAAAAAAATATCGGAGAGGTGAAACTGTTTAAGCCTTTCATTTAGGTAAACGCGAAAGCACTCAGGCCATTTTCATGCATATACATCGAGCATAAATTTGCAATGCGCCCCATTTTTGCCCATGTAGATTTGTGCTGTGAGACATTGGTGTGGTAGTGACCTGCAAATTTCAACAGTATCAGGATGTTATATTAGGTGAATGTTAGAGAGATTTGTTTAGAAAAAATGAGTTACCACAAACATCATAAAACGCAAGGCCTGCCGTTATAACCCATACTCAGAGCATAACCAAGACTATGTAAACAATCGAAATACTTTTCTGAGCTGTTTGTGCAATGAGCAAGCGTCGCTGGGTAAATGCTTTCCAAACGACGAGTGCGTTGTCCGGGTGTCACAAGAAAATGCCCCTCCAGTTTACTTCACCACGGAGACGTCTTCTCTACACTGCCTCTAGGTTACTTGTGCGCGGGGACCTGCTGTGTCTACTGCTGTCGCGGCAGGCATTCACCGTAAATGTTCAAAGATTGAGGAATATTCCACACTCCTGCGGTGTCTTCTAAACCCGTCAGCTGTGGGCCCGACGTACAGTACAGACGCGTCTTAAGCGGTTTTATTATACACAGGAAAAGTGCATGCGGGCGCCGCAAGGAAATACAATTGAAGTTTTCGTCATCGCTTTGGCTACTGCGCCGTTCACGTCTCAAGAAAGTAATGGCAGTATTAGAACCTCGAAGAGAACGCTGTGCTACTAAAAATGGCTTTCGCCAGAAATGCCTTTACGGAATTTCAAGATTGCGCCAGAACGAAGGATGTAAATTTTACATGGTGAGCTACACGTGCTCATACAATGCCGCAGATGCTTCAAGTTTCACTTCTGTGCTCAAATCAGTGAAAGCTTCTGTGTTGTGTCGTGCTTCCACGTGAGTCGACTGATTTGGGTGTGTAGTATAAGTAAATTTACAAATACACAGAAGACTGGTTTTGAGCTTCTTCTTGTAAGCCTCGTTTTTTCGGCAACACGAAAGTGCAATCCTCAAGCTCGCCCTTCCATTTTTTCACGATTAACTCGCTTCCCCACCGACATAACTTGTTCCATTGTGCAGTGCTCGTATGAAGCCCCTTTATACGACACCACAAATGAAGCTGCAGGCTGGAAATAAGGCGAGTTTTTTAGGGCTCAAGCTATCGCATGGAGGCACTTCCGGTCACCATTGTCCTACACAAAAAGGTTAGATAACCACTGATGCTTTGGTCGGCCTTATGCAGGCCCCTGGACAATCGATGTGCTTGCGAGCATAACAATCTATTGTTGACAAGGCGAGGTAGCTGACAGCCCTTTAATATGCAGGTGCCCACGCTTATGCAAGGCGGCGCCTACATGTGAAGCATAATTGACTGGAACAAACAGGATTGGAAAGGAAGCAGAGGACAGAAACCAATATATTAGTTGTCCTGGAAAACCCATTGCCCTGTGGTGCAGTAGTACGAACTCCGGCTCTGTGAAAACGTTGTTTCTAAGCTCATTGATCTCTGGATGTTGTGCATTTATAAAGGTTGTTGTACTACGAAATGTTTAAATTCAAACATAAAACTCAACTGTCTTCGCACCTCGATGCGTGCGCACTCCGAACTCAAATTAACTTCATTCACGTGGCTGGTTTTCACCAACATCACTGGCCACATCCTCGCTTGTACTTCTGTCTTCGAGGGACTGTATTTAATTGGCATTTTTGTGCAGGTGACGAGGCCTTGCCCTCGAGTTTGAAGCAGCCTTACGACACCGCCATTGAGAACTCGCTTTACTGCACAGTCGTCCACAGGCTTAGCTGGAACATCCGATTTGACGTTTGCGCGTAATATATGAAACATTCCAAAGAAAACTGCTCAAACGAGTGAGGAGAACTTCAACGCCCCTTAAACTTGAAAGAAATACAAACGTTGTGACTAAATTACCATTGCCTAAAGCAGAAAATGACCATAAGAAGGCAAAACGTTGCTCCATCTAATACTGTGGAACAGGGAGCATACAGAGCATTTAACTGGCGGTATGCGCTGCGGCCGTCGTGCCGAACTGTGCTGGGTAGGGAGTAGTTTCACATCCATTCATTCGGATCGTCTTCCCTTGCACCCTCTGGCACGTAGAGTGTTCTACAACTTATGTTAAAACTAAATGCTGATCAAAATGAGCACCTAAAAATTAATGGCACAGTAAAAGCTGGGTAATTTGAACTGCAAGAGGATGCCACCTCGGTTAGAATAATTAAAACTTCGAACTAGCGAAAGTGAAGCACACAAGCCGTAAAATCCGATTATGAAGCAGTTTAGCGTGTCAGCAATTGAATGCTTCAAAATTGCCGCGATGGAAACCTACTTTTTACTCTTGAAGGCGAAAGCTATATTTTTCCCCTAACAAGCGAATATAGCACCGTGCCTCCTTTTCGCGTACTCTCAAACTGAACAAGAGCCGGGTAGCATTCCATCCGGTGATTACGTCCGAGCGGCGGCCACCCTGGTGCTTCAACTCCCCTCCCCCTTTTTGTAGTCACTGGGAGCTGCGAGTCTAACGTCAGAAGTTATGCTGTCAGCACTCCCCACACCCTGAACTCGTGGGTAACGTAACTTAATAAGCTACGATTAAGAGTACCGCCACTTCGTGCACCCGGAAGCGTCTGGGGGCCTGGTTGTTTCTGGCTTGGAGTGTTGCCATGTCTACCCATGAAACCCCCGCTGGTTGTGACGGGCAGAGTGTGACCCGCTGCTATAGCGTCCACACAGCAGAGAGAGAGAGAGTGAGAGAGAGAGAGAGAGAGAGAGAGAGAGAGAGAGAGAGAGAGAGAGAGAGAGAGAGAGAGAGAGAGAGAGAGAGAGAGAGAGAGAGAGAGAGAGAGAGAGAGAGAGAGAGAGAGAGAGAGAGAGAGAGAGAGGCGCCCAGAAACAAAATGGCTGCGCTCATGTGCAAACAAAGATCACGTGGTGCCGACCGACCAATGAAAATCTCTGCGGCGCATAATAATGCCAGTAAAGAGTGCCGATACTCCAAAAGCATTTATTTAGTGACGCTACTCGTGCCCACGTCGACTCTGTCCGCAAACAAACTCCTTCCAAGATGTCCGCTGGGGGTTTTAGATTGCTCTTCACACAATTTAACTTTTCTCTCTGTTTTTTCCCCTTCCGGGATGCGACGCAGCCTCGTGTGTAGGCAGCGCAGCCGTTTCTCTGAACTTGCACCAGACCCCAAGCTGCCGGTGCGGAGGAGAGTAGTCCGAATTATCCACGGCGGAGCCTACTCGGATACGAATAAACGGGCTTCGCTATGCATAGACTTGTACGACGAAGACTCGGCCGGTCCATATCGTAAGTTTTATGTATGCATAAATTCAAATAAGTGAAGTTCGATATAACGAGCTTACATCGTACTGTGTCATGTATTAAATCCAACCTCACAGGCAGTTTAAAATGAATGACCACCTACAAGATGGCGGCAAGTCAAAAGAAAGCTACCATAGACACGTCGCGTAAGGAAGGATTTGGGATGAGATAATTCATAACACTGAAGTGTTAAGATACCACTGCGGGAATTATGGCAAAGAAGCGAGTGAAACGCGTACTAGAATCGGAAGAAATATAATAGAGGTAAGTGAAAAATGATTTGGTCTAATGGCGAAGGGTTTTATCACTCCTCAGGTGCAATCGGCGACATGTATAAACCAGTTTGGTTAGCTAACGGGTGACCTGTGGCTTTGTCGTGCTTTGACACAAACCCCAAGACTTCTTTTGCGCCAAGTACAGGCACTCAACGCGGCGTGTCAGACGTCTGATCGGTATAGCTATTGCTTTTAGCGTGATCTCCCCAATTGTGCCTTCCTAAAATACCAAATTTTCGGTGAAACCCTTAACCAAATTCATGTCTTCGGCTTCCAAGAGGAAAGCATTGTTACTAATTTTAACCGGTGTTACAGCACGAGCCTGCACACAACATGACTGCGGACGCTCACAGCCAGCCATGTGGTGAACCGCCTATTGTCACCGTCTGCGGCCAAGAAAGTCGGAAGCATGAAAAACTTGCTTTAGTAGGAGATGTAAAAGCGACACAAGTCCTCGAACTAAGAAGGACGCAAGAGAGTGGAGCGCTTTTGCGCCTTGAGTTGGCGGTCGGCGGTCCAAGATATGGGAAGCGGCGAAGCGAGCAACAGTGCTTCTCTGCAACGCTGTCTGGGTCAAAGAATCTCATCACGACCCCCGGCCGCCACCACGGATCGATTCTGATCAGAAGGAAGTACGCCGAGTAGACGGCAACGGTGACTTTGCCGCATCATATACAAGAATGAAAGGGTACGTTGGAATAAACGGCAGAGCAGAAAAACGCGGAACCGGGGGCACGGTAAATTCCAATGCACAGGGAACTACGAGAGCACAAAGGTCATACACAAGGTCAAGGGAGGCGATAAGAGAGATGCAGGGTTGGGCACGAAGGGAAGAGGCGATACGGGAGCGGAAGAAAATGCCGATCTACAAACAAGCCAGACAAGCATACTGGAATAGGTTGAATAGCGACGGCAAGAGGCGTTGGCTTCAATTGCAGCCAGATCGCTGGGCGCCTAGCAACAGAATTTGCGAGCAGCGAAAGCGACAGGAAGATGCTCTACAGGAAATGGGGAAGTCAATGTGGAGAATGTGAGACGAGCGCGAGCTACGTTCGTCCGGGGCGTGATCTTGCCGGCTGCAAAATAGTATGCAGAAGGGCGGCTGACATCCTATCACTGTGATGCACTTTCGTCTTCTCGATCTAGGTTTCTTCTGACGGCCGGTGCTGCCTCGTTTATAACAGAGAATTGTGAGTCAAGATGCCAAAAGGTGGAACGTTTGGTAAGACTGTTCGGGCAGAGTTTGTTTAAGGTCTGCTCGCAGAGGTTAGTGTCTTTATTTGTCGGAATGAATGTATGAAAACTTCCAAACTTAATATTTTTGGGGGAACACTTTCTACGGCCATTGTTGCGTAAAGCACACTTTTTTTGCGTGAATGCGTTTTGAGTTATCAGCTATTAAATCTTTCGAAAATGAAGCAATCCCAAGCACTTTTCAAGTTTCCCTCACACCAGGTCGTTCACAACCCAATACCGTTTCCGCCAAGTTCGGGAAAACAAGGGACAGTTGCCTAGCCTTTGATGACCAAAGAGCGAATTTGTCCTTTTCGCATACTACGACAGATATTAATAAATAAACCCTGCTTTTCTGTGCACAAAAATCTGCGGCTGAGTAAGAGCTTTCTGCAGAAGCGCACATAAATTTCAGCAAGTAGACTTCAAACAAAGCCGGGGTGACGAGGTAGGGTAATCGTAAACGGAATGAAATTGGTTGAAATATTAGGAATCCAGCAATATTAAAAGCCTACTATTCACGAGTTCATTGGGCGCCTAGAAGCCCCTCGTACTCTTGGACTTAATTTGTCGAATTCGCATCCTCCATCGTACGATTTCGGGTCGCCATGGGCCTATAATGGCACATTGAATTAGAATAAAACAGCAACTCGCCTTGTTTCGTACTTTTGGGCCTTTTGTCACCGCTCAGTTTATCACCACGTATCATCAATGCATGGTGAAGTTGCTGTAATCCGTAGAATGCCTTTTGGACTCTTGACGCACACGCACTAGGGTCACAGATTACGCGGCATAAGATTTGTACGTTCCTTTATATCAGTCACTTTCGATTGATTGATTGTGGGGTTTAACGCGCCGACGCAACGGAGGCGAGGAGGCGCGCCGTAGTGGAGGGCTCCGGATTAATTTTGACCACCTGAGGATCTTTAACGTGCGCCGAAATCTCGCACACACGGGCGTTTTTGCTTTTCGCCTCCATCAGAAAAGCGGCCGCCGCGGTCGGGAATCGAACCCGCGACCTCGTGCTCAGCAGCGCAACGCCTTAGCCACTGAGCCACCGCGGCGGGTATATCAGTCACTTTCACCAAAACAGCTCTAGTCGCGACGCAGACGCGTACTCACCAGGCTTCTTGGTATTCTGCCGTGTAAATTATAGGATGATCGAAATAAGTCGACAGGATCTTTAAAAATAGACGCTTAGATATAGGTGAAGACCACCTCAACAGTTAGGTTACATCCCTGGGGGGGACACAGAATTACGTGGTAATTATTCGTGTCTGTGGCATAATTAACTATAAAATTAAATAATTAACTTTTTAGTGGCTGCAGTAAGCAGTCATGTTTGTATTCAAAAGTTAGACGCAATCGTGTTTCTACGTAGTTATATTTGGCAGAACTCTTCTAGCGTAATCCTACTCCGAGATATCAAACTGCGAAGTTTAATTTCCCATCGCATGATTCCGCATGCCAGATTGTGAAGACCGGCGCAAAGCTCCTCCCCTTTGTTCTGTGTTTCGATAGCGGTTCCGAGTACTGCAGATTGCGATAACCCCAGCCAAGACTGAAAGGGTGCCAGCTATCAGTTTTGCCAATGGCTCCACCCCATTGTCAAACTAAACACCGTACACAGCAGGCTCGTCACAAAAGGGAGGAGCTTTGCGCCGGACATCACTGTCTTGCATGCGTAACCATGTGAACGGCAATTGAAATTCGTAGTTTGATATCTGGAAGCACGGATGCGCTAGAAGAATTCTGCCAAATGAAACTGTTTCGAAACACGATTGCGTCTAACTTTTCAACAAAAACATGCCTGCTGACTAGTGCACACACTAAAAAGTTAATTATTCAAATTTAGTAATTAAGCCCCCGACATCAATAGTTACCACCTCATTGTGTCCCCCTGGACGCATAACCTCACTGTAGATGTGGTCTTCACGAACATCTAAGCGCCTAATTTAAAAAAAAAGCCTGTCGACGTTACTTTGATCACCCTGTATAAAAAAGAAGGGGCTAGTACACATGCTGTGTAAAAAGAGCTTCTGGCCATCAATGTTTTTTTAAACAACGGTGAAACAGCAGCAGTAACAAGACTGGGCTGTTGAAGCGTCTTCCCTGCAGTGTGTCGAACCGGAACGGAGGAGAACCGAAAACCGGATAAGGGCTCGTTCAAAAAGTGGCTATGACGTTTTCTTTATTATCTGGTCTAGTTGCCGAAGGTTACTTTGATATTGCACCACGTTGATTGAAAAAAGCAGTATTTTTAATATACAAATATTGTAGATAGCATTTATGGTGACTTTAAAATACGTTTTTTTTTTTGCGCACTCCTCTAAAAAATAAACTCTAAATCAGTTCTCGAACCAGTTTAAACTTGCGAAGTGGTTCGAAAACCGTGTCAGTGCGGGGTTTTGTCGAACTGGAACGAAATGAATTTATAGGAACCAGGAGCGTAACCTAACCACTATTTTGTCCAGTTCGACACACTGCTTCCCTGTAAGCGGAATTCCACATACCTCGCCTACATTTTTTATGTTTCTTCATGTATCATTTGTTTAGAATCCAAAGTTTAAAGATGTTTGTTGCCGCCTTTGTTTCTACATAGCACAAAACAACGAAGAGCGTGCGCTTGTTCCTTCCATACAATTTCTCGTTGCGACCTCTAACAAGTACAAGTTCAAGAACAACTCAGCCAAAAAGAAAATACACTGCGGAAACAGCGACGGTAATTTTCCACCTTGATTGCGAAAATTGGGTTTGAAGGAGCACCGTGAAAGGTTGGCGAGGGTTTGCGAGTGAAGGAGGGCAACTCAAATGTTGCCCCGGTTCGATCACGGTGCAGGCTGTTTTCCGTCGCGTTTTATTGGCGGGCGTTTCCCGCCTACGCTCGTTTGGGGCGGCCAGCTAAAACTGGACGAAAAGAAAGGGCCTGGTCGTAAAAGCTTTACGTGTCGAAAACCTCGTTACACCCTTAGATGTGCTCGGCGGAGCGAGAAGACCATGTGCATTCGTCTATCGCGAAGTTTTTCCTCGTCGAGCCGGTAAAAGACGGCGGACCGCAATGCTTCGTGAAAGTGTGAACTTGTCAGAAAATGGGACTAGGAAATACGCGGTAACTCTCTGAGGCGTCCGTAGTGAACAACAATTAAGTGCCTTCACTTTGCCTGTTAGGACTGTAAAATATATTTTTGTGCCTAGAAAGTAGCTTTTGAGCGAGTGAACAGCCTCTCGTGAACGTCTTTACAAAAAAAGAGAAAACGTTGGGACAAAACAAACTTAGAAGATGGTTAGACTGCCTCAGCGCGATGTAGGCGTTGTAGCAGTG
Organism: Haemaphysalis longicornis; assembly: GCF_048455015.1. Classification (NCBI taxonomy): domain Eukaryota; kingdom Metazoa; phylum Arthropoda; class Arachnida; order Ixodida; family Ixodidae; genus Haemaphysalis; species Haemaphysalis longicornis. The sequence continues at coordinate 71,621,267 of NW_027526460.1, read as the reverse complement.
AAAGTACTCATTGTACCCCCACCGCAAAAAAAAAAAAAAAAAAAAAAGAACGGCCCTACCGTCATGACTTTCTTCCTACTTCCGGGCCAAACAAATGCCTTTCCTAAACAAATTTCGGCCGGACTTCTCGCTCCAGCTTGTGGAATTCGACCGATCTTGGTATTTTTAAGGGAACACACCAGATCCGCCGTCGGTTAGCGTGCTTTCAGTATTCTTTCTTTGGCTATTGTCCCCAGCAGCACCAGAAAGAAAAGACGTGTGGCCGTTGCCCGGCGGAAGGCCCATTCGGGCGCTGATATCCGTTCTATCGCCAGAAAGAAAACATCAATTTCCCCCCTCCCTGAAAAAAGACAAAATAGATTACAACAACTAAGCAAGGCTGCAGTTACGACAGCTCTCCAAAGGACTGCCAGCGAAACGACCAGACGCTTTTTCAGACGTTAGACGTGTTGAATCGGCAAATGGAGCGCCGAGCGGTTTCCTTTGTGCCGTTCGTCCGAAAGCACCACGGCCCCGCGCGTCGCTGCCAAGTTCTTCGCGGCCTACTTCACGCCGGACGAACACAAAACTGCAGTAGAACATTTGCACCTCCCACTCAAACTCCTGTATTGCCGACCTGCGGTTCTCATTACGTAGTATGAGTCTCCTCTCCCATTGGGAAAATGTGGAGCGTAAACCTTTACTTCTACAAAGTATCTACTCAGAGTCTTGCCTTCGCTAGCGTCCCGATGAGGCGTTAGTGGCGCCTCTCGTTCAAATGCCTCCAGAATCCACCCTGTTTTTTTTTATGTCGCACTTTTTTTTTTTTCAAAATTTGAGATAAGCGTATAGGCGAGGGTAATGGAGGGGAAAATACGGGAAGACGCAGGGACCTTGTTCGCCAAAGCGAATCTCATACCCTTGAATGGTGCCTGTTGTCGTGGAGCTCTGCCCCCGGCCGTCATCAACTTTGCCTTGCAAATGGCACCTGTTTCAAATGGCAATGCCCACTTTGGTTGCCTTTCTTTCTTGCGCCGCTCTTCAACCACCTTTTCCGCGCTTTTTTCCTGTCTCTGTCGCCGCGCCTATTGTCTAGTATTGTGCTTTGTAGCTTTGGTTTTCTTCCTTTGGTGGCAGAAAATACTAAAATAGGTGCGTAGAATAACTAAAAAAAAAACTGCGGATGGTTCTAAATAAAGCAGCGGCGACCTTGCTGCCACAAACAAACTAAAGCGCCCTTGTACTGCGACTCAAAGTTTAGTGTATTGCCTGATGTGTGTACCGTGAGCTGTTAATGCAAGGGCCCGGCGACACCACCCTTTCCTTGCCAAAGCATCAACAACGACCAGCCGGTGCCTTTACAGAAGCAACATCGCCAGGTTCAAACAAGAACTTTTTGAACTTGCTGCCACTTCGATGTCGCGCCACTGCAACACTTCCGATGAACGCTTTCACTCTTTCCGTCGCGTCTGGAGGCACTATGAAAGCTACAGTTACCGCTGCCACGGAGCGACACGGAGAGATTTGCTTGTCGCAGCAAATCTGTCTTCCGTTTCCGCTTTGTCTTTGTGGCGCTTTTTGAATGTGTCCACCGGTTAACAGCCGCTATACCGCTGTAATAATGTCATTCGAGTGCTCAAAGAAGGTAGACCGGGTAAGTGAGACAACAGCTTTTAGCAAGTTTCAAAGTTATCTGTATTGGGATAGAGCAGCAATTTTGGGTGGAGGTATTGTGACACTCTATTCTAAGTAGGCGATGTGATCGTTGAGTACGTTATCAAGGTATTTTTCGTTGTCTATTAAGATGTTGAAAAGCCAATTGCGGCGGCCAACCTATGGTTACCCTTGCGAACTCACCAGCGGTGAGCCGGGTGTCAGTAAAGGTACCGGCGACTTTGTGGTGGCTTTCCAAAAGCTCTTTCGCAAATAACGTTGCGGTAGCGTCGTACGTGCCTGGTTTTGTAGTTCAATCTTTGCGTGGTTTCTGCTGAACAATTCCAAACGCTGCCGTACGCCACGGTAATGCGTCGTTGTTCCACAGTCATTGCTCTGCAGTTAAGTTGATAAATGAGCTGCTTGGTTCCGAACTCAATACCTTTTACATGCGCAAACAAGCAAAAAACTAAAAATGATAAACACACGACGATCGCAGTCCTGTAAAATTGCATGTAGGACAATGCGGATCTTCCTGTGTGCATGTTGCTTCACCTTTGTCTGGTTTCTCTGCACCGTTACGTCGGAAGTTCTGAACACTGCATTTAGAGCATCACTAATGTGGAAACGGGCTAGCAATACGGTGCGTACCATTGATCCTGTCATTTCAGGAAGAAACGTAAAACCGAGCATTGAACATTTGAGAATGTACGCTCGTAAGCAATAGGTACAGGCATGGAATCACTGATTGAATGGAGAAAGTGTTCCTACCAATGCTGTATTCCAAGGGTCTGTACGAGACGGTTCATTTGGTGCTGTCTCCTTTTTAAGTTAAAATTTTCGGCTCATCCGCAAGGTGACCCTTGGTTTGCGAATTTATATACCCTCACCGGTAGATAACTAGGTCAACCTAAGGTATTTGTAACATGATGTTCAGGATGAATAATCGAATTAACGCGGAATTACTCTCGAACGATTGTCGTGACATTTTCGGTATTCCCTTTGTTTGGGTAAGCAAGCTCTGTATCGTTACGTGCTGAATATTTTATTCTTTGTAAAATTTGTACCTCTTTCCCAAATGGGGAGATAACGTAAAATTTATTCTATTAATTATTGCGGATTCTTCAAGGTATGGGCTCATCAGCCATGTTGTACCCATAAGCATTTCACAGATAATGTGTACTTTAAAAAGCACGTCAGCAGCGTACTAGAGAAATGAAAAATAAAATAATTTTAACAGTAACCAATCGTAAGATTAATCGTAAACAATGCATCAAAACGATACCGATTGCTGTGCCACTATATATTTTTTAGTTTAGGTTGCCTTAGTGTCACTGGTTGTCGGAAAGGGAGAATTGTGTATGTTTCCACCCTACACAAGTCTTTCAGTAAAAAATGGTATTCACCACACAATATCCCAGACATCAGAACAAAACGCCACTTTAAGAATAAACAATTGCGCAACGGTTTGTCACTGACACTTAAGCGGTTACAAAATCCAAAGACATAAAACCGCCATCTTCAGAGCATGTGTTGACATTAGGTGCAGATTTTTTGGATAAGTTTTGTCCTGATATATCACTGTTTGGCGAGAACTCTTGTTGCGCTGTTTCAAGTGCACAATGGAGCCTAATGGCGCCGGGATCTATTGTGATTTCTGCACAGAAGAGCGCGTTATACGGCGCTGCTACTCATTCTCACACGCACCATGCATTTGTTGAGGGGTGAAAAACCTGGAAAACCGTGCTCCGCTTTTCATACGCACTTTGCAATATCACCTTCTTACGGTCGATTGTCCGACGCGATAAAAACCGCGAAGGTGCAAACATTTATCTAGCATGGCTGTGATAGTGATGCAACGCCAGGCATGTATACATATATGAATTGCAAACCTTGTCTTTTCTTGGACATAATGAAACAATTCAGGCGTGAATCCTGAGCTGCCTTTAGTTTCTGAGAAATGATGGCAACAAAGGATAGAAGTTCCAAATCATTGGGACATAGCTTCAACACAGGAAGCAAAAACAATAAATATTAATGCAGGATGGCACTTTCAGAAGTGGAGCGAGATGGAAGTTCTTCTCGCTGACTCTAGCAGGTGGCAGGAAAATTATACCGTCTCCACAGAACTCTCATCCAGAGAAGTGGAGCAAGGTGGCACAACTTGCGCTTGGCTGACCACAGGTGCTCCGACTATCGCTTCTGCTTTTCACCACGCCTCTTGGTCAGTAAGCCGATAAAAAATAAAGCACGGGCCTGGAGAATGCCTTTCGTAAATAACTAAAGAAGGTTCCGCGGCCTTTTGGCCAGTGCTCGCGTAGCTGGGTTCGCTGCTTCGAATTGGACGGTCGGCCGCGAAATAGAGTTTACGCCGAATGGGCAAGAAATGGCGATCATCCGCACAAATTGCCAGCGGACACGGAAACGTGTGTTGATGGGAAGTCCTCGCAGGACTTGTCTGCCCGAGCAGTTTCCTTTTTTATGTTGATATAGCACATGTGCTGGAACAAAAAGCACGAAAAAGAAAACGGGCGTACAGGTAAATTTAAATGAATGGCAAGATCTGGTGGACTGAAGAAGCTAGAAAAATGCTCACAGCGACGAAGGCAGAGTGTTTATGAAGACATTTTACAGCAAATGTGCCCAAAAAATGGACGCTGAGGGCCAATTTTAAAACTCTTTCACAGTCAAAAGTAAAATTACGACTGAGGAAGGTGATTTATTATTAGGACAAGAAAGTGGGCAAATGAAGTAAACTGTTTCTCAGCGCCGAAAGTTTCATATGTATGCGTGCCTAGGCTTCGACTTTGTATAAGGAGAGTGACTCATAAATAAGAATGTCTACTGTTCTTATTTAGTTCCAAAAGATGCATTTTTGTGACATCCTCGTTCCTATTTTATGATATTGTTTTCACAGTTTTTACGCATATTCGTGTGTACGCATTCTTGTGCACTATTGTTCGTGCCCTTCTGTTTGCAAGAAGGAGTCTGCTCACATGTTCCCGAGTTTACACTGGCGAAGCTCCCCGTCAGGCCGTTGGTGTTCTGGCGTTTCTACCGCTGGCTGCGCTTTACCGATGAACCTCAATGTTTTGAATAGGCTGTTTCACCGTCGTTGGAGATAAACTATGCTGTGAACCTCAAGGAGGATTTTCCCATCCGTCCTCGCCTTCGCAAATGCGAAGAAAATGCATTTGTCGCATGCATGTATATCTGCAAGAAAAACACAGCTGTAGGTTCATGTTACTGTACGAAATATGCGCCTCCGCTTCGAAACCAGAGGCGAGACTGGTGGTTGGCTGTGGGGCAATGCGCTACACATACCGCTAAGTACACTGGACAAAGGGCTGGTTGTCTTGTGTACTTTCCCGCTTATCGGCTTTCTAGAGCAATTCACCTCACGAATCTGTCCTGAAACCCCACATCGGCAGTTTTTGTATCTTCCAAGTGGTAGATTGTATAGCAGCAACACAAACCAAGAGATTAACATGCCACAATCGGTGCAGCTCAAAACGTTTCTTCAGTGATTTGTGTGTCATAAACGTTTTTTTCTTTAATTTTTGCTTTAGAGTCAAAATGCGAAATGTACTACAGTCGACAGCAATTACAAAATGGCCGATCGTACGTGCCACGCAACGGTTGGGAGCAAATTGTAGGTTGTCGAATGTGACCACGCGCAGCCCAATTGAAGTAAGTTGCAGACCGTATTTGTGGAAAATATTGCCCTTATATTTTGAAATAATGATTGTGAACTTTTCGCTTATGTTTGCTGGACACAAGTATTTCCGCTTAAAGCTGCACGTTTTGAGGGAGCGGACCGATCACCGTTCGGAGACAGAGTTCCGTACAAGATACAGAAGTTACAGTTAACTGTTGGATGGTGTTGGATAGAATTGGTCCACCTGCCTACTGCTAAACTCACCGCCTGAGCTTATCACCATATTCCGGAATAACTGTGGTGATAAATAAAACGAAGTATTTCTACCGACATTAATAAAAATTAAAATGCATATACACGACAGCAACCGAACGGGAAAAGCGAAAGCCTACAGAAAAGAGAAGCAAAGCCCTTCTAATCCACCGCCCACTGCGCCTGACCATTGCCGGAGTCGTCAACTGCCGGTGCTTGCGCCATAAAGCCTCGTAAGATGCTTCCGACTGCATTAGAGCGAGGTGCTGCATGCGTACCCATATAAACGGGCTCATTAAATCGGCGCACGGAAGTGCCCTCGTTTTCGGGCCCATCTTGGGCATCCCTGTAATTAAGGGTGGATTAGCATTATGCTCCTGTGCGATCGCCTGGCAATGAAGAAATATAAGCCATAGCAACCACGTGTGCATCACCAGCAAGTGATTCGCGCGTAATCCGAAAGTGTGACATATCAGGCACTCAATGCCTTTAGTTCCTGCCCCGTCAGCAGGCATTGTAACACCGTCTGCTGAAAAATAAAGTCTTCTTCTTCTTCTTCATCTTCATCATCTTTGTGTGAAGGAAAGTTCTCTCTGTGGCTACGCACGTAGATCACCAGTATCCCTATACCGATTTACACCACTTCTTGAACCTGGGGTTGCGGTGGACGCATAGATAGAATGCATCGAAGCTTGTTGGCGAGTTTTATGTGTTCATGTATTTCACATGGACAACTAGTATCTAGGTGTCTGGAGGAAAGGATTCCACCCGCTGGTCCACTACACGTACGCGATACTATTATATCTTTGTAAAAATAATTGGTCGCCATCACGCCCCACGAAAGTGGATGTCCAGCAAAACTGTTGTGAACTACTACAAATAGTGATGGATGAGGGTACGAAATGTTTCTCGTCGTCCGGTTGGAATTGTTTCTTGCGCTCGGTTAGTGTCACCAGATATGGGTACAGAGTATTGGCTCTCTTTTCTCCTATCCTTTCATGCCGCCGCTATGATCATTGGTCAGTTCGCACTATGTGATATTTGTTAACTCTGCGACCGGTGAGGGGCGGTGCCAGTTTGTTGCTAATGCGGTTTAGTCAGTTAACTCTGGTAGACTTGTCATATGATTTAATAACCCAGTCGACTGGCCTAGTTGTTATTCTATTGTGTACAGTTCAGCACAAAAATAGGCAAAGGACTGGAAAAGACGCAACACATAAGCGCCTGTTAGCGCTCTTCTGCCTTTTCTAGTCCCTGTATATTTTTAGGCTGAACTTTACATATGTACAGTTAGACAGGGGCAGGGACAGGGACAGGAAATAGCTCAAAGAGGACGAGTTAAGCATTATTGCTTAACGTGTACTCTGTGCTTTGTGGCTGCGCGCGACTGACGTCATTCCGAATGCGAATGAAAAATAATGCGTGTAACAGCATTTCAGCAGCCGAAACGTGTCCAAAGATACCGTTTTGCTGCATCCTCGGCAGTGTTGTTAACAAATTACACAGTCGAAGTTAACTGCGGGGCCGTAGATGCGGCAATCTAGCGACACTGATGAACGAAAAAATTGGCCGCGTATCTGCTCCTTTCGTTGCAAATGCCGTCAAAAGACGATAGTCTTTATCGGCTTTTGCGAAGTAAATGCCTCCCTTCGCTTTCCCGCTCACCTCTCGCGTTGTTCCTCTTGCGTCGCGCTTGTCCCAAGATAAAGACGCCAAAGGTTTGCTTAAATCATTTTAAATTTCCCGCGTTCCACTGCTCCAAACCGGGTGACTCGATGCGAACGCTGCCGTACGGCGAAGACGCGCGTTAATCGAGGCGCCCTACTTCAGCGTTTATAGAACCGCGTTTCCCTACTCCACGTGCGTTGCAAGCAGAACGTGGAACCTACCTAGTGGAACCTTGCGTAACTGTTGCCGGTTGATTTCTTAGAATGACTCCAGAAGCTATAGTGGCGCGGGCGACAGCAGGCGACGGCGGAGTGAATTCTTTTTCTGCAGTTGACGAAGTATTTAATTTCGCAAATTCAAGCATGTTTGATTTTTTTTTTGTAAAGGAACACTGCAAATATCACTTCTTTATTGATTTGTTGTCTCATATTTGCGTAATGTCTTGTTCTTCTTCGACAATGTTGACAAGTATGAACATTCCACCGGACATAGACGGGTAGATTTAGCTGTGACTATATAAGACTATTGCGCAGGCATTGGTTTGCTTTGGCCGGGTGGCTGATTCGGGTCACAGACAGACAGACGGACAGACAGACATACAGACAGACCAAAATTTCTGGGTTTAAGTAGCCCAAGAAAGACTATCGTCTTTAAAAATGTCCGGCGTTGGTTGCTTGTGTGCCTGAGTGACGGTACTTTATTATCTTAGCTACTGACACAAGGCTCGGCTTCTCTGGCGGCAAATTTTGGGTCCTGGCTAGTCTGACGCATGCGCTTGGCGCCTTGGGCAAGAACGGTTATTTTTACTGACAAAGATCTGCCTAGCATTTAAAGATAATCTGCAAACATTGTCTTTACCAGTAGCACGTGGGGGGAGGGGGTCCCATGGTTCGCAGGTGCCTTATCATCCATAATGCGGTTTCAGTGCTTGTTTTGTGGTTTCCTTAAACGAATTCTGAGCTCTATGCTATATGTCTGATTATCCTGACGCATGCACTCAGCGTGTGAGTTCTTGGAACGTTGGCGTTTTTGCCCAAGGAGATTAAACCGGTTTGGGGTAGAGGTATACAGCTTTGCTGTAAAATTTATTATGTGGTAAAATGAACACCTATCTATATTCCTGTTAACAATAAGAATACAGTTCTTGTCTTCAACCATTTTCTAAACACTTCGAGAGAATACAGTGGGCAACAATGACGAGCTAAAGTTTCTTAGGAACTCGCGACGTGTCCTCTGCCCGCTCCCCCACTGGTGATGGCGAGCGAAATGTCAAGCGCGATGTTGATGGGATCACGCTCGTTAATATCCTGAATCCTGTTGCCAATAAGACAGGGTGGCAAATGAGTGCAGTGTTTACCAAAATAAACTCCTATAGTCACATTTGAACAGACGACAAGGGGTCGTCATTTTACCACGTGGAGCAGCATCGCTTGGGCATAATGAATGACGGAACAGTAAAACAGCTCTGGTCAAGCCTGCTGTCTCTGTTCCGTAAGATTGGCACAGTCGGTTGTTTGAGACACGGCTCTGTGTAGTCCGGTCGGTTTATTCTACCTAATGTTCATCGGCAATTTTGTAGTACAGAAGGCTAGATCTACACCCCCACAGCCTAGTAGCCCTGAGTGCACGGGAACGACAAGGCACAAACGACTAGCCGACTACAATACTGTGGATTGGTCGCGCAGTGCCTCGCCGTATCACGAACGTTGGCTTTCTGTCCTTCCTCACTGTAGGAGTTCTGCTCGCCCACAACGTTTGTGGAGGTGTTTCGCAGCACGAAATTCCAACTTGCTCCAAGCCATTGGCGCTGCCATCACATCAGTGTCTAGTGCAGCTATGAGAGTTGAGTTGTCATCTCCGTCACTGCCAATCCGGCTGTCTGAACCTATAAGAGACGTGACATATCTATTGACGATTGCCAATCTGGGTCCATGCGATCAGCTTCCCAAAGCTTTGCTGGAGACCGCTACTAACGTTTGTGACCCCACCTCACCTCCGTGCACTAGGATGAAGTCACACACCCCACATTGACAGGAAGCAAGTTAAAATTGCCGCTCCGTAGGTTTTGTGACCGTATGCGCACTTGCACGAAGTATTTGCGCATCATTTGTCGTAGCATTCACCCGTTATTGTGACTGAACTATTATGAAGAATGCCTAAAAAGGAAAGTGGCCTAGCTGTCACTCGAAACCGACGGCATGCACGAGGTCGCGGGTTCGATTCCCGGCCGCGGCGGCCGCTTTTCTGATGGAGGCGAAAAGCAAAAACGTCCGTGTGTACGAGATTTCGGCGCACGTTAAAGATCCCCAGGTGGTCAAAATTAATCCGGAGGCCTCCACTACGGCGCGCCTCATCGCCTGCGTTGCGTCGGCGCGTTAAACCCTACAATCAATCAATGAATCAATCAATCAAACCGACGGGATGATTGCAAATAAAGCATAGCCACGTTTTGTAACAGCAGTTTTAGTGCAGAGAGATGCGTCCAATGTACGGCAGCCATTTTTTAAAGCGAGGGTTTCTCTGTCTCACTGATGGCACCACTTTTCGCGCAGAACACGCTGCAAAACAACCAAGTTAAACAAAACGATGATGATGATAAGTGAAAGCACATGAAGTGCCTCAAGAAAAAAAAAACGCTTCCGCAATAGAAATCGAACCTGGGATCCCGCGTTATGAAGCTGACTCCTATCCGATCGCGCTATTCTTAAACGGACATGGCAGTTTGGATTTTGGACTTTGGCATTGACTCAGGTTCCACGGGAGAAGGTATTACCTTTTACCCATCATTCTCTTTAGAAAGGGTAGATAATATTTTTAATTCCAAGAAACAAGCCAGATTTTTTTCACGTTCATAGAGGATGTTCAACGTCTTCAGAAACAGGCACTACGTCTGATCGCCTTCCCTCCATTTCAATCGCCTTCTACGCCACTCTTTATTCATTTTTCCGTGCTTCCAATTAATCATTTATTCACTCTAACGTTAGCTATACTGATGTAACGCCTCATTTATCATCGTCTGTGTATTTCAGGGCTATCCACACATCATCTTGTCAATACTAATAACACCAGATTTTTAGCCTTTCACAATTTACTTCTCCCTAAAGTGCGTAGCAATTATGGAAAACTGACTCTTAAATTTACAGGTGTATCCGTTTTGAACAACGTACCACTTGAAATAAAGTTATGTCCCATATTCTATTCGTTTCGCAAACTCTTTAAAGAGTACCTAATCACAAAACGTGTTGTTTGTTAAACTCTACCGTCGTGCCATGCTTCTAATTTATACCATGTTAGTATTTCTTTTACTCACTATACCACGTGCTGTTACACAGAAATTTTCTTGCTTTGTTGTTATGAAATTTCACCCATTATTTGTCTAATTCGTAGAGAGTGTTTTTAGTGCTTGCTGCGTTTTTATTACACTAGACTTATTTTCTAACGGAGATCCCCCCGACAGTTTTCTAACTTCAGGACCTCCTCTCTAGTGTAACATTTTATTCATGTAAATGTATACATTCATGAAATAAAGTTTGATTGATTGATTGATTGACTGATTGAAATGATCCAGCAGGTCCTAAACAGACTAAAGAACTCGAGTGCGATACGCTTTTGAAATGTGTAAAACATGTAATATAAGTTGCACACGGAAGGGTTTTTATGACGTCCGCTATTTAATCGCCATGCCCACCTCTGAAACGCGACTTGTCATATTCTTTTGTTCGTCTCCCTAGCAACAGATGACAGTAAGTGTTGGCGAGCTAGTTTCTAATGCAAATGCTCTGCCTTTCTCTGAAGTGGACGTTGCCAATACCTAACGTTGCCCAAGGACATATATGGAGAATAGAGTAGAAAAGGGCTGTTATGTAGACACTTGTCGCACCGAGATGTGCAACGCTGCAACATTGCAACATTCTAAAGCGGCTGCGCTCCTTCAGCCGCCAAATGCAACCTTCTGCTTGCTTTTGACCCCCTTTTTCCAACCAGCTGTTCCGGCGGAAACGTGTTTTACCTGAATGGCTTCAAAAAAATTCCTCAGGCCCTTGAGATAACAGGCAGTCCTTCAAACAGCCCGTTTTCAATTTTTCACAAAGAATGCTATGCAATATGTCGCCGCTTCTAGGTAAAAATGTAAACAAAGAAGATCAGAGAAACGAGAACGTGCTACAAAGAAGATGTCGATAAGCGTGCCTAGGCGTAGAGGGTCCACGTGTTGCGTTTTCTGCCTGGGGGTATCACGTCGAGATACAAGAACAGCTATTCTGCAAAGGATGTCTCTTGTTATTACTGCTAACGCATTGAGTTGATTATTCAGCTAAATATACCGCGATCCCCGAAGAGTAGGCAATAAATTTACATTGAGTGTGGAACGTTTTATAGCGCGTGCCTCGAAAATAAACCACGAAAGAATTCAGAATCGTGGGCATCGCGAGCGGGACTCCGTTGCACGTGCCTCCAAAATAAATTACAGAAGTGCGCCCAAACCCATAGTTGGCGTCAACGGCTTGAGAGCGTGGTATAGAGGTCGGGTGGCAATATATTCTGATTCTTCTCAAATGGCAAGAGACGTAATGGATTCTGAAGCATCTTCGTCCTCGGCGCCCTCAGCTTTGACATCAAAAGCTTCAAAAGACGGCCGACAACGGCTGTCTAGGCCCTGGTTGGCAAGAGTGAACAAATATTCTGGCACGAGCGAATAGATTGGGAGAACACCAGAAATATCGTGAAATTGGCAAAGAAAAATACATTTGAGCCATTCCGCGCGGTGAATGTGTATGACCAGAGAAGTTGTGGGACACGCAATTTCAAACAGAAGTAGGATCCCAGCACGACCATAGATTTTTACCGTATTACTCGAGTCCCCGTCGTGGCAAGACCTCTTCTCTTCCATTAGCACGCGAACGGTACTGCTGAGATAATTAGCCGCGAACGATATATCAATGGCGCGGCGCCATTGTCGCGTGCTCGCTCGGCAGACTTTAAGCCCCTGTGGACGCCGTTTTGTGTCCCGGCCCACGCCTACTTTGGCAGGAGTTGCATATACAGTAGACTCGCGATAACTCAAAGTCGGATAATTCAAACTTTCGGTTATTTCTGATTGTATAGTTTAACGCGGCGACGCAACGCAGGTGATGAGGCGTGGCGTAGTGGAGGGCTCCGGATTAATTTTGACCACCTGGGTATCTTTAACGTGCGCTTAAATCTCGTACATACGGGTGTTTTTGCTTCTAGCCTCCATCAGAAAAGCGGCCGCCGCGGCAGGGAATCTAACCCGAGTCCTCGTGCTCAACAGAACAACGACTTAACCAATGAGCCACCGCGGCGGGTCTTTCGTTTAATTCAAGCAAATGTCAACATTTTGGTTAGCAAACAATATTTTCAATGTAATTTAAAGCCACCTAATTCAATTCGCTTAATTGCGTAAACTCGGGTACTTCGTACTTTTTGCTTGTTGTAGCCCGAAAATATTTGCGGAATTCGCTAATTCTTGCTGTATATTTGCATTTCTATATCACTACAGTCAAAAATAAAGCTGATTACCCGCATACACGCACCAAATCTGAACCGCACCGCAAACAATCGCGCGTGGATTAAGGAACAAAGAAAGAAAAAAAACAAAACAAACAATATGCTGGCATCGAAACCGTCATTTGGTTTGAAGTCTCATGCAAAAACAAAGCAGTCATTAATTCGTGATTTATTTTCAATGTGTAAATAGCACATCAGTTCTCTGTGTGAATGTTGTATTATTAAATATTTGTGAATGCTTCTGTATAAGACAAATTTGCATGTTGCCCCGAGTCATAGTTAACGAACTTCTGATAATTCAAACTTCGGATAATTCTAACCAAATTCTAGGGTCCCCTCGGGTTGTAGTTATCGCGAGTCAAGTGTGAGCAAGCAAACACGTAAAACAACAAACGCACACACACGAGCGCCTCGAGCTGGAAAGACACTTGGCCCTACTTTTTAAGGTCCAGCGCAGGTGACTGCTGCCACTCTGGTGAATACGGGGGAACAATCCGAGCATATCGTTGGAGCAGGGAAAGAGGGCAGTGTTTGTGTTACGACCCAACAAAAATAAGCGCTACGCTAGCCACTGCCACATTCATCACAAACCATGCCAAGAGACGTGAAACCGAGGAGCTCTCTTAGCACGAACCCTATTCGCCGCGGTGGCTCAGTGGCTAAAGCGTTGCGCTGATGAGCACAAGGTCAAGGGTTCGATTGCCGGTCGCGGTGGCCGCGTTTCTGATGGAGGCGAAAAGCAAAAAATTGCGCCCACCTCCCCGTGAGGGGAACCCTGTGTAGATGCGACGCATCGTGGGGTTCACTTGGTGTTTCCGTTGGATTGATTCTGAAATCGCGTGAAACGTGTCGGGAACGCGTATGATTATTATGTTTTATGATTATTATTATGTTTTATTGGCCAATCTTGGTCAATCTCTCTAAGTGGTATTCTTGGGGCTTCGCTGTCGCAACGACCTTTACTCCATCATTGTTGCTGTAAGTGGTAGCTTCTTTTCTTTTATTGCAAGTGTTAATCATTGCCCCATCATGCGTTGTATCAGTAGCATCTTGACGTAGTTTGAATGAGTCAAGGCTATAAGGCGCGTTCGTAGCGTTTGATTCTGTCTCGGTTTCGTGGCGCAGTAGGACGAGCACCATGTACCTCGCGCTCCGCCCACACGATCGTGGGATCGAAACCGGGTGCCGCTAACTATTTTTTTATAGTGTAGGGGGAGGGGTGTGGACGGACAACAACGCCGTATGGAGGGACAAGGCGAGTGAATGAGATGCAGTCGCATCTAAAACGCCCGTGTTAACGAAATTTCGGCGCACGTTAAAGATCCCCAGGTAATCAAAATTAATCCGGAGCCCTCTACTGCGGCGCGCCTCATCGCCTGCGTTGCGTCGGCACGTTAAACACTAAAATCGATCAAGCACAAACCCTCAGTCACCCGTCGCAAGCGATGGGAGTAATGGGGGCTCGCCGACAGCGACCCAAACGCCGAGCGTTGACGAACCAAGATACAAGGACCCGTTCACGACATTTGTGAAACATCTTGTTGCCGCAACAGTATACAGCTCATGAATGATAGGCTCAGGAATTATAAACGGAGAACTTCGCAAGGATTCCACACAGCCGCACATGCCCCGCAACTCTAAAACGCGTCAAGCAACAAATGCTTACGCATTCTCTACACCATAACTGCTCTGGCAACCTTGTCGCTTTTTTTTCACGAAGGTGGGCGTGCAGGGGTTCATGAGCATAGAGTAGTGCACACAAAACTGCGTGAAAAAAGATACCGAAAAGCTGTCTATTGCCACAGCCTCAGCATGCCCGTTTTCATTCTGTTGTTTTTTTCCTCACGGCTAATCGAAACGACGTAGTATAACAAAAAGAATATCAGGTAAGAAAGTAACGAAAGGAAAGTGGTACGAAAATAAAGCAGTCAGGAAAGCACGGGGAAGGCAGGCACGATGGCCAGTTTTCTCCGGAACACTTAGTAAAAAGCGTGTTGCACACTTTTCTTGCACCCAGTTGGCGTAGTCATCCGGCTCATTCGACCTTAAACCAGTCTAAACTTGACTCTACTCTCCAACCTTTCCAAGCTGACCGTGCTTCTTGGGCAAAAGCGGTGTCCAAAATCAGACAAAGTTTGGCGGCGCCAACAGCAAAATTGATAATATTCTTGAAATAAATTAGTTATTTTCTCTCACCAAGTGAATTGTTGCTAGCCCGTTATTGGTCAATCTCTGATTCAGTGTTGCACAGTCTCGATATTATTTCTTCGTGGGCACGTGCCTTAGGTGCAAAAATTGTCACCGGTTAAGAGCAAATATCTTACATAAATCAGGTACGTTCTGTCCGGTCAAGCTGTCAGCTTGGTATATGTTAGGAGTGTGCCAATCGTCCTCCCGCCACGAATGCCTGTAGGCATTCCAGACGAGGCGAACAACTTAGCTAGGTTGCGGGGCAAACGTCTAATAGGGCTATAGGGGCACTTATTTGAATAGACCTATAGGGCACCGTGCATGCCCAGTCAGCCAGCGATAGCATTTATTACTCTATGCACAGTATCACGAGCCCACCTTTAAAAACAAAAGCATTTGTAGGAGCTCTCACAGGAACTCTAAGGCATGAGGCATCTGTTTCCCATGTATCTTTAGCAACTCACAGGAAGGTCTCCACGCCCGTATTCTAACGACACAACCACAGTATTACCACTCTTGCGAGTTATTACGCATCTTTTAAACACATAAGAATTTCAAAAGAAGTCGAAATGAAACTCCGGTTCAGCTACTGTTTTCATTCAACGAAACGTTTTCCTACGTGCCAGAAGAACATAAAAAATTAACATATATCATTTTGTTGTTCAACCAAATGGTTTTACAGCATTTAGGGTCTGTAAATTGTAGGACACACAGGAACTCCAACAGTACGGTAAGTTTAGCAGGTTATTAACATTTTGTTGCCACAGCGCGTTACTCATGAAGTGCTGTATTAGCGAAACAAACCGTGAAGAGACGGGTGGAACGAGTCGGCACAGTGTCATCGCTGCTTGAAGAGCTGTGATGAGCAGCAACTGCAGCCTGGAGCGCTCTCAGTCATGGTAGTTTTTTTTTCAAATGGAGGCGAGAGGCAAAAGCTGCAATGTGTCAAAATGTCGGTGAATGTTAAAGATCCCCGTTTGGTCAAAATTAGTTTAGAGCCATACGCTGCACGCGCCGCAAAGCCCAGGTTTATTCTCGGCACGTTAAGCAAGAAACATTTGATTAAAAATATATGAGAGAGTCTGAAGAACAGTTTAGGAAACAAATTGCTGGTGCGAAATTTGTATCTGAAACCATAAATATTTATTACTCAGCTATAAGAATATTAACAAACCTCAGGTGATCCTATATGAACTCGCTAATTTAAGGCTTGCCGTCTTCGACTTCAAAATAACGTGTGAACCAAATTTATTGACCATGAAAGGAGTACATTAGTTTGATAGTACAGAAAGAAGAAACGTTTTGCTAGTTTTGTCGACGCGCAGCAGAGTTCAACGTTCTAGAACAACCATCTTGTACTTCTTGCCTTATGTGAAAGAGCACGGGACTCGCAACAAAGAGAAAGACTTGGTGGTGGTTCAGGTAAAATACCGATGAGTCTTTTCAGAAAAGGCGTCCAAGTATATTGTATAAGCACTTTTTCCGATCACGCATAATATTGTCGAGGTTGCTGCTTTATACAAAAAGCGAAAGCCTATAGAAACGCTGGTGTATCCATTTATGCCCTAAAATGGGGGTATTGTCGTAGCACTTTCTCAGAAGCAATTGCCACTCCTAAACAATCCAAACAAACTCATTTGCGCCACTTCTATTGCGCGCATCTGCAGTAGGAATGACGTTTAGACAACTAAATAACTGTGAACCACAAACACCATATCCTATTTGTGACGAGATAGAGCTCAAAATTAGGTTTCGGCTTGGAGAACCGCTGGTGCACAACCTTTTCACATCTCGTGGAATATCTATAGAATGAAAAACGCAAAAGTATCTAAATTTAGTTAAATATGCCGTCATGACTTGTAACAAGCTGATTGGCTTCTATTTCGCTTGACTAATTAAAGCAGCCCTTAGTTAAGCAGCGCATTCCGTGAGGCCCACCTGCTTTCCCTGCGTGGAAGGCGTCGTGGTATGGTATCCTCTGCACAATGCCGGCAAGCCGGAACCCTGTGAATGCATGGACCGGATCGTTGCGGACGACGTCGACAGCGATCCTCTCAGAAGCCTCCGCATCGCTCTCACGTTCCTCGAAGATGGCCTCCGATAATGAGTAAAATAGAGGGAATGCGTGAATAACCACGAAGAACGTAGTTGACGTTTCGTTATACCTTTAGAATTATTGCTTACTTCTTATTCAAGCAATGGAAGTGCAAACAGGTCGCCCTTTTGTTTCAACTCGTTTCTGTGACACTGCCTTAATGGTCTTGAGCACCGACACTCTCAGCCTAAGACGAACGCCGGAGTACTCCTCTAAAACAGCTCGTAGTACAATGCGGCTCTTCAAGATCACGTAACTGAGAGACATGCCGTTTCCAATTTCATTATGGCGTTTACGAAGTTCTCTGTTTCAATATGTTACGTTGTCGATGTGACCATTCCATAGGCCCTAATCGCCAGGTTTCTTGGAGGAGTTTATACTTCTCAAGACTTATCGTGTAATTCCGATCCACCTACAGGCGTTATTGGTTTTGTCAAGTGCCATGGCGGCGATTCTACGCTTGAAAATTTTCAATGTTACTACCGATGCAAGATAGTCTTATAACGTATGTCCTCCAGAAAATAACATTTATCTCTGTGCCTAGTTGTGTCCAAAGAAAACTGTGAATCTGGCCCGACCTTTTTAATAACTTTTCATGCAAATGGCCGTGTTTGAGAAAGAGCCCTGAGGCCCTTTCTGGCTGCATTTCTGTTTCATCACCTGATATAATCGCTTAGCCACAAGGTACCTCATCGAATACAGCAGCGCTCAGTTTCACGTAAGTGGCACTATGACGGAAAACTACCTAAAAGATGACTGCTGCATAAGAAAAAGTTTCTTGCATGACGTGGTGATGGTGACAAAAAGCTAACTGCGCCAGCCAGTACGTCATAGACATGTGAAAATACTCCTAACCTTTCCTATACCCAGGCGGGGCCAAAATCACTTCGCGCTCTACTCTGGAAAGCCAAAAAAGAGTGCATCCAACAGGAAAGACACCTCTCACCGAATCTGTTTGAATAACAGAATTCAATAAGTGTCTCAACAGCTGAGGTGACGTCGTAAGCCAAGTCGCGCATGACAGACAGAACAGGCCGCCGAGAGCTCTGGGTGACAAGCCAGCATGTAAGCATAGTGGTGATTTCTCTCTGTTAGTTGCCCGCGATCAATACGTCTAGCCCTCTTATCGGCCCCTGTCAGACTTTTCTGGGGACTGGACATCTTACTTCACGATGCCATTTTCTCCTGAGTGAATAGTTAATGCATGAAGAGAAGAGAAGGAATTCAAAAAGATTCCGACGTCTCGCCGTATAAAAGGCGCTTGGGCGATGATGGCCTCTGAGACATCTTTTGTCTCATTAGGGTTTCGCTATGCGGTCTCTGACGCCGTATGTTTCGAATAGTTGTATAAAGACAGTCAGACAGAGCCGTCGATGTGAGCATTTCTTGCGAAATTTAGGGGCGTGTGATTTTGTTTATGCAATACTGGGACCATTTACTAAACGAGAAAGCTTGCGTTCAGCACTAGTTTCTATTCACCTCCTTTTTGTCCAGTTCAATCATTCCAAAATTATTTGTCATAAATCATGCGGCTGCGCTGGCGACAGCTGATTTAGTCCCATAAATAGTTCGAAACGTTAACCGTTCAGTATCTTGTTAAAGACATATTTTATTGCTCGTCCTGCAGTAACACAGTCGTTGTGTCAGCAAATTTTACCGAATCTGTAGGAGTAACCCCGGGGCCTATCTGCCGTATGCGTACATTCGCCGGTTTAACGGACAATTTGGTTGCCTCTGTGGCCATTCTTGAACACACTGCGAAAGGTTTGAAGCATCCAGAATGTACCTTCGATTTGTTCGATCTGTTATTATTAAAAGTTCATTTTTGTGAAAATGGTAAACTGATTGTGGTTTATCAAGCCATTCGTGCTGTATTTGTGCACTTCGCGAAGCTATCAGTAGAGCGCAGTTTGTTTCGGATTTCCGACAGACAGTTCCAACGTTTTTATCATTTTCAGAAACATCCGCTCCACCCCTGTTTTGTAAATACACGGGGGGAAATCAACAAGCGCCGTAATTTCTGATGAAATCAATCAGAAGTAAGTATCAATCCTTATCGGTAATGAGCTTCGCTACACAATGTCTGCGTCTGCAACAGCAATGATGAGTGTGATGGGATCTTTTGCCGCATAAAAGCTGCAGCCATATAAGTGGCCTTGATAACCCTCTTGAGCTTTAGTGTAGGCCACTGAAATTTCTAATATCCTCTCGCACACGCGGCGAGCATACTGTGTTATTTATCTGCGTTTGCAGCTACACTATCAACGAGAGTGCGGCCTTTTAACTCTACAAATGGAGGACAACTTTATTCTAAACAAGTGTCACGATAAAAACTGCACTCTGAATGTGTGGACATGAACAGGTGACAAAGAACAAGCAGATCCCTTAAAAGTTTGAGCTTTTTCTGCGCAGTAAGAAGGGAAAAATGGATGCGGTTTCGCTTAAAAGAAAAAGTGGTAAATTCGCCGATCCGAGAGCCATATCTGAGCGGGAAGCAGACTGAAGCCGAATGAACATGACAGTGGAATCGGATACCTCTGAAGGAACCGAAGCAATGTTAGGGAGAAAATTGTTCCCAGAAAAAAAAAGATGAAAATTGCGCCTGTATACGCAACAGATGAGGCGCTTAGGATTTGCCTGTGCGTTCTCCGCTCTTTGCTGAAAAACACCACGGAATTGTTTAGGATACCTCTGAAGGCAAAGAAGGTCTTAAATTTAACACACCACTCTTTAAGTACGTATTTACGCGTGTTCTATAGAAAGCATTGCATTCTGTTACAACCAATAGATCTCACAAAACGCTGTGTAGATGTTTTAGAAGCCTGCAGTGGGTAACGCATTGGGGCACAGGAATGAAAATATACGCCTGATGACTGTTTTTCAAGGTAGAAATTTCAACACAATAGCACACAACAACACATAATCACACAACTTGGTAGAATATTCTCGGTTACCAATGAAGTCTTAGACTTGGTGGCCTTATTGGAGAGGAGGGAAACAAAACGGAGTAAAAGCATGTATACCTAAGCCAGACAAGCTGCGCACAGTTTGATAGATATACAGCTCAATGCATTCAGGTTATGGTAGGCTTACGGTTCAGTGGGGGGAATGTGCTCTGCATAGAAGTGGTTCATATGGGTAATGTGGCCGCGCTTGCTGACGACGCTCGTTGGATCGGGGGTCACCTCATTTGGCTGTATACGCGACGGAATTCATCCATCACCCGTATTTATAGGAGAAAAGCCTCTTAGACGGTTAATGCGGCAGGACGCGTCTATGAATGTGTCTTCTACTTTGAGACGTGCTGGGATGAGTGTCGTGACGACAAAAATTTGGGACCTCCTCTAAGAAGTGTGTTTTATATTAGCCCCGCTTACGATGGTTAGTACGAGCATGACGGTTAAGTGGTTGGTTTTCAGATAAGGCCAGCAGCAGCGTTCGCATTTCGATGATGTCTTAAGAAATTTAGGGCTGGTTTTAGGTAAAATTTTGAGCCACATTTAGACGCCTTATCTCAGCGAGGATCGACTTGCTTTCATGGTTAGACCATTATTTGCTAGAAGGGAACATTTAAATTTTTCCTTTTGTTGCAGCAATCACGGTATGGAATATAGTGCCTTCTCACATCGCCACAATACCCCATTGGTCTTCTTTCATGGCGCTGTGGAAATCTGTTGTGAAGCTGTTTGGCATAGTTGTCATTTTGTTTTCTTTCTTGTTTCCGATAAAAAATATTCTGAACTGGATATTGTAATTACACGAAATGCAACCACGCCTTTATGTAATACCCACAGTACTCGTAATCAGAATATTTTATAAATAAAATAAATATGCACAATATATTTACTCCGATGTCTTGGTATACTAGGTTATTTTTTACAACCTTTATAACACCGCTCCCCAGTACTCGCAGCAATACCCATTTTCATCGACATAGATCGCGTGCACATCCCACAAGCTGCGTTCACTATTTCCTTATAGCCGTGACACCATTCGTGCTAGCTTTGCACTTGAAGTCTTGGCCACACAACGCCTGAGCTAGAACCCAAACACCTGAGCTGGGTCATGTATAGGAAAAATGAATGTTTTCGGCAACTTCCGCTCAGCTGGTTCCTTCCACGAAGGCACGAAGCTTATGACCTATTCTTTACTTAGCATGTTATTTCAATATAACCGCTTACGTGTTTTCATTTTGGTTTAATATTTTGTAGGCACTAATTGCCCGTACAAAACTCATGGGAAGGTTGGCGAGCGATACTGCTCATGTTTACTCAAGAGTTAAGTTAATCAACACGACAAGTGGCGAAATTGCCACAGTATTGGCGCAATCGGCAAAACAATGTGTCGACAGTAAGGCGCCGTGCTGAGGAAATGTGGGAGATACTTTTACTGCGTCTTTTGTTTAGAAACATCTGTCTTAGAATAGCGTAGTATGATGCCGCAGACAGTCTGTCTTTGTGACATGGGACCTTATCTTTTCCTTAGCGCAAAAAGGAAAACGGGGAAGGACAGCTTGAATTTTCTCCTTGAACAAAGAAAAATTCATTTTCCCCAAAAATCAAAAGCCGAAGCAGCTTGAAGCCCCATCAAATTTATGTTAAAAGAAGTAATTCAACGTCTATTGTTCATTTAACACCGAATAGTTAGGCAGAGCTTTAGCCGTGCGGAAACTTCTTGCTTGTAGTGGTGGGAAGGCAACATACCCTTTTTATCACTCATAATTTTCTTTTTAAAATAAAGGATGTAGACTTTAAAACAAATTGTCCCGTATCGTACCCAGTTTAATTCACCGCAGCCGCGCTGCACTTCTAGTCCTCCAAACCTTGGAATTTTTGGGTTACCCCGTTTTTAGTATCCGCAAATGTTTGAAAATGGCATGCTTTACATTCATGTTTGATCATGAGTGTTAGAAGAAAGCCGGAGCACATGAAGATCCGTTTGGCGGAAGCCTTAGCAAACAACAATACTTTATTGTCTGAAAAACGTTTTTTTGAAATAAAGTGGCATGAGACAAGAAGCGTTGTAATTTTTCAGACAAGTGAGCACAATGTCTGACCACTCTTTTTCCTTGACCCAAATGAGTCTGAAACCTGCGGACTCAAACGATGCAAGTTGAGCTGAAAATGATAAATGAAAACCACAATATACTGCTTCACATTTCAGGGCTGCTTACAATTTTCACATCAGCGCCTGTTCTTGGTACTTGAAAATTTAAAAGCGCCTGTTTTCCCGCAAAAAATTCCGATTCTTTTAGAATGCTTCCTGCGCTCGGAGCACTTCCGAAACTGGTGCGGAAGTGCCTTCATAGAGCTTTGGTCACTTTCCGATCGCAATACAGAAATCGGCAGGCTTGTGGGAAATGGTAAGGTACACAGTAAAGATTGTTGTGGTTCGTTTCCCGGAAGTGCGGCGTTGATCAGGAACCCAATCGCCCAGGATCCGGTTGATTGGCAGGAGGCTGGCAGGGCAATCGTGTTGATGTTCTTGGAGACGGTGGTCGAATTGACGAACTCGAGGCGTTGGGTTGATTAAGTGAAACGAAGAGTTTATATACAGCTATTTACAGTGGGAAAACTGGGTACATGAGTAATAAAAGGAAAAACTTCAAACCTCAGCTAGACGCTAGCTCCAAGTGCGCACAAATCACTCGAGCCTCTCAACTTCGTCTAACTCTCCTATCCTCGGAGCGTACGCAAACCGCTAGAGAAACGACGGCCGAGACTCTGTCTCGCCGCAGGATCCGTCTAGTTGCCCGGTACGGCGCTGTACCCTAAGCTTTCGACGCGATCCTAACCTCTAGCCTAGGGGGCTCACAAATCCCAACCTAGCTTTAACGGTCGAGACTCCTTGTCACGCCGGGAACTGCCCAGCTCAGCGCTCAGACAAGAACGATTTCTAACGGCCAAGTTCGGCCTTATAACACCTCGAGCTCAGGCTCTCTCGGGAACGCCCCTGTAGCATTCGTACACGCGTAACGGAGTACCCAAATTTACGTAGACAGCTGTCACTCAGTGCGCTACGGAATATTCAATGAGTCGCCGCCATCTTTGGGTCAACGGCCCGCTGGCGGGCCACCAAGCACACACGACCCCGAAGGGTGAGGGCGAAAGGCGGCGACTGTGCGTCGTGCTGACCGGAGTGCGTTAACTATGGAGGCTCGCGCGGCGCTCGTTCCGACATCGGTATTCACACCTCCCCCGCGCGCCACGCCGATGATTCTCCGAACACGGCGGCACCGTCTGCGTCCTCAACGGGGGCTATTCCCACGACGCTCCACCGGCTGGACAATCCGGCGCCCGTCCGCGCCGGGACGGATTGGCGACGGCCACTCTGTAGTATAGGCAGTGCTTCCCAGACAGGGTGGCGAGTTCTCGCGCGCCGCCCGGGCGCTTGGCCACTGACCTCATCAGTGGGTCTTACAAATCCGTCGACACCGACTGCGTTCTGAATGGGGGATCATCCAAGCGGAATCCGTTGGCCGGACTATCCGGTGCCCATGCGTGCGTGACGAATTGGCGGCGGCTGCCGCGTAGAGTCCACAGTGTTGAGCCGCCAGACAGAGTGGCGGGTTCTCACGCGCAGCCTGCGCGCCTGGCCACTGACCTCATAAGTGGACCTTACAATACACCAATACTTATTACGGCAAATTTTCGTGATATATTTTTATTGTTCATCATACAGACGCACCATGTTTTCGAAACTCTAATCAATTTTGTGGCAATTGTAGAAAACCTAAATGTCCGCGTTGTCAGTGCTACACAACCATCTTACAGCAATAACAAACACGATGCAGCAGCATTATTGGTTTTCGCGCGTTGTTTCCAAACTCATCAGTATTGTGCCACACTGCTTACATCCATGTTTACTCCTGTAAAGTTTTCCCTCTTAGCATTAAATCATCTTGTTTCTATTCGCTTTCGCCTGAGTTCGAACTTCTTTTCTCAAGTGGTGAACGATCCCGCACAGACTAGATACAGTCTAAAGTGATAGGTGGAGTCGCCAGCCGACTCGTAAGACACTCAGTATACCTCAATCATTGAGGGGTGCTGAATTCGCGGCTTTATTGACCTCCCTCTCACGCCAGTGCAGCGGCAGATGAGGCGAAATGGTTGGGCTGCTGCTACAGCCCCCGCCGTTGTCGACGAGGAGCTGTATGAGCCCGTCAGGAAGGAGCGTACCCGGTAGGCATACAGGCCCCTATGCCCCTTCATAAAGAGAGCCCAACGCACTGGCTTTGCTGGATAGCCACCTGGAACAACGACTCCGGCAGCTACCACTTGGCTGAGTTTTCGCTGGGTAGTAGAGATGTGTAGTCACGATATCTACCTTGCAATCCTAGCAACGTACGACGATTCGGTGTGCAAAAATAGGTACGTGTACCTAGAACGAGAAATTTTGGCGCTGTTTTCGCTAAGAGTCCAGGACTCACAAATGGTTCAACCCCACAAGTTATCTTCACTGCCGATTGCTAGTATTTATTTTCAGCGCGACTAAATAATGTAAACAATGCATCTTGGTGGAGAGTAAAAGTGCTCGAGGATTGCAAATTTACATTTTAACACAGCTTGAAGCGGTCCCCTCTCACAAGTCTAGTCTTATTATGCGCCGGTAGCTCTGAAAACTAGCACACGAAGTATTCGCGCTTCGTCGCCACACCGCGCAAGCTGCTTGCTGTTTTTTGTTAGCTTTTCTTGAAAATCCAGTTTAGTTGACTTGTTACAACTTCTTTTTGTGCAGAACCTTTACGGCAATTCACCATGAAGCAATATTTGTTTCCCCATTTCTGGCTTTAAAAAACGAAAAAGCACTGCGTTCCACTCAGCGCACGCCCGAAATTGATCATTCCCGAGAGACCATCGGTCATTTGCTGGACTCGACGCGGAAATGCTCCTGCTCTGGCTTTAGGCCACACCAGCGTTCTTCAGACTTAGAGCTTTGTGTTTGTGACGGTAAAATCAAGAAACCTATAAAATTTGTGGGATTCCGTCTGAAGACCGATGATTGATGACACAGAACCAGGAGCTCTCACTAGCCGCAGAGAAGCACAGCGATGTGCTTGCAAACAAATAAAAACTGGAAGTCAGAAAAAAACCTTCTAATTGGCCGAAGCACAAAATATACCATAAATAAGGGGTATTTGCTGTGAACAGACATTTCATATTTTAAACGCATACACTTATGGCTTAGGTCACATGTAATTTCTAAAACACATTAATAATATATGAAATTATTGCTGTGGGTTACGGTTTCTTCAAACATTTCAGAACAATGATGTGCTTGCTTGTACAGTAAAACCTCGTTAATTTGCATTACAAGGGAGTGAAAAAAAATGTCCCAATGATCCGAATGTTGAATTATCGAACGAATACCATAAACGCGCATTTTGAATTCTTTGATTCCATGCCTACACTTTGAGAAAAAGTCCGTGACGCTTGTTTTTTTTTTGCCAACAGCTTAGCCGAACAGACTAATTTGCGGGCATGCAACAATCCCTCTAGCGCGAGCGTATTGCCTGGAACATCGCAACAAAACTCCTCTAGAACGACAAGAGCGTCCGCGGCTTCTTATGCGGTACAACGCACCGGGTGTAGCAAATCGCACGGGTTTTTTTGTCCGGTGCCTCATCCGCCACACAGAGAGCAGCGCTGATGATCTCGTCATCGGTCAACTGGCCGGTGACGTGTAATGCCGTCATCAATTGCAGCGGAGTCGGCAAGCTGCACTTCAAAAGGAAGCAGGCCAAGAAACGCCATATCGACCTCCTCCTCTTGTAGCCCTGCAGGCTCCGGGTGGCGTTCCGGGTATTTTAGGTACCCCGGGCCGCAGAAATGCACTGTGGCGAAAACAGTTCGCCGCTACTTGGGGCGGCGTATTTGACCACATGTGCGCCAACTTGTTTCAGTTGCACTGTCCTTTACTTGCCGCCAGTCCGAATTAATCAGTGCGCGTGGAATTTTGCGTTGAATTAGCGAATGTTTGTGGCCTTGGGGTATGCACATTCTCAAAGAGACGGTGTGGAATGACGAAATTTTCGAATTTACGAAATAACGCATGACGAATTAACAAGATTCCACTGTAGTATTGATGAGAAAGAACATAAACCTAACAATTCTTACTCGCTATGAAGTACATTAACCGAACGAAGATACAAGACACACAGTGAGTTTCTTTTCTAGCCCGGCGGTCCTTCTTCATTCCGCTTTCTCTTGGGCAGCCATATTGATTTTTTTGGTTTCAGCCGGCGCTTGGTTTCTACCATTGCAAAAATAAAAAAAAAATGTTAGGCTAAATGCACGGAATGTTACGCTAGGATCGTGCAGAACCCAATGAGAAGAATGCCGGACGCACACACAGAACGGAATGTATTTACAACATATTTAGCCACTCAAGGAGATGAAGGTCACTCAAAAAAAGAAATGTTCGCAAAACGGGTTCGGTTAGCTTTCCACGGTAGTGGCTGTCGCTAGACCCGCAAAACAGTTGCGTTGAGCACGGCTCACAGGTATGTCTCGTTGGGGCGAAGTGGTCGTCGAGGGTGAGGCTCGCTAACTTGGCCGGCCGCTTCACGGACAGGTCACCAACGAGCTGGTGTGGGACGCTCCGGAACACCTCCGCGACCAAGCACACCAGGCCCGGAAGCCGTGGCCAGGACTTAGCAACCCGGCGGTCCGAGATGGAGCATGGAGCCGCTGACGCACCACGAACGCAGCAGCAGGAACCCTGGCTCGAGCCGGAACGTGACGACGCGGCAGAGCCTTGCGATCACTCGTGCCCGAGCCGCACCCAGACGGAAGCTCGCCTGGTCACCGATGGCGACGGTCTCGTAGCGGACGGCACGTCGACCGGACGTCTGACGTGGGAATGCCCAGTCCAACCGTGCCCTGTCTCGGTCGCCCTGCGCTTCCCGGGTTCGCAGCGCTTGCTCGCACCACGCCCTCGTCTTCTTCTTCTTCGTGGCGTCTTTTTCCCAGCGGCCACTTGGTGTCTCCCGCGATGTGAAATCTTCTTTCACTACTTTCACCGTGCCCCCTCCGAGCCACTCATCACATCACCCCCACCTTAAGAAAGTTGTTAGGGGACCAAAGAACTATTCTACTAATCCCTAGGCAGGGCAAAAAAAAGTGGCACTGATAACAATGCAATCACGGGCAGGATGCCGTCACTTAACAATAAACTACGATGAACGACGTTATGTCACCGTCAAGTTACACACGCGCCCGCACAACACGACACTGCTGGACGCCTGTTCACTTGCGGGAAACTTTGTGTCGTCGGCTTCTCTTGTAGGTGCATGGAGTATGCCACCAGAAACAAGGTTGCGTATCCAGGTGTCGGAGTCTAGATTGTGTATCGTGCCTGCTTGCATCACCTCCTGGGTTGTCGCAAGTTGCGGCATTGGGAGCGTTGAGCAGAAATGCCGCAGCAACTTGCGGTTCAGGCGTTTTCCGGTTGCAGACGTTGCATGATCGCACGAAACGCTTCACATCTCGTCCCAAATCCGGCCAGTAGAATTCTTCTAAAATCCGATAAGTAGTTTTCCGGATGCCGGCGTGTCGAGGCATGAGGCGCTCATGCGCGGCTCGAAGGACTGACTCTCTGAAGGTCTGGGGCATCACTATTTGCTTGAACTCATTTCCATTTGAAAGGCGACAGACCCGATACAAGAGGTCCTCACTTTCGAGGAAAGTGTAGTGGTGGCCTCTTGCAGAGCGAGACTCCTTTCCAACTTTCCGGTAAATAGACCTCAAAGTGGGGTCTTCGTGCTGTTCCTGGGCTAGTTTTACACGGTTAAGGTTAGGCTGCCGGAGGAGTGGCGCTCTTAAGCGTATGTCCTGCAGGGCTTCAGCGCTTGCCACGGCGGAAAACAGGTAGTGCGGTTTCGAAGGCAGCGTTCGCCCTAGGCTGCTCGTACCCGTTTCACTGTCGCCAATAACTCCGTACTCCCACTCAAGATCTGGATCGTGAGGTTCCCTTACGCCTGGAATGTTGCCAAGAACCAGGTCGTAAAGGGGACAGGCCATGCAGGCAGCGCTAATCTCTCCTACAAAATACGGCGTCTGTACTTGGATTTTCGCCTCCGGTAGTTCCTTAGCGGTCCCGTCTAGAAGGACAACACGGCGTGTCTTCCCAGTAAAACAGTCGTCGTAGACCAGATCACGGCGGACGATGGCGGTGTTGCTCCCGGTGTCTCTGAGGACTCTAGCGGCTTTACCGAGCACTCGTCCTGGAACCACTGGCAGCCCCTTTACCAGAAAAGGTGAATTCCTGTCGCTGACGTCCTTAGAGTTGGGACCACTTGCTCTCGCGTCCGACGACTGGGCTTTGTAGGACTTGGTTTTGGCGAACCTCCTTGGAGGCTCGTAAATGACACACGCAGCTACCGTGTCTTTGCCTCCCGATCCACCTCGACAGTTATCGGCACTATGACCTGATCTGCCACACTGAGAACAGGTGGTGTTTCCTCTGGCCACAGTGGGACAGTCCTGTGCGCGGTGTCCGGGTCGATCACATAGAAAGCACTTCTGCGGTGTCCTTTTTTGGGTATCAGTTGCCCCCTTGGGATCATCTCGCACGTCAGCAGGAACCTTCCCTAAGTTCGCAAGGTTTTGCGCCTCCAGGAAACGGTCCGTGACGTCTGCCAAGGCATTCAGGGTGACACATTCGCGTTCCTTGAGGAAGACGACGAGTTTGGGGTGGCAACAACTGTAAAATTGCTCCGACAGTACCAAATCGCGGAGACCTTCGTAGGTTTTAGAAATGTTGGTCATTTCCACCCAATGGTCGAAGTAGCTCGACAGCCTGGCTGCAAACTGTTTTCCCGTTTCGCCGTCTTCTGCCCGGGCTTTGCGGAACTTTTCTTGGTATCCTTGGGCAGTGAATCTGAACCGTTGCAGCAATGCCTTTTTGACCTTGCTGTAGTCCAGTGATTCCTCCGCAGTCATCCTCCCAATCACAGTGAGTGCTTCTCCGGACAAGCACATACTAAGTGCAACGGCCCATTTTTCCTGGGCCCACCCCTGTCCGGCTGCCACGCGCTCGAAGCGCTGAAGATACGCGTGAAGATCATCGCGCCTTTCGTCGAATAGGGGTAGGAGCTTTTGCGGATTCATCACTGATACATTGGGGCTAGTTTCACTGTCGCCAGTGGCATTTGCGGTGTTTCGCGATCCTTCTTGAAGACGGATCTTCAGCTCGAGGATTCGCATCTCATTCTCCGCAGCTTCTTTTGCCCTCTCAGCAGCTTCTTTCTCCCTCTCAGCAGCTTCTTTTGCCCTCTCCGCGGCTTCTCTAGCTCTTTCGTCGGCTTCTCGCCTTTCCTCTCTTTCTCGTTCTGCAGCTTCCTTAAGCCTCTCTCTCTCAGCACGCTGCTCCGCACGCTGCGTGTCGATCCACGCCCGAAGTTCCGATCCCGAGAGTCCTAGCTGCGTCCCTATCTCCAATAATTTCTCCACATCCATGTTGTTAGTACACTCACGTCACGAATATGCGCACGGCATCCAACTCAGTTCTGCGGTTGTTAATGGGCGGATCCTGGCAGGCTCGCCACTTTTGTTACGCTAGGATCGTGCAGAACCCAATGAGAAGAATGCCGGACGCACACACAGGACGGAATGTATTTACAACATATTTAGCCACTCAAGGAGATGAAGGTCACTCAAAAAAAGAAATGTTCGCAAAACGGGTTCGGTTAGCTTTCCACGGTAGTGGCTGTCGCTAGACCCGCAAAACAGTTGCGTTGAGCACGGCTCACAGGTATGTCTCGTTGGGGCGAAGTGGTCGTCGAGGGTGAGGCTCGCTAACTTGGCCGGCCGCTTCACGGACAGGTCACCAACGAGCTGGTGTGGGACGCTCCGGAACACCTCCGCGACCAAGCACACCAGGCCCGGAAGCCGTGGCCAGGACTTAGCAACCCGGCGGTCCGAGATGGAGCATGGAGCCGCTGACGCACCACGAACGCAGCAGCAGGAACCCTGGCTCGAGCCGGAACGTGACGACGCGGCAGAGCCTTGCGATCACTCGTGCCCGAGCCGCACCCAGACGGAAGCTCGCCTGGTCACCGATGGCGACGGTCTCGTAGCGGACGGCACGTCGACCGGACGTCTGACGTGGGAATGCCCAGTCCAACCGTGCCCTGTCTCGGTCGCCCTGCGCTTCCCGGGTTCGCAGCGCTTGCTCGCACCACGCCCTCGTCTTCTTCTTCTTCGTGGCGTCTTTTTCCCAGCGGCCACTTGGTGTCTCCCGCGATGTGAAATCTTCTTTCACTACTTTCACCGTGCCCCCTCCGAGCCACTCATCACACGGAACATCAAACCAGCTGTGTTACAAACACTCAATGCGTCTGAAAACCTTAAGTACTTCAACATCGATATACGCGTATGGTAAGATTGCATGTGCGCAAACAAGTTGACTTCTTCATTGGTCGTGGTCTTGCAAAATCATAATCCATTGGCCACCATTTGCGATTCACATTTTATGGACGTCAGAATTATTTTATCCCCAGTGATTGTGTTCTTCCAGAAAGAAATAAGCAAGAAAACACTTCTGGAATCGATTTTGGAAGGACATTGTGCCTCTCATTCTCTCGATGAATGAGATAACACCTATATGCTATAGCGAAAGTTCGGGTGGTTCAGTTCATTCACAAGCATTGTGATTTCCTCTCGAATATATAGGTCATCCCTCTGTGTCTTCGGCGTATGCTGTTCCAGGCGCTGCTTTCGGAAATTCTTCACATAAATCATGTCGCACTCTGCACATGCTCTGAACGAGCTCTGCTCTGAAAGTGCTCAGAACAGCCGTGTGAATCAGCTAAAACGATATAGGTATGCTCTTCAAGGAGCGTTCCCTTCACTTGCATTACAAAGAAATTCACGTAACAAGTAAAAAGTAAGCAGTTTCAAATAAAAACATACGCCGTAAAATTTCTGTAATAACCTTTGTTCAAATGTGTTACAAAAAAGATACCCATATTTTGAACGGTGTTTCTCAACTCACTGACATTGTTACACGTTTCGGCGACGTTGGCAGAAGTCACGTGCAGGTAACTTCTCAACCCGCGGCACTCCTCGTTTGTTTGTTTTTAGAGATGTTTCCTTCCAGTCTTCTTCCCCTGTTTTCTTTATTAGAAATGGCGCAAATTAATGATCCGCGTCTGCTTTGTGTCGGAAGAAACTACGCCATTAGGTTCCCTCCACCTAATACTGCTCCTCCCTAGCTTCTAATTTTTTCCATCTGAGTAAAATATTTTCACTACCCTTGAATACTTATTCATTTTCTGGAGACTAATACTTCTGACAAAACTACGAAAAAACTTGACCTGAAATGTAAAACATCATTTTAGCACAATTCAATGACAAGGGCAAATGACTGCACACAGTTGTGGAATTCGGGAATAATTCCTGCAGCAAGTAACGCAAAAAAGGGTGCAACGGTGTGAATCTCATTTACCTGAATGGTGGCCCACAGATTGATATTACAAGCGACGTCCAAAACACCGCATATTTTTGTTGCATGTAAAACCAGAAAAGAAGAAACACAGGGCTGTTCGTATCGCTATGGTGACCCTAGCAGTCCGTTTTAGAGGAGGGCGATAGATTGCCATCTTTTGTTTGCGTTCTCTGAAAAACATGTTGCCCTGAAATACCCCAGAACCCGTGTCCCAAATTATACCACAAATAAGACTGCCCGCTGAAGTGTTCTCTCACTCAAAAACATACTCGCAAAATATCCCCACACTCGCTGTAGCGGTGTCGTTAAAGCAAAATTTTTCATCTTTTGTTTATTCACCGCAAGTGATTTTTTTTCTATTGTAATGCTAATCGGCGCAAGAACAGCGTAATCCAACTCCACATTCGTCGCATTCCCCATTCCAGGTAAACTTGAGAAGGGGGTTTCCGCTGACGCTTTAAAAACACTTAGTTTACTTGGGCGCCTCTTCAGACCAAAAAAAAAAAAACATCCACTCTGTAGTATAGCAGGATGTTCTTTAAAATAGCAATACTACAAGCAAAGAAAAGTGGAAGTTTGGGTTATGCTATCCGATATAACCAAAACCAGAAAAAAATGGTAGCACGGGTGCCGTAAGTGCCGCACAAAATTACGGGCACAGCATGGCGGAACTGCATCGCTGAAATTCCCAGACACTTGTGCAACAGAGTTGGGGGATGGAAATGAAAGAGACCAAGCAGCATGAAGAATGCGTTTAAGCAACAGGATGGTCACATTTTTTTTTTTTTCAATTACAGACACGCTCTTGTTTTTTATGCGCTCGGGAATCTAGATGCTTGCTCTGGAGAACTAAGGCGGAGAAGAAAACGCTTCAACTGTGTGGATTGCGCGGAACAGGTTGACTTAAATCAACCTCTTTTCAACCTTTATTTGTAAATCTCTCGCGTTCTATTCTAGAGAAAAAAGGCGAGAAAATTCCGGGAAAATGGATTTCATTGCCCACGAACAGGCAACACAAACGTTAAAATTGCATATTGAGGTTGATAGTAGACTGAAACTTTATAACGCCAAGTTTATTTTTTTTTTCAAAATACACAGGAAGAACTAAACTGAATAAAAGTTTTAACGATAGTGTGCTGTGGAAGAATATTTTCTAACAAAACTTTTTACGAACTGTGCACGAGTCAGCGCGGGCAAGATAATAAAGCCGGTAATATTAGTAAATATTGGTACCAAGGCGCAACGGGAGGGACTTACAAACTAATTGATTGAGCAAGGGAACGAGACTAATGAGTAGTGAATATTTTAAACTGCTTAGTTTAGCATTCCAACGAGTCAATCTTCATAGGTGTTGTCGTAATTTATCCTTGTTAACTAAGGTGGGAGGGGGAATCTGCTTCGGCATCTCCTAAACTATTAGGACGAAAACAACAGCATATTCTATTTTACAGGCGCTAAAGCTCACAGAAACTGGGAATTATGGCGCTGATCAAGTTTGAATGTATTCCCCCGTCGGAGAATTTTAAATAACGCAACGCCTCGGTAATGTTTCACGAGTTGTTCACAATGCCAACCCAGCTTCTGGATATTTTTATACGAACGCTTGCTATGCATCAATGTTGGCGTTCAATTTCGCTCTAAGCCACACTGAAGGAAGCCTAATTTTACACAATGCGTTTCACAAAACGATGATAATGATAAGCGATTGTACTTCAAGCTCCTCTACAACAACAAAGTAGGCTGATGGGCTAGATGGTTCATATTCATTCTTAAAATTGAGCATACGGACTGGACAAGGAAATATAGACCATGGACTTGTCCCGTCCGAAAGCGCAATTTAAGTATGAACAGCAACAAAAAGCGTTTCCAGTTGTCGGAATCGAACCTTGGTCGGCAGCGTTATGAAGTCGACGTCATTCTTATTGCGCCATTCTGAAACGGTCGAAGCAGCTTGAATTTTGGACATTGAGTTTGGCCGAGCTTGCATGGCACAAAGCTTCGCATTTCAACCGTCTTTCTTGTTAGATGTAACGAGCTTTATTTTTTATCTGTATTCTTTGAGCTTTCCCGAACTCCGCATTAGCGACCAGTCGAAAACTACCATTTGAGCGCCCATTTTGCTAGGAATTTGATCGTTTTAAGCATCGACTTCATCTTTAGTAATAGGCCGTTAGGCCCGGGACAAAACACCGTATTAGAGGCACAATTACGGTTCGATGGTAGAATGGCTAGATTTCTGCATCCGTAAAGTGGGCTGGTGTGGCTAGAACAGCTGTGTTCAAAATCATCAGAATATATAATGAAGCTTGCGCGACAGTCTTTCAATGATTTTCATTGAAGTCTCTGGTTACGCTAAAACAACTAATGCGGGATGGAAATTTTTTGTACGGATTCCTCTGCATATATGATTTATCCTTCCCACCCCAGTCGTATGGGCAACGAAAGAACGTAGGTCGACTGAAGTGCGTGTTTATTTTCTGAACAGGGAAGATTGCGATAATACGGTAGTGATTATACGCTTCTTAAAACGTTAGGTACCATAAGAAGGCACACCGGTGTAACTAACTATTCCCTAGTTTAAAGCTCAGCTGCAGTGGTTTCGCGTCATCCGTGGCCATCGGCCTAGTTGTAACCGAGAGAACGAAGAAGACACCGAAGATAAAGCAGGCAGGAAATCAGGTGAGGGAAGCATTTCGAAAGTTGCAGGGGGAGGGCGTATGCCGAAGCCGCGTGAAAGATGCTCAAGCGTCGGCAACGGGCTGCGAGAAAACGCCAAATCAACCCGCGGCGTCATGCGTTGGCTGATGATTCGACCACTTCTTGAACGGCAGCATCTACGTACCGTCACCGAAAAGACTCCAGGTGCCCAATGCTCCAAAACGACGGTGTAGCGCCATGAAAATGCATGTGTTCTGTGGTTCGGGGCGGCGGTTTGATGGTCGAGAAAGCAGGCGAAATGGCACTGCGGCGCAACGGCAGCAGGGCGCAAAGCGACGCGCGCTGCCCCCCGTCGTTTTGCTTGGCACTTTGAGCCCTGCTGCCGTTGCGCCGCAGTGCCATTTCACCTGCTCTCTCAACCCTCAAAGCGACGGCCCCAACCACAGAACACATGCATTTTCATGGCGCTACACCGTCGTTTCAAAGCGACAGCCCGCCGCTTTAGAGAATAGGGCCCTAGTTCGCGCTGCGCTCAAATTTTGCTTTCCGGAGTATTGGAATGGTCAGGGCGTTATCCAGAAAGAAAATTGAATTTATGCACCA
This sequence comes from Haemaphysalis longicornis, assembly GCF_048455015.1. Lineage (NCBI taxonomy): Eukaryota > Metazoa > Arthropoda > Arachnida > Ixodida > Ixodidae > Haemaphysalis > Haemaphysalis longicornis. The sequence goes on along the minus strand of NW_027526460.1, from coordinate 71,586,537 downwards.
CCAACGTATGCTTGCACTTTTTAATTTAGATTCTTGAATGCTACACACATAGACCACATAACAGGAGCGAAGAAATGCTGAAATTAAGCGAACGGGGGCAGACAATGACTGGAGGTAATATAGGAAGACCGCTTTGCACTTACTTGTTGATAAAACGTAGAACAAAGAAGATGCAGTTTTTATTGAAACCGACTGTAGTGTCGCTTGAGAAACGGTTTTTTTGACATGCAAGGCTAGCAAAGGGGTCCTCACACTTGTGTAAACTTCATTTCTAATGCAAACCACATTGAAAAGTGTAATTCGGCTTAGCACACAGCCGGAACGAGGCTGCTCGGTATTCAGAGCGCGTAAAAGCGGACCAGTTCACGCACGCTCAAGGTGCCGAATACTGTAGTCTTCTCCCAGTTTGTCTATCGCAGGAACATTGGCGTCAGCGATCCTTTCAATACGTTTGCAACCATGAGAAATTCGCCGGAATCTTCTGCCAGCCCTCTTCTAACATCACTGCATGTGTAGAACACGCAGTTGGATTCCGTCTGCGGACGTCGAAAGCAGCAGACGTCAGCATTTACCTCTTTCAAAGCCCGCTGTATGCCAACTGCTTGGAAGGCTCTAGGCTGCGGTGCGTTGGTAACACTGCGCCTAATACAGCTCACTTTCTTCTCTCCTCGCAAAATACCGAGTAAAAGGAAGCAAAACTACACCCAAGTATTATTTGTGCAACTCTGCCTCAAAAATATCGATAGAAACTTTGGCGATCGCTTTGGAAGTGAGAAAAATGTTCAGGATAAATGTAAAGAAGAGGTTCTCCCGTTATCGTACGAAGCGTGTAGAAAAGTCGCAAATGTAGTAGTATCTTTGAGAAATATTTTATGGATGCCTTTTTTTGAAAAGCAAAAAATGTAGCAATACTGAAAATTAAAAAAGCCCGTGCGATTGTTATGCTAACAATTTAAGAAAAATTCGTCGACTGGAATTCAAGAAGCTCGCTGGCACACGTGAGCCGTTGCATGCAGTGGTGATTTTTTCACGGGCAATATGTGGCATAAGTTTGTTGTTCGTTCTAATGTGGCTGATACGCGATGTGCATTTGTGTGAACCGTTTCATCAGGTAGATGAAAAAGCAAGTAAACCTAACAAAAGCAATAAAGAGAAACCTGATTGGGGGGGGGGGGGGGGAAAGCTAAGCGATAAAAGCATTATTTACGAGCGGGGTGTGTGTGCAGTCGTTAGGTATTCAAAACGCGGATCCGTAAATACCAAAACAAGGTTAAACTCACTCAAAGCTTTTCGTAAACTTTAATAAAGTGTACTTGAAAAGCTCATGTTTGCACGGTAACCGAAACAAAGCTCTTACTACACAGACACGCCATTTTCGAGATGAGACGAAATAAATTACTGAACAGCGTTTGCAACCATGTTTGTCTTATCGTAAAGGCGACGTTGCCACTCGTTACGACATGGAAGCAGCCTTCGGCAGACTATAATTTGGAAAGAGTACAGCAAAGGATAAATATTTTTTTTGTCGTGAAAGTGCAGGCCTAATCAATCGACGGTGACAACCCAACCTGTCGTTCTTCCTGCAATAAGAATGCTGTTGGTTTCTTTAGACGCAGCAACGATTAGGTATTGAACAGGCTGTTCGTTTTCAGGTTTTATATATTTGTGAAATCTGGGTAAAAATGGAGAGCTATTTTTGGAACTAATAATCAGGGACAAATCAGAGTTTTTTTTAAACTATTCCGAAATTCAGGTTTTTTACACTCACTTTATCGAAATGTATCGCGATCGCCTCAACTCTAACGCCTTAAAATCGGTTTTTCTTTCAGGCTCTTTGTCGGGGGGACACCAGGAGTTTCTGTCAAGTAGTCAGTGAAATTTGGCGCATGATTTGGAAATGAATCAATAATTATGACAGGAAAGAGCATTGGGAGCGTCTAATAAATCGAAAATTTTATTCACGAAGAGCTGGCGATTGATTTTTTACACATCCTTGTTTACACCCGTTAACATCTGCATGCGCCACATGCCGGTCTACATTCGAGACCTGTCCAATCGCTGAGCATATCTCTGTCTCGAGAAAGTCTCTCGACATCAGAGCTTCCATTGGCTTGGCACAACAATGTCAATGAAGCGTTTGCCAGCCTGCGGAAGCGAGCGGCCTCGTCATGCCAATACTCAATGAGCACGACAGCAGTTCGTGGGGCTTGCTTCCAGGAAGTACTGGTTGACCATGGCGGAACGTGAGGCCACGATTGTGCCAATCGCTAATTTGAAAAGGTTCATTCGGGGAGAAATTGTTTTTTACCTGATTCTCACAGAACATGTTCGAGGCGTAAAAATCGGGTAAAATCGGGTTGTACCAGAAAACGAACAACCCTAAGTGTATTGAGCGTAAAGTTAATATTTTGCCATTCTGAGTAGAGTCACACTAAATTATGATAAAAGAATGACAGAAAGCGTTTCTGGCTTCTACCTACAAAATGTAATCGACGAGAACCCAACATCTTCGAGTGCATAGCCCAGCGAATATATTTCACATGAGTTTATGAATGCGAAGCACGTACTCAAGCAAGTAGCCGTTGAAGTTAAAAATAAGAAACCACATCAGATAGCGGGCAAAATGGAGTAAAACTAATACTGTACTATACTAATAACAGACAGACAGACAGACAGACAGACAGACAGACAGACAGACAGACAGACAGACAGACAGACAGACAGACAGACAGACAGACAGACAGACAGACAGACAGCCGGCCAGACAGAGACAGACAGACAGACAGACAGACAGACAAAATAAAGGGCTATAAAATAAAATAAAAGCCCAACCCGTACCACATACGTATCACGGGTGACGCCAATTAAAAATAAACAAACTGGACCGAAGTCAAAGAGTGTTTTTACGAGAGGAAAAGAAGAAACGAAGAAGAAAGAAGAGATATCTATCACGCGAAACCAAGTCAAGGGAGGGGACGGGAGGCAACCAGGGATATTTTTTAAACTATTATGTGGAAGCTCGGTTTGAGTCAGCATGTCGGTCTTCATACATGTGATTTTGATATGCAAACAAAATGCAGTTTAAGTGCTTCCTCGATGGTGAAATTTCATGCTCAACGTTGACACTTCTTGATCTTCTGTCTTGATCTGCCGTCTTCGTTCTCTGCCGTGATCCGATCTTCATGTTCCCCTGTCCTGCTGTCCCTTGTGTCCAGGTAGCCCTTCTGTAAAACTCAGAAACTGATTACTTCCCCCGACCCCCCTTCCCCGTATTTTTCCTCCCCTTTACACCATATTGAATCTTGCTGTTACTGATGTTCCAACCTGAACTATCTTGGTTGTGGTTTCACCTTGTTTCTGTTATTGATATCCCTACCTGAGCTATCTTGATTGTTGTTGCAACTCGTTTTTTACGAAAATTTGTTAGACTTAGACTTAGACTTAGACAGACAGACAGACAGACAGACAGACAGACAGACAGACAGACAGACAGACAGACAGACAGACAGACAGACAGACAGACAGACAGACAGACAGACAGACAGACAGACAGACAGACAGACAGACAGACAGACAGACAGACAGACAGGCAAACCAATATTGCTGCGTTTAAGTAACCCGCGAAAGACTACGGTCTTTATTACGACAAGCCTCTACGATGGAGCAGTAAGGAATTTCTGACGGTTACTATACTCCCTAATGCAATATTTGTGTGCAGCGCAAACTGCAGCCTTCTCGGTAACGGCGCATGGGTGCTGTCTCTCACGAAGTGAACGCGTGATCAGCCATCGTGCGGCGCTCTGTGCTACTCTTCCATTATCCCGCAGTGCGTCGCCGCTGCCGAGTGTGTTGTTGTAGATCATGTTTGAACCTCCCGCGCAAAATGTATTTCGCAGCAACCACACAACGAGGAGCATAGATCACTGCCTCGCCCTAACACTCGCGGCAAGTGTCGCCGCCGACTAGCGTCCTTGCGGGCTCAGCATACTGACCTCCCCCTCACACTTTTCTCCGCCATTTTCTTTGTTTTCACTCGCTCGGTTACAACGCCGTAGCCGCCGCCAAACCACAGTAGTGGCTGCGAAAGCGGTGTGCACTAAAAAATATTGAAAATATTGCCAGGCCTTAAATCGAGAGACCTATGGCCTGGTCCTAAGTTCATGCACATTAGGACTTCAAAGCATGAGCGCCGGTGGGTCCTCAAGTCAGACACAAAAAGTGTTTTCACCTTACTAATATATAAAAACTGTCAAATGCCGCATTCAGTTGCTCCCAGCGAGCGTCACTAGGTTAGTGGGTTGCGAACGGCGCTGTGATCACGCTAGTACTTCGACTTTCATAAGTTTCATTAAAACAGCGGTATTGTTAAAGCGGAACTATCATAAACGTCGGCCTCAGAAAAAGGCTTGCTTTTAAAAGAAATACTAAGTGTGAACGCTCAGGCACCTCTGCGGATGGTTCTGCACAAAGCTTGAAGTGCTAGGAGAGCAGCAGCTGTCAATATTAGTTCTTTTTGTGTCAACAAATAATGCCTTTCAAAGAGCTAAGAGCCAAAGCGAATTCTCACGTTTTTCACACTTTCTCTTCTCACCACGGTACTTCACGGGCAACATGTTTACGTATCTTTTTGTGCGTTCGAGGCAGGGTAAAGACTTCGTACTCTTTGTGTTTCCCTTGGTCCAGTTCTTTCTCAGGTTTCGCTTGGAAAGCGAGGCTATCGACAAAAAATTCAACTTAAACGCACGCAGTGGAGCTGTTCCAGACGGAAACAACTCGTCAGATGAAGCACTCGGCTCGATAACACTTCGAAAAACTACATGAACAAATTGCAGTTACAAGCTGAAGCCTTCTCCTGCTGTTTGAGACAAGATCCGCCATCTGCTCACTCCCCCAAGACAAAAACAAGCCAGTTCGATGATATTGCCACATGCTGGAAATGTTTCCACAAGTCAAGAAGCCAAGAAAATACAGAAATAGAACTATAGAGAACTGAACCCTAGCGGGGGGCGGTTAGGCCGTGGGCGATTTTCAAAAAAAGAGATTCGGGGTGAGTTTTCGGGCGGCTGTGTTTTGCTTTCAGGTGTGTCTGTGTATGCTCACATTCGATCGTCGCTGTATTTTTTTCTGCTCTGCGTGAACGCGCTGCTGCAGTTGGTTGCTTCTACCTTTCTCCGTTAACCTGCTTTTCATTCCTTGCTTTCCAGAATGTCATTCTTTCACCAACAACGTCGTTTAAGAGACTCGCTTTTGAGAAGTTTTTTTATATTGAGTGAGCAAAAGGGGGAATTGTGTTAGTGTATGCTTGAAATATGCTGACTTCACTTCAAGGCTGACTTCACTTGAAGGTGGCCGAGCAAAAAAAAAAAGCCAGAAAGTGTGTGAGGAAGCCGGGTGAGGAAGCGGAATGTCGCAACTTATAATCTAAACGGCAAAACCTTGCGTGGCTTACTTTCCGTTCGGAGGCGTACGTCGTGCAGGAGCAGCCGGAGGTTTAAGAATTTGGTTTAAGAGTAAAGTGGGCGTGACAGAAGCGAGAAAAAACACCAAACTCGCTATTATATATCTGTATTCGTGTGGGCTGTTTGTGGGTGCATTCCAAATCTCCCTAATTCCTCGATCTTATGCACTTAAAATACCAACCTGATTCCTACTTTTTTAAACTTCCATCATATTCTCCTCGGTTCATATATGCGATGATTAGTACTGATGTATGACAGGAAGTAAAATAAAAGTACTTACAATGACGATTTGTGTATTGAACAAAAACTAAAGACTTGGAGAGTCGTGAAAATTGCTTCACCTAGCCAGCATGCGATGTTGGTAAACACAACCATTGTGGTTTTCGAGATACAGCGCAAACGCATGTGTAGAACCCACTGGGGATATAATACATTCAGGCGCTCTTCGTGTCCTTGACTCCGAACTAATGATGCTTCAAAGTGTACTGCATCTCACAGTCCAGCTTTATCACAACTTTACCAAACCTTCATTAGGCATTTACACCCCCTGTCACGTTAGCTAGATGAGCGTTATACAAAAACACGTCAGAAATTCATGCACATTAGGACTGTTCAAAAATGGTTCTAACACAATTTTCCGTTGTAGTGCCGGTGTCAATGCGCTGTATGACAATTTTTTAGCGTAATTTTGCAGACCCACTGTTCGTTTGATGAACGCCATTATACAAAATTTAGCACCACAAAATATTTCCACTGAAAGCCGCGTGAATAACGACGAAATGGCCCAAATCGGTTGATCCCTAATGCCATCACTTCGTGCACAAGTATTCCTGAGAGATTATAGCAGGGAATATTGCACACTATCAATATTGAGATTTGGCGTCGCCTTACCATTACAAAAAGCAAAGGCTTCTACATTGCCCAAGCGGGACAGCTGCCCCACGATATATTGTAAGGAGCTTGCTGGATGCCGTATTTGTGACTTCGCCAGTTGTGCAGATCGCTGGGCAAAACAAATAAGAATCCTTCTGCAGCATTTCTCAAAGGTTATTGCATCGTATCTTCCGGCGAAAACGCTTCGACAAAGCTGACTCCTAGTTTTATTTGTTATTGTTACCGGTATTGGTAGTATGGTAGGTTGTGCAGTACTTTAGCGTAGAAGGTTTTGCTTTGCATCTTTCGATGCAATACTGCTTATGATTGTGCAACATACATTCACTCGGCTGCGCCATCAAGTCAACGATCCATAACTAGGTTCGTATGCCTCGAGCAGCTCGGCTGAAATCACCAATGTCGCAACTAAAAGCCCGCTTGTGCCATCGTCAAAGAGGGACGGTCGCTATTTCTCTGAGAATTCGGGTTTTTCTTGTCTTTGTTTGAGACATTGCCTCACCGCACGTGTTGTCGAAATTGCTTCGCATCTTGTGTGTTTCACTTTTTAGCACTTAGCTGCATTGTACACTTGCTGGTAGAAATAGAAATTACTATTATAGTTATCAGTTAAAGGCTTGCTTTCGGTGCAATAATGAATAAAAACATCAATTTGAGCAGCAGTGAGAGAAAGCACACAAAAATATATAAGGAGAACAGAATGAGAGAAAAGGTTGTTTTGCACTTCAATAATAGCATCCGCGTAAGAATACATACGTGAATCAATGTCAGATGCACCATCCTTTTGTTATACGCAACAACGGTATACTGCTGGGAGAGAAACAGAGGGCCGAAATTAAACTCCTTTTACCCAACGCTGCAAACGGCTGGTCCACGTCTGGAAAAGAATCTCCTGTTAGGACAAAATACAATGTTTTCAAATATTTCTTCTTATGGCGGCAAGGTGACACAAGCGATAACACGAGTCGGCTGGTGCTAGCAGTGCCAGCATTTCATCTAGTTTAGGTTGCAATACGACATGTTCTATGTTCCGGGGGGGGGGGGGAGACTTCCTGGGTTCAATAGCTGCGGGCAACATTTTTGGGGGAAGAATATTCGGCAGGAGACTCATAGTCACGCGACTACTGTGTTGAAGCCACCTCCACATAGAACAAGAAATCTTAGGTGGAGCGTAACTCACCTCGCTTGGAGTTTGCCTATCTGAAAAGACAGCGATTATATCCCAGCGGCCTTCGCTAGGGAGGGCGCGAACCTAGCAGTGCCTCGTATTGATTAGGTTGTAAATTCCTAAAATTGATAACTTAAAGCGGTGTCAGGGCAATGGAACAAAAGGTGCTGAATGTAGTTCTGGGTGTCTCTAGGGCATACGAACCCAGTCTTACGATATGTTGCTCATGTGACGTACAATCACGTGTAATAAAATTGAGGAAATGGCCTCGTCTTGATTCTTTGTGTAGTACAAACGAGGTAGCTAGAGGTGTCGTCTGCTGCTTCAAAATGTTTAGGCGTCTTCTCTAAAACCGAAAATTAAGTCAGTGCTGCGCGTTTTAAACCACCTGCTTTGACTCATGTGTACCATTACATGATCTCTATTATCGAGGCGCTGCCAAAGTTGCTTTTCTGACTTCGGCTGCTTCGATAAGTTTAATCTTTAATTGGGCATACCAGGTGTATTGTGTTACTCTTCTTTAGGCGCCTTCCCAATTCACCCGTCGGTCGTGAGGATTTTTGTTTGCAGGTATACGGCCTTACGATATTAATTAAATAAATAATGGCAGATGCCTTTGTCTTGCAGTGGGCGTAGATAGGCTGGTGATGATGATGGTGATATGGCCTAAAATGTTTGTCTGAGTCTAAGGAAAGAGGATACTTCCCTGGCCACGACTGTACGTGGCAACGAATTGTTTTGCACGCGAAGATACTTTCCCCAAATATAGCCGATAAGCGAGAGCTGTATACAAACGCAGAGATCACTGCAAACTAAATAAACCTTGCAGCTCACATTTTTGCTCTCATGTTGTCCCTAACCCAAAGTTGTAGTGAGCGAGACTTCCTGTTCCACTTACCCGACACGTCAGCAGTCTCGCCAAATGAAATTATGCGGAAATCTGGTATGAAAATCCATCTATCGTCATTTTCGCTCTTTCGTTCTCCATTTATATCATTTTAGCTGTATTTGAACGAGCGTTTGGAAACCTAATAGGTCGGAAATTTTACAATCTACTTGTGTCTATTGAGTTGTAGAGAAAAGATAAGGTTCTAAAATGCAAAATTGAGCTCACACGTGTGATCGCATCTCGCAATGTTGTTCAGCTAATTCCTTTACAAATAAATTTAAAAACGTTTTCGGAAGAACCCATGGAACCTTCTGCCTTATTTAGCATTGCTGAGTTCGCAGTTTTGATTTCATTATTATGGTGTTTTATTTGGAGCTATTGAAGGGAATATTGCAATTTTAGGAGCAGTGTCAAAAACTTCCAAATTCTACTTAAATAAAGAAGCAGGTTACCTGTATGAGATTTGCCCGCCTAGTATTGCTCCCTTGGTAGCAATTCCGATGCTGTACTGCACTGTGATTTATGTTCCCGGTAGTTTTAATAGGGCAGCTGTTCTAGGCATGGCCTTGACTATTGCCTCTGGTGGTATAGTGCCACGCTGTCTCTGTAACAGGTCTTTCCGCTGGACAAAAACCAGTTCTCAGAATGGATAAAATTCCCAGAGGTTACGAAAGGGCCTAGGGGCTTCATATTTTGATACAAAACGGCTTGCATTTTTCCTGACGCACTGTCTTGCCAGCAATGCAATTGTGTTTGGAGATAAAGCCTACTTTAGGAGCATCGGTGTCAGCTTGGGGTTTGCAAGCTGGCTTTTGCGCGTTGTATGTTGCCCTGTAAAGCATCGCCATCAACGAAGGGAGTATGAATACAGAAAACAGATCTAACTCTTGGGTAATGAAAAGCACACCAAAATATGACAATTTGCCTCTAAGCCGAATTCACCATTATGCAGAGTTTTGTTTACTTGCAGTGACTAGTTCTCAGCAAAGTTGTAAATTTACGGAACGCTGTCAATACAAGACCATCTTCTGAGGCAGTACGGCTAGAAAGAACAGCTGTAATTTTTGTTTTACCGGAACAGCCCGGAAACAACTTATGTGACAATTAGCACATGAGACTAATCTAACGTTTGCACCACAGCTTCTCTGGTCATGCTTCTTCACAGAACAGAATAAGGGAACACATTTTTTTAGGATCGTGACGTACGTTCCACGGTCAACATGTTTCAAATATTTGACCTGTTCCAAACTTTTCACGAGGTAAATTTGGTGAGGTAAATTTTCCTTCCCTGACCTACAATTAAAAACCAGACCCATTCTGCAATAGCACCAAGATTGTTCCTCGAGCCATTGCTGCCGAGTTATGCGAAACTCATTATTGGATTATGCGTTCTCCGTTCTTATTACGCTCAGGGAAACCAGAAAGCTGCAAACACTTCGTTGTTCTATTCCTGATCACGTACTCTGCACCAGCGTGCGCACTAGTCTGGGCTCATAGATAACTATAAGTACACGGCTTTTCATCTTCGAGGACCAATAATAAATAGACACAAAATAAGAAAAACCCCACTCCAACGCTAAAGACGTGCGCGCTCAAAAGATTTCAAATTATACCTCCGAAATAAAATAATCCTCGTTGATAGAGCAGTATTTGCGCTTTTTAAGGGGTCATCGTGCTGAGCATTCTCCTCATGTAAGACTCGGAACATTTCTGTGGTATTAAACATTAAATTAAACACCGATTCACCAAACTTCTTTCGCAGGACTTGCAACATGCCTTATTCTGAGGTCCTTAAGCATTGCTGGTAATAAATCGGATTATTCTTACCTGTAGAGTCAAACCCGTTTATAGCGATTTGCAATATGCACCGCGATTAGTTCAATATATCCAATAGTTCGATATAGCCGAACCCGCCTATAACGAACTTATCGTTACAAGTTCGCAATCCGCGGAAGCACCCTCCCCCTCCTCAACTCCACCTTCCCCGCATGCAAAAACGAACACTAAAGTCGCCGTTACCTTACCAAAATAATCCATTTATTGCAAGTATTAAAGCTACTTTCCGCCTAAACTGCCTACATTGCAAAAAAAAAAAAAAAGCGGTGATTTTTGCTCCCACTTTCGTTTTGGCGGCTTCAACAAGCATAGCATTCTCTACACGAAACATTATTTGCACCAGTTCGAGTCCGCGTCCTCCAAAATATAAGAAGCATTGGCGGAGCACATTGACTGCTGAAAGCGCTTCATTATAAGTGTCAGACGGCTTTCACTCGCGACATCATCGGGAATGTGGGGGAGCTCTTCCCACAGTTCACCGATGCTGCCGTCTTGGTCGGGTCTCGCTGACTGCGCGGGTTCCGTCGTGAGTCCCGCGCGCCGGAAACAGTTACGGGAAGTGTCGGGCGTCATGTCGCTCCGTGCGAGACGCAATGTCTAAGTCGCAACTCTTGCTCCGTGGTCGCGGCCAATCCACATTTCAATCGCCGCTCCGAGACCATGCATTTCGGCGGACATTCTAGGCGCGCAGAGTTCGATATATCGGATGTGAACTTCGTTATAAGGAATATGTTTCCCATGTATTTCCGTAACTGAAATATTTTTGTTCGATATATGGCATAAATCGCTCTATCCGGGTTCGTTATAGCCGGGTTTGACTGTATTTGCATTGTTCGTTAAATGCCTAAAAGATTCAATATTATACGGTTATAACTCCGCGAAAACATTGGAGAAGCGTGTTTTTTACCTACTGCAGAATCACAGAAAACATTACCTCTAGAAATATGCCATTAAAACGATGTGGTTAAATATTTTCTCTCGGAATGTATTTTAGTGACGAAAAAAATATCTGAGACTGAGCCTTGCGACGTCAAAAGTTAAGAATTATTTGAGCAAGCACTTGAACCTTCGCTAGCTACTTGGTACACATTGCTACAATTGTTGTGAGAACAGTTTTTTCTGATGACCGGCATTTTTTCTCATTCCAGTTACCCTCGTGCTGTAAAAAATTCCGAAATTGCGCGTTAAAGCCTAAATTTTAGCAAACGCATCTGCGTCACAAATGGTAAACCTGGATTCTTACAACGAGCGCAGGCGCTAGAAGTATCTGACTTCGTCGGACCAACAATAACCTTTGTCTGATAACGCTCTTTCTTCGCACTGCCACCGCACCATTGCATTAAAGCGCCAATTGCGTTGCACTGCTCTCGGTTGCATTCTCTAGGCCACTAAACATATTCTGTGTTGATCGTGTACACTACCGCGTGGGCGTCAATGTGGGAAAACGACAGCGGAATTATATTTCGCAGCTGCCATTGCAAGTGTTCTATGATTCTGGGCCATTACACGCAACATCGTTATAACTGCGGAGCACTTAAGGGCTTGCCGTAGCTCGTCCGGGGTCACGGCATCTAGCCTCCGTAGTTGCGTAACGGATAACGCAAGGTCAAGCGCTCAATCAGAACGTTGCGAAAAATCTCCCGTTTCACCTGTGATTGAATCTGGGTACCTCGCGTTACGAAGCCGATGTCAATCACATTGGGCCCTACAGGCACGCGCTGCTCAGACGCAAAGTTGCGCACTGCGCCGTTGACACGGAGGCTCCCGTTTCGACGCCGAAAATAAGTACACAAAAACTTAAAACGCAGAAAAAAAACTAAGGAATTACCGCATTGAATACCACAAATTACTGAAAACTCAATGCAGTGTTCTTTTATAGGCGTTTAAAGGAACAGCGGCGAACTCTCGTGACTACTTACGGTATCAACGCCAGGCGAGTACTCAAATTAGTCAAGAGAGGGCGCCAGCCACAGTCCCTCTAAAAAATAACACTATAAAGGTCACACTATGAAGGTAACACACTATAAAGGTTAACAATATAAAGGTCACTGCGATGCACTTCACAGCTTTAATTTTCACTCTAAAGTTACGCTTGCATGCTTAATTTTTTTTTGCAGTTATCCACAGGATTGCGCTCGTTCCGCACTTTTTTCTTCGCTCAGTTTCAGTCTCAGCTTATTCCTCGGTGTGGTGTTCCTTGCGGCTAACGAGGGTCGGTCGTCAGCTCCGTACAGTCTGAATGTTACTGTGGGAAGCACTGTTGGAACTCCAAAATTTCTAAGTTCAGCCATGCTTAAATCAATTCGCGCCATACCGATTACTTTGGATGCTCTTAAATCAAGGGATACTTATTCGAGAATTACGTCTACAAATTTCTTTTTTATAACGTGATGCAAGCATAAAATAAGGAGACATAGATACAACGGCCGAAGTGTTTTTCAAGTCCCCTAAAAGTTAGGTTACAAACAAATCAAAGTAGTTAATCAATGATATACTGCAGAAACACATGTGTGCGAAAAGGTTTCAGAAGTTTAATTATGTAAACTAATCTATTAGGACAAGCCTGGCAGCTAACGAGTAACCAATAAAAAACGATGAAGTAAAAAATTCTGAAGATCGTCTCAGTTATGTATGTTTAAGTGACATGCAGTGCTGCATTTGCCAATTTAAGAATTTTGCAACCTACCTAATTATTTTACACAGAACAGGACAATATTCAGTTGTGAAACTAGGAGGGTAGCTTGAAAAGCATATCTGACGTTAAAGTTTTGCGAAAATTTGAAGTGTAGCTGGCAGAAGACCCAGGTAGATAATATGTCTGGTGATGGTATCCTGATAAAACGATGAGCTACGAAAAAAAATCATCCACATCTTTAAACCTAAAGTTCCCTAAATTCAAAGGCATAAAATTGGCCTTACACGAATAACTTTTGATGAACCCCCAATCTTTGTTGCGTGTAAATTTTATATGTACAAGGTGAAATATTTGTATCCGGCGTACACAGAACCGACAGAGGACCTTAGCAGACATTCACTTATATACGGTTTCCAAAATTTACACATCGCGTTAGAAATACACCGAAGCTAAATATCACATTTCTCGATATTTTTTGGGACTCTTCGAGTATGAAAGGGTAACTATTGAGCCTGGGTTGGGGTAAGCCCAACGGCACATATACTAAAGAAACGTGAGGGCGACCGCAAGGTACGTACAAGATGATTTCGTTAAGAGTACAGTGTGCACTGCCAATGGCTATTCTTATCAACAACAAAAAACACGCTGCCAGTACAGTAAACAACTCAACTAATTTTTGGGGGTGTGAAACCCTGTGATTTTTTGACAATAATGCGACGTCTGTAAATATGACAATGTGATGTACGTGGCGGAGCCGTAAAAAATGGTGAGTAGGAGCACTTAAAAAAATTGGCTCTGATCAATCCTGTGGAGGTAGTTGGACTGCGAAGCTGTAAACTGCACCCACAACGATTACCCATGCAGCGCCGCTTGAATAGAAACACGTGGCATCGGATCATTGCTACCACCCATCACACTCTTCGCCTCTCTGTCTCACTCCTCGCTTGAAGAATTTAACGGAGGTTTGTCCAAAGCGATTCAAATTTCTCGCCTTCACAGCTTTCGCGCGCCCCCCTGCCTAAACAGCGTGATCGGGAGTTCTGTTCCTTCTTTGCTTGCTTTCATGTCGCTCGTGCCGGCACCTTACTGCGCAGTTTGGAACGCGCCGTTTCTGGCGGCAACTTTTATTGTCTTTCGAAGCGTGAGGTTGGGGGTGACACCACGTCTTTGGCGTCATCTTTCTCAATGCTTCCTCATCACTCCTGTTTCATGCATCGCCGTACAAAGCGCCCTCCCCGACCCCAGACGCTGAAAACAAACAACCGTCTGTGTCCTCCTTCTGCACATGCGGGAGCAGCTTAGTCGGCAAGACAACAGGCTCTCGCTCCTCTTCTCCACGCTGCCAAGGTTCGATCCCTGACGATGAAAGCAGTGTATTTGTGTAGCCAGGGTGTAGCCAGTAGCCAATAGTAGCCTTGGATGTATGTTTGTGTAGCCAGTAGTAGCCTGGAGGTTTTCTGATGACGCGGGCACGAAAATTTCCTTGGCTGATTAGAGGTATACTGCTTCGTAGTAAAAATTGCGTACTAAATAAAATGAAAATTTCACAACCACACATTCTTTTGAAACACACTTGTCGAATTTACCTAAATAGTAGCATGGTTGCAGTTTGACTTTTTCTTCGTACGGTGCAATCCCGGTGAAACAACAGTAGGTTGCAATTGAACATGTCAGAAGACTTTCTTGAAAGAACCTGGACCAGCAATACTTGTTTCAAAAAAAACAAGTGGCCTGTGTTCCAGGTATGTCAAAATTTCACTAAATAGCAAGCTGCTAAAACGCCCATTCTTAAATTACCACACCTTCCTACGCGTTAGAGCTTTTGCAGCGATGTATTGTTACTCCCACACGCTTAATTTGCACTGTGGCTCTTTCTTAATGCGTAATCCGGAGAAGATGTTGCGAGGGGTGATTGGGCGGTTTAACACGCCGGAGCTATACGTCGTTTATGAGGTGCGCCGTAGTCGAGGTCTTGGGAATAATGTTGACCACTTGGAGTTCCTTAAGTGCGCCGAAATTTCGACACGAGCGTTTTCGTTTTTCCCCTCCATCAGAAAAGAGGCTGCCATGGCCGGAAAAAGAACCAGCGTTCTGGGCTTGGCAGCAGCACATTTCACCAGTGGAGTTGGTGAATCTTACCTTCGGGCAAAGATTTCCGGCATTTTAAGCCCAGAGTGACACATCTTTAGACCATAAAATTACATTCGGAAGGGTCTTTTGAAACACTGCTGTCTTACTTTGCTTATTTTTCTCCTGAGTCTCTCAAAGTGTGATCACGAAGTGTACAAAACGCAATGACGCTTCTTTAATAAATGTGCCAGAAAACGAAATTTTCTATTGACTTGTCTAAAGTTGGCTGGGCCAATCATTTTTGGGGTGTTATTTCGCAAAAAATGAAGGCATCAACGCATGTGTCCACAAGCACAGATTTGGTACGATGTTATTTCGAGTATCAAAATATTTCTTCACATCAAGTCGGAGTGTTCGTTCGCCTAGTAACATTTCCTACGTCGGAGAGCACAGCTACTAATTGGTTGTTGGTTATTATTGTGTAGACGTCTGTTGTAAAGGCCATAAAGTCGCACACATGAAGTAGAGTTTTCGTTACGGCAAGCAGGGCTTTTCTTTCCCCGAGATAGTGGAGAGTAGGGGGCATGGGGAAGCTAAGCAGTCGACACGCTTGAAACTAGGAGTAGCCACGACCTACACCGGCGCAGCGAAAGCCTGGAACATCTTTGTCTAAGTAACTACCGTGGCCCTACAGCCATTCTTTTTGGTTGTGTGCATTGCGTTGGCACCTGCGAATTTATTGTTTTCAAAACCATTTTGCTGACTGTAACTTTCGCCATAGGTATTTTTCTTTTCTGCAGTAAGTATGTCATACTAATAAACAAAATATTTTAGAGTAACCAGAAGCTTCAGGGTGGCAGAGTGCTCTTTGTATACAAAGTCGAACGTAAAACATAAAATGCTGCTGCAGCATGCGTTTTACAAACAGGAATTACCGCTTTTTTTGGGTAAGTACTTTGTTACCAGGAGAAAAACTTGGCAGAGAATCAATTCCACCCATTCAGAAAAGCTCTATAGTTCGTCGAAAGGCAGTTAGAGTTCGTGTATGAGGTCCAATGCTGGTATGACGAAAAAGAAAGCAAAAAAAGCCAGTAAATGCCATGCACAGCCAACACATACAAAGAAGTGTTGGAAGGACATTTACAAATTTACGTGGTACGATGTCCTACAAGTAGCCGCTTTTCTTCAACTAAGAATACAAGATTACTTGTGGTTAATTTGCAATAATGGAAATCTCCGATTTTGTTCCATTGGCAACATTTGCGCAGAAATCAGAAGCTAAAGAACCACTTGCATCAAAGTGAATGTTAGTAATTCAGCTATATAATAACGCAGCTGCTCTCTCGTCGTTTCAGAGAAAAAAACATTCGGGGACTGCCTGGTTGCCTGTGTGCAGCGTTTGGGACTTTTCCACTGTTCGTGAAATTTTGTCAAGCCGCTTTTAATTATGTGGCAGTGGCGGCGTGAATTTTCAACATTTAACACGAAAATGTTTTATGCCGGGATACAGCAAGATTTCACTGATGCCATATCCGTCACGAAAATGACGCCAGTACACCTTTGCCAAAGAGACCCGCCAGCAGTACGTCGCTCGCCACGCAAACCCACAAGACAGCCGCTGACCCGGAAATCATGTTCAGCTGCAGATTTCGCTGCACATTTTACTTTCGATTTCAGTGATTCCTGTGGCAGAGGAATCAACCACAATTTATTGTTCTTATATTCTGAGTACCTATCTTGATGTTTTTTTGGTAATTAGGATGGCCTGAAGGCTGTGAAACGGAATAAATTTGAGGATAAGGACAATATTAGGGGACACTGTATTTTGAACAAAGCCACTGTTCACTTTAAAACTAAGAAGAAAAGAGTGTATGTGCAATTAGGTGCAATTTACACAGAAAGACACAAATGCTAGCAAACTAACGGGTGATAACAAAACAGCGCAATAAAAACTAAAAGCACTGCATTGTAGTTACCGTTGCCCGCGGTCAGGGTTGCCAGGTCGTCAGAACAAATATAGGCCGTAAAATTGCCAAAAGTAGCCAGGAAAGTCGCCACCTTGAACTTAATGTTTAAAAAGTAGCAATGAAAAGACTCTTTCTGAAAAAAATGACGCTACCAATTTATGTTCGATGTAAGGTTGCCATATGCCAGGTTTTTTTTACCTGCCCTACCAGTTTTTTTTTTGACAGTGGGCCGGTTGCTGCTCTGTATTGAAAACACGGCGTCATTGGCCGTTCTTTCTGCCACGGGCCCGGGAATAATATTTTGCATTTTATAAGCGTAAATTCAACAGAAAATATGTAGAAAAGCTCCGCAAAGACAAGCGAACAGGGAAAATACTCGGGCGAGCGCGTTCCCTGATATAGAAGGGGACCAAGGAGAGGAACAACAAAACGAAATGTCACCGCCGAGGCCACGTGGGAAAGTATTGCGAGTATTGCATAGTATTGCGCCTGTAAGCGCGTATGAATATCGAATACATTATGCCATATTCATTGCATACTTCTTTAATGTTCGTTTCGGGGATTCAGATGCAAAGAGCTTTTAATGGAGGAAGTTTTTGCAGTTACTGTTCAGTTAAAGGTGTTGTGCAACCAAATTTGTTGCCTGTGCATTCTTTGTAGCAAAAATTTTTTATATCATTAGAAAGCATGATACATGCTCTCACATGCACATATTCTGAGTCAAAATTTTATTATCGCAGGATTCATGGGAACAGGATTCGGTTCCAGTTTCAGGGTGCCGATTTAAGCAGTGACGTCATAGTGTTGTGAGGACGCTCGGCCACTTGTGTCTACCATGCGGCGCTGCGGTACGTTGCGACTTTACTGCGGCGTCTGCTCCCGCACACACGTGCTTCACCACGCAAATAAACACGCCGACTCGTCATGTCAAGCCGCGACAGCTGCGACACGGACTCTTTGTCTTCAATAGAAATGCAATTGTAAATGCAAACCATGCACCTTAAAAACCACTAAAAAAAAAAAAAAGCTGTCCCCGCCGCAAATTGAACCCGCAACGTTGACCCAGCGGGCGCGACGCGCGAGACCACTGGGCCACTGCACAAATGATGGGCCACCGCCAAATAGCTGGTTTACTAGATGGAGGCCCATCCTTCAAGTCGTACGTCGGTGTTTACTAGCTAGTTTACAGAATTCTTGGCTCGTAAGCTGAAATGTCTTAAACAGCGCTTGGGCAGCAAGGTTCCGCAAAGCCCCCGCAATAGTTTATCGCCATCAACTCTGCTCCTCCGCGAAAGCGCTCGCAAAATTAAGTGTGCCCGGCTGCGACTGTGATTTTGCACTGTATACATAGGGATAGTGCTTGCCGTACTTGGGTTTTACGTTTTACGTTAAAAACCATGGCCGATGTTGATCTCTCATTACCCAAATTACTCTACGTAACTCTTCTTCGGCACAAAACAGACCTTTTATTTTCTACAGGCGAGCCCATCGCACACGCATACGCAGTTTGCAACAACGGGGTAGCGGCGTCGCCGAAGAACACGACCGAAGCGTCGAACGCCAGAATACGGATCGCATTAGCGCTAGTGTTGAGTTGTATGGGCTTCATGGACCTTACTAAGTTTATTACACTCCAGAAACTAACAAAATGGATCCGCATTCATTGCGGCACAAATGTTGTCGGGGCGCAGTTTTTGCTTCTCGGTCGATTCCCGACGGCGCGTCGGGCGACCGGTGGGGCGACCGGTTTCGTTGGCGTCTTCGGTCAGCGATTCAGTCACACTACGGCCCTACGGCGACTTTCCGTCGGTCGACGTGTCTTTGTCGCCGTCGGCGTAGTGTGACAAAGCGGTCTGGCAATTCGGCAATTGGCCGATGGCTTGGCGACCCGTCGGCGTCGGCGTCGTGTCGGCCTAGTGTGTCTGATACGACCAAGCGACCAAACACAAACGGTGGTAACTGGAATTCACGTTGACGTCGTTTAAGTCGCTAACGTGGCATGATGTCACAAACTTTGTTATGCTGGCAATTCACTGACGTCATGGTTAGTGGCTCTAGCGATGGGTCCCGATCACCAGAAGAGCATTTAGGCACTTTTTAGAAGCGCATTAAAATATATATTAAGCGCTTGCTGTACCCAGCACTTCGCGTCCAGGGTCTTTGCATACAGAGAAAGCCTACAGCAGGCTTTTTACAGACTTAAAATTTGGTGGCACCACACCTTTAAGCACATTGACAGCAATAACCAAAAAAGCTCAGTCAGTTTCAGTCAAACGTGATGTTGATGTTTTCCTAGCAAAATGCTACAAATATTGCATTGCAGTTCAAGAACACATAGCGTCTTTTTCAACACAAATTCAACCTTATAAATTTCTTTATACCACCCCCTCTTCTCTGCCGAAGGGCCGCTTTTTGCGGGGAAACGTGGCACCCCTATTTCACTGGCCTGCGTGGAAAAAAAGGCAGAATGTTTGAGGTGCAGCAAAACTGGATAGCCAATATTTTTAATTTGCTACGCATCAGAAGCATAACACTTGCTCTCTGTTGTATCCTGAGAAAGCTGATTATAAATCGTCAAATGCGCTCCTTAGCTCCCCCGCCCCCTTCATGGACTGTCAAGTGCCCGTGAATTGACTAAACATTCCACTTCAAACTGACAGCGCTGCTTGAAGTCTTCGACGCTACTCTTAAGGCCGGTGATTGCTAATAAAAAAGTGAGATAGAGTGTTTTGCATTGCGCTGGTAAGTAGGAGTGTGTGTTTTGACTGACACAACACCCTTGGGCTCTGTTCTTCCCTTTGCTATATCTTTCCCGTTTTCTTGTTCTTACTGGCTTCTTCTTCCATCTCGACTGCTGAAAAGAACTCAACTACCAAATAAGACAGTTTTTCTTAAATGCAAGATGTCAGAAGAGCCCGAAAACATATAAATAATCAGCAGCACTCAAAAGAGCCAGGAAGTAGCCAAGTCGCAACCCTAAAATTACAGTCGCCTCGAGCCTGTAAAAGTCACCAGCGGGGCGATCGCCATCCCGTGCAACCCTGCCCACGCTTACGACTTTATGTCTGGCTTCAAGATATGCTAACGCTTCCGGTTTTATTCATCGCCTGTCATTTATTATTCCGACAACCCAGTTGGCTAATGTAGAAACCTCAGTATGAACCGGAAGACAGTGACAAACACCCTTAGCCTTTTAAGAAAATAGAGCGCCTCGTATTGTAAGTACCTGCGCACTTCCCCAGCTATTAGGCCGGAACGGTAAATGTACGAGAAAATCAGTGCCATATTCCTGCATGCTACCGTTGCTCCATTCGTCTGATTGGTATAAATAGGCGCTGACGTTGGCAGACGTTCGCTTTTCTCTGATTCTGCGGGGAAGGCGACGTAGGACATGACGGGCTTGAGCTCCACCATACCGTTCACCATCCCGTCATCGGGCACTGTCCCGGTGAGTGGTGTACAAAATCCGTCCTCTAGTAACCGAAGCAATTTCCTGTTCCCACAATGTGACGCCTTCGCGAATCTCATTGCATTGACGTCATCCGCACAGAAGATACCGATGTTTCATCCACTTATAGACACGACCTACTCTTTCTTTCACGTTGCCATCGCGAACTCTTCTTCGAAAGGTCAAGAAAACGCAGATAAAGAAGCACTAGCACGATGATAGAGAGCCGTGTTCCCCTTTCTAATATCACATTCATTTATACGCGAAAAGATGATGAGTGAATCCGAGACGTTCGACGCCAAGTTTTGCTGCTTGCTAAAGGGTAGTAAGGAGTCCCAAACGTAAGCCGTCATTATTACCTCATTTCGTGGTGGAGCAAGCCACACTACTTTTCTTGTAATGTGACTCGCTGCATCAAAGTTGAAATTGGTTATGTGCAGTCTGCCGTTTTGAAATAAGGCGCTACCAAACTCTCGTTTTCTCGCACCTTGTTTAGACGCTTACCATATCTGCATTGTGGTGTTTCTATTTCCATAGAGCTCACGTGTTACAACAATTTCAGTGCCGAAAACAAGACTCAATGTTCTCTGCACATAATTTTTGTTCTGATAAAACAGTGCTTCTTCCAGGATATCTTTGCAGTGGTAATACAGTTCGAGTTTGTTCGACTTGTGTTTTTTTTTTCATTTCTCAGAAGAAGATCAGCGGCTCACCTGACGTAAGGTTCTCGAGCACAAAGTATTTAAACAAAACATAAGGCAGCTACTTCAGTGTTTAATGATGAATAGAAACTAGAATGTTTGCCTGCCTTAAATGCAAAATCACCAAATCAAAATATCCCTACTTTACAAACTACGCAAATAATATACTACGGTGGTATCTGTCATGCGCGCTTCTCACGTGGTTATTTGGCCGCCATGAGATATCAAAATGAGAAAAATACTGGTCTGTGTTTCTGTATTGAGGCCAGGATCATCGTCACTATAAAATGTTTTTCTGCTCACTTACGACTAAATTTTCACCGCAGGGTATTCTGGGATGTAGATTTTATTGCTATCGCTTATATACCACCGCCACGACGGCAATGGAACAGCGAGTCTACGGCCACGCAAAAGCAGCCTGTATAGGCTGATAGTGAAAACGTCCGCAGTGAAGGCGGATTTAGATTTGCGAGGGATTTTGATGCTTAGTTCCCATTAGATAATTGTAACAATGCTGCGGAGGGAGATCTGTGTAATCTAGAAAGCATAGGACGCGCCAAGACAAATATCTTAAGCACGTTGAAGTTAGCGAAAAACTAGAAAAGCTAACATCTATAAATGAAGAACACAATGGACATCAAATATATTGATAAATGACAGCCATGTGATTTCAATTCTGGTCGTGTGGGTAAGCCCTAAAATAACTGGCCGGGTTTGATATCTTGCCTAGTAAGTAATCTCTTCAGGGGTATCATGCATCTGCGCTAAATGGCAATATGGTGTACAATATGAATGACAGCAAGGTGCAAAGTTTCCGCTGCGTATGTCATTCCGGCAGTATGCACTGCCTGTATATGTTTTTTTAAGTGATACAAGTAGATTCCTTGTTATTGGTGAATGCTCTCCATCATCTATCTTTTGTCCGCCGGATTTCTCTGTCGTGGTTAGGGTCAGAACTGACCACCAATCCCTTTCTTTTAGAATTTTGTTTTCTAAGTTGAATAGGGCGCTTTCGGTATGCATAATCCTCATCACTTAAAATTTGTTCATATTTTTTAGCCTCATTGCTTGTATTTGGGATAGTAGTTCCTTAAGTATTTTTGCGGGTGTTCTGCAGTCTAACACAGCAAGACTTTTGTTCGTATTGTTAGCCTCATTGCTTGTATTTGGGATCGTAGTTCCTTAAGTATTTTTGCAGGTGTTGTGCAGTCTAACACAGCAAGACTGTGTCATCTGGAAGCCTCAAATGACTGAAGTATTGTACGTTTATCCTTAATCCTGTCTCCCAAGACAAGCTTTCTCAATACCTCCCCCCCCCCCCCCCCAAGATGCCCTGAACAGTTTTGGCAAAATAGTAACTGCCTGTCTTACTACTTTTAGGATCGGGAAGTTACCGCTTCGCTTGTGAAGTGTTATCCTACCATAAGACTCTTATATATGGCGTCCGGAAGTTTATTGAGGCTTATTTTATCCCCTGGTCTTTTAACTCTTGTAGCACGGCTGTGGTGTGTGGTGAGTCAAACGCTTTCTCATTCTATAAACGCCATGCAGAGGGATTTAGTGTATTCTGCAGATTTTTCCATCACTTGATTGACAAAATGGATGCGATCTATGGCTGGGTACCCTTTCCTAAACCGAGCTTCACTCTCGGTTTTTCGGTTTCTAGGCTGTCACCTATGCGCCTAACTATAACGCTGGTAAACTGCTTGTAAAGAACTGAAAGTATGCTGATAAGTCGGTGTTTCTTAAGTTTCATAGTATCTCTCTTTTTCTAAATCAGAATAATTTCGTCATTTTTTCCAGTTTATTTGAGTTTATTTATACAGCTTCTAACAGGAAGAGGAAGAGTTCGACGAGGAGCCGGGCAGCAGCCAGAGGAGGAGGAAGAAAAGGAGGTGAAAGGACGAGAACCGAACTGTTGTTTGTCTATTTAGTGAACTCGACCAAATAAAGGCGAACGTTACATTTGGCGCAGACCACTATTTCGGACAATGTGAGTGTTGTTCAATCTGACCCAGCGTGAAGATGGTCGTCTGGTGGTCAACGGTTACCAAGAGGACGGGGGTGATGAGACCGTGATCCTCCCAGAAAAGGTCAGCACACCTGACTTCATATCTTTCCTTGTCACGAAAGCTACGCTGACGCTAGACGAGTTAGCGTTGAAGAGTATACATCAAGGTGAACATGCGCGCCGCTGATTTTCAAGCTTGGGTGATTAAGCCAAGTGAATCAGTGAACGCAAGGTCAGACCATCCAGAGGGACTCACGCGTATCATAGAACACATTTTGCGTTTGCAAGAACTACTTCAGCAGCAACAGAAATTTATGTCTTTCATGAAATTGAGTCGTGATCCGTCCCGGTACAGACAGGAAGTTAAGCCTGATTGTTTTGATGGTACCACCTCATGTCCAGCGGCATAGATTCAGTTCTACGAATACGCGTGCTCCATCAATCACTGGATAACAGGCTATGATCGGATAAATAACCTACGAGTATACCTTTCGGGGAACGCGAAGAAGTGGTGTGAATTGCGGATGGCAGGGAACGGTGACAAGCCTGGGCTGACTGGCGAGCCAGCTTCATCCGCGCATTCGACTTGAACCCCATTGAGCGTTGGGATCAGGCCGTTTTCTTCAAACACAAGGAGAGGACGTTGGTGGATTACTTCTAGGAGAAGCGAAAACTCCTGCAGCTTGCCGATCCTAATCTCCCCGAGTCGTCCATTGTACCACTCATTATCCATGGTATGACGAAAGCCGTTCAATGCCAGGTCCTTCCAAGCGTCCCTACCACTCCTCCATGCGCTGAGGAACGTCTGCATCGACCTTCTGCCACCAATAAGCCTGACCCGACAGTACGACACTGCTCGGAATACGATACTATCGATCGGCACGCCTAGTGGTGCTCATCAGCCAAAAAACGAATAAAACAGAGGGATCGGTCCCACCCAAACACCCTAAGCGAGACTGTGTACTTAATTAAATCTGAATCCAATTTGCTGTATGCACCAATGTATGTCAGCGGGCGACTAGAAAATGTTTTAGTGGACACCGCAGCCCCAGTGAGCATCATGAGTACAGGGCTTGCCTCGCCAGATGACATATTTCCTGCTAGGGTTGTCCAGGTACATGGCTGCGATGGGACTGCTAGGGTGCTTGATAAATGGACGCGCGTCGAAGTCGAGTACTAGGGAAGTAAAGTGCTCGTAGAAGCATTACTTATAGACGACGTGAACTTTACTTTCCTCCTAGCCCGTCCTGACATGAAGAGATGAAGGCTCAACCTTTCTTGGAAGGATGAGGTGCTCTTTGACCATCACACTGAGACGATATGCGCGCAGACAAAGCCGTTCATTAGGCTAGTCACGAATAGCGAGAACGTCTGTTCACAATATTCCGAACTTTTGTGTGTAGGCACTTATCCGCCAGCCGCAGCAGTCATCGAAGTGACATTTCAGCTGCGCGATGTTACTGCTGTACGAAAAAAACGATATGGCATGTCTTACGAAAAAAAGAAGTGGCTAAAAACTGAACTGCAAAGTCTGCTGGAGTATCGTATCATCCGACCTTCCGTATCAGCATTTGCGTCACCTATCACAACGGTTCTCAAGGGCGATGGTACATATAGGCTGTGCACAGACTACAGGCTTGTGAATCGCCAGACTTACCTGTTCCAGTACCCGATGCCAAGAATAGACATCATCAATGAAACCTGCGGTTGCTCTTGGTTCTCTCAAGTCGATCTGTGCAAACGGTATTGGCAAGTACCACTTCAGGAGTAATACAAGCACTTCACTGCATTCGTGACTCCTTTTGGTACACATGATTACAACAGACTCCCCTTCGAATGGTAGAATTCTGGAGCATGGTTCGAGAAATTTCAGAAAATGATGGACACCATCCTACAAGAGTTCACTGGACAATTTTGTGGAGTGTACGTCGACGACATAACAATATATTCTAGGAGCAGAGATGAGCACATATAACATGTCTCACAGGTGCTGGACGCCCTTAGTAAAGCTAAACTGGAGAATAATATCAAGAAGAGTGAGTTTTTTAAAAATTCTGTTGTCTTTCTGGGAAGAGGTTTTGATGGTAAGAAGAAAAGCACGAAAGACGAATCCATCAAGCGAATTTTACAGCTATGCAAGCCCCATGACGTGCATTCTCTACGCGTCTTCCTAGGACTCGCCGGCCACTTCAGGGCATTCATAAATGATTACGCCACTAAGTCTGAATGCCTCACAACATTGACGCAGAAAGATGTTTCCTTTGAATGGACCAAGGAATGCGACAGCGCATATCAGGAACGTACAAAGATAATATCGTCGGACCCAGTGTTGACGCTCCCAGACTTCACCAAACCGTTTGATCTGACCACAGATGCATCGCATTACGGAGCCTGGGCGATTTTGTACCAAAGAGATGACAAGGAATCACCGAAAATACAGCTCAGGGCCGTTGGTTATTATTCTTATACATTTAACAAGGCAGAGATTAATTATTCTACGGCAAAAAGGGGCCCCGGCGGTAGTGATAGCGCTACGTTACTTCCGAACGTACTTGGAGGACCGACGCTTCAGAATATTCACACACAATAAAGCCTTGACCTATATACTGAATTTGTCTCATCCAAAAGGGCGGCTGGCCAGGTGCGCCAGTGAACTGCAGCAGTTCACATTTGACATTGCTCACAGACCAGGTGGCAAGCTACCGGACGCCGATGCCATGTCACGGCTCCACATACCTGCCCCATGTGATGATCACCCCGTGAGCGTGCTCTTATGGGACGGCACAGAGGCGATGTCGCTGAAAGATGGTCGTTTACAGGTACCGAAAACTGGTTTACCAAAAATCTTTACTCTTTACCATGATTCACCTCACTCTGGCGGACATGACGGATTTTGGTGCACATACTGGAAAATCAAGCAAAGATTTCATTGGAACACCATGAAGCAAGACATCTCTGAATACGTACGGGTCCTCTCACCAGTATCAAATCTGCAAGGCCAAGTTCAAACCCAGAGGTAGTGCAATGATCATCGCAGAACGTTCCAAAGAACCATTCGCAACGATCCACCTTGATTTTGCAGAGATCAGAAAAAAGGCGAGGGAAGAGGCAGCACGCAAGCGCACCTACCGGCAATTGAGCGCACACGAATGGTCGCGTGTAAAGGCGGAAAGGAAGATGCAAGGTTCATCGCTCTCTTGAACCGGGATATGTTTAAGGACACCAAAACAATTGTGGCCGACAACGGACCAGCCTTTCGGAGCAATCAGTTGAAGAATTGGGCTCTCCAGGGCAATGTGAAGCTGTGTTTCTCAGCGCCGTACCACCCTGAAGCCAACGGGTTAGCTGAGAGAGCTATACGTGACATCAAGCAGTTCATTTCCCTTTATTAAGATTTCAAAGGGGGCTGGAAATGTGCTCTAGAAGCCGCTGTTGCACACCACAACCACTCGCACACAGAAGCTCTAGGATGCAGTCCATACTTTGTATATCAATGGAAATCTGAGTGGCTGCATGCCGATCGCCTCCTGGGGATTACCGATTCCATAGTACTCCGTGAACAAGAAAGGTAAGAGAGAGAAAATGAAGGGTACCGGATCGCAATGAAGAAGCACTACGACCGTCTTTACAGGGGCAAGGTTCTGAAAGTTAACGTTGGGGATTATGTCCTCGCCCGGAAAGGCTTGCAGGGTTCAAAGACGCCTTTTTCAGGGCCGTACATGGTTGTGAAGACTGCTCGCAAACAAGGAATTTTGAAGTATATATGCTACAATAGGTCTGATGACATCGTGGAAGCTGCGTCTATGTGCAACGTAGTGCCGTATCAACCCTGGAGGGTTGACAACAGAGGGGCGGCCTGTGTAACAAGAGGAAGATGGCGACGAGTAGCCGGGCAGCAACCAGAGGAGGAGGAAGAAGCGGATGTGAAAGGACGAGAACCGGACTGTTGTTTGTCTACTTAGTGAACTCTACACAATAAAGGGGAACGTTACACAGTTTATATATTTGAGTCTTCAAGCATTCCGAAAACAGTGCAGCAAGCTTTTCCAGTGAAATATCTCATTCCTCTTTTAAAAGATCCAAGGTTATGAAGTCTTGACAGGCTGATTTTCTTGTTTTTATGCTTTTTATAGCCATTACTGCTTCCCCTTTAGTTACTAGTGGGACTCTGCAAGTTAAGCTTGTACTCTTACAAATACTCTGCTTGTGGGAGTTCCCACTTGCTACTTATTACTGCTGTCCTGCTCGCAATTACATTACCCTTTATTGTCAATTACTTTATAATTGTTCACTAAGTCACCAAAGGCTCCAAATAATGTGAGCTTTGAAGATTGCAAACGGCGATGGCAATAGTTAATACGTTATTCAGTTATTGTGTATGACTACTTATTTCTTATTTTGTTTTTATTCGTTCGTTGACTCACCCTGCTTTTTGTTTATTTATTTTATTTAAAATACTTTCAAGGCCCAAAGGCATAACAAAAAGGAGTGGTAATATACACACATAAAGTGCAGCTGTTTTACGAAAACGGCATACAAAGAGAAATCAAGAACAAATCACAAAAGAGCGATTCAACAAGGAGCGTTATGAATGGCTGCTTTAAAGACAGTGGAATCAGTGATGGCATTGTGATAGAAGGGGAAATAGCACACCCTCTACCCTGTACCCCGCCATACTGCAGCTAATATCATCTCCCTTTCGGCATAGTCCGTGCGGTCTTTTACTCTGGCATCTAATTTAGAAAAAAACTGGAACAGCTTCCGCTCTCCACATAAGACAAAAATTACGCATGGTTGCGATCATTCTGCGCCGATTTTTGCGAACTGCAAGAACTTTGCTTGCATGACCCCAGCTTTGATGTAAACTTCAGGCTCACCAACGGCCCTTTTCTTTCTTTTTGTCCTGAAACCGCCACAGTAAAGAATAACGAACATCTAAGCCACCGTTTTAATGCGGCGCATTGTACCCATTCTTTCGCCCCACTGAAGAGCTCTGGCACCTATGTCCGCTGTAGATCGGCAGGCACGCATACCCTTACCCACCCTTACCTTAACTAAAACACCCTTCTAGGCTGCCGGAAGTGGAAAAGCGGTGCGGGCACTGGGCTGACCAACTCCGGCTCCCGTCTTTAACCCAAACCTAATTACCGCGATAGTGGGCAAAGAGGGCTTGCTGAAAAGGGGCCTGGACCGGGCGGCAAACTAAATGCGCTCGTGACCGGCCGCGGCTGTGTTTAGCGCGTTCACAAAAGTTGCTGCTCTGTGTGCATTGTTCTTGGAAGGCCTTCTTGCGCATTTCCGCAGCTCGTTGTTCCCACTCTCCCTCCCGTTGTCCCTCATCTTACCCTCTCTCCCCTTCGTTACAGGGAGCGCTCTCCTGCTGGGAGTTCCCGAGTAGTTAGAAGTTCCCTCACCTTTATGCACCCCTTACGGCACGTCTGGCTTTCTTTTGTCTTAGGTAGAAAAAACGGTAGTGTGCGCACCAAACCTGTTGTGATAATGACTAGGCGTTGCAATAAAGTCGAGCAGTTCGCCCTGCTCCTGCGCCCACTTCCCTACAGGGAACATTGTTGTGCCCCTGAGCTTAGCTTATTTTGCCGTTTGCGCGCTACTATAGATTCTACGTCTTATTCTCATCTGGGCTTTGTTGCCGTGCGGGAGGACGTTTCTTCTAAATAACCAAGCACAAGGCTTTGTTAATTAACTCGTCAAATCTGAACCCCAGGTCCATTTACGTCTATTTCTGGAAGTAGAATTTCAGTGTACTATAAGCACGTTTCGTGGCGAAGCAATTAACGCGAGTTGCCTGCACTACGCGACTGTGTTAGAGACAATTTTCGGAAGGTAAGTTTTTAATGTATATGAAAAAGGGGTAGTAAATTATGACTCGGTGAACACAGCTGAATTCGCGTTTTTTTATTTGTCTGTCTGTCGGGCAACATGTGCGGGCGTGTGTGTTCGGGTGATTTCTAAAGCTTATGTGCTTCTTTATGGGGGTAGATTTTATGCTTAACTATTTTCCATATCGGTAGCTACGAGCCCTCCACGCGGTGGCACCTGCTTGGCCACCAGCCACATATTTTACACCAACCCTGTTTTCAAACTTTTTACCACAAAACAAACTAGTATTTGCATGGAGAAAACTTCCACTTGTGCCTGTAAATAACTTTTATGCCAACAAACATAATATCAGAACACACAGCGTATAACCAGGCTTCCTTACAAATTCATAAGGCAGTTTGCTACATAGTAAAAACTGGTTTTGATAAAAGTTAGCTAGAGCTAAACTCGGCTCGACTTAGCTCGGCTCGGAAAGGAAGCGAAGTTAAATGGGTTTAAACAAACAACGACTACGTCGCGCCACTGCGGCTAGTTAACACAGTCACCGTTGAATATTTAATTTCCTATTTGTGCCATGCAAAGACCGCGGAAAAGGTAACGTAATTGCGACTGCTTTCCTTGCTCACAACACTTTATCCTTGGTTATGGAGGAGCTCTAGGTCTCTCTCGAATGGCTAAATAGACAGCCTAAACAGTAACCATTTCTGGCCGGGCTGACAGAGAGCAAAGGCTCGTTACTAATGCATGAACTACGTTGGAAATTAACGCCTAGTACCATTTAGAACCGTAGCTGTAGAAGCACTCAACACGACTGGCTGGGCTAATGTCTTTCTTGCGACCTCTGAGCCTCCCATACGGACTCTGCGGATTAGGTTCAGAGCCTGCGAATGCATCCCACAAGAAATTTTTGAAAGTTACTTTTTTATACCGTGTAATACTGGATGGAGGTAGCTTTGGGCACGGCGCACCTGTTTTCCTGTCGTTGCTCCTCTACCGAGAAGAATGTCTTTATTTTGTAAGAAGTCCAAAAGTCATCAATGAAATCATCCTACAAGCAGAATACACGACTAGTGATTTTAAACCCAAACGCGGATTAAATCTTTGAGAAATCTTGGCGGTAGCTCAAATTCATAGCCTTAAGGGTGATTGTGTCAGCAGGCCGTCCCTTTCTCTTTCAAAAAAGGACAAGCATTTCCTGGAGCTGAACTTTCCCGAACGGAATTTTGGTACGCGTATTGTTCTCCATCCTGTATGCTTGATACTTACCACTAGACACCTGTGTTTAGGTAGATGTTAGTGTTGTTCCTTGCACTTGTATCGCCATAGTTTGATATATGAGCATAAATAAGAAGTTAAGAAGGGCTTTGTTGATATGTTTAATCTGCCTGTACATTCCTAGTTCGAGGTTTTTGCCTAAATGCCTCTAAGTGGCTCTAAATGCCTAGTTTCAAAATTGCTGCTTATATTACACTATTTAGCATAAATGTTTGCTGTCGAGTGCAGTTCGAGATCGTTATTCATGTTACCGCACGGAATTTACTGTTCCAAACTCAACGTGGTTCAACATGGTCCTCTACTTCGAATCTGTCCTGGAGAACACCCGTTACCATCAGCAGTAGCGGAATGGGACACCAATTATCAGTGACAAGTGGCCCAAATTTGAACAAAAAAATTTCGCGATGGTGGTGGCTTGCTCTTGTTTCCACAATCTTTCACTAATTCGACACTAGGCTCAGCGTGATTTTTAAACAGATTTCTTCAAACATGTGCAGTTGTATTCACGTTTCTAGAAGCGTAGTCAAATCCAACTTTAGTTTCAATGCAACGGTAGTGCATACAACACGCCTTTGTTAGCATATCATTGCTGCATTTTAGAGTCAACGGGGAAACATCAGTGCACAGCAGAAATTCCTCATACCTTAACGTTCCAACTGCCCACGGGCTCTAAATACGCTTGTCTATCAAAAATATGTTGAGCTGCTAAGCACTTTTTAAAATTGATCTTGAAATAGGGAGATGTGTACAAGTGTATTTTGCAACATTGGGACGTCTTGCGCGAGCCATTTGGATAACATCATTGCACTTATTTACCGTACCTTACAGGCTCAAATAGCGCATTGAGTAGTAAGGGGGTACAAGCTTCCGCTAACAACCGGGGCGGTCCTCAAAAACAAAAGTACACATCAACCAAAACGGAATAATACCTTGCGCGCAAAACAAACAGAATAACGCGAAGGCTTGCTGATAGCAGAAAGCTGGAAAAACAAAGTTCTTAAGGTGCAACAGATGTAAGGCAAAATAAAAACCAAAATCGAAAGCGCTAGGTGCACAACGCGTGAAGGCATATGGAAAAATATCCCGAGTTGTACCTAACTGTCCTCATTTTTGTTTGTTATTTGTGTCTGCTTTTGTTGTGTAGTAAATAAATTGCGGAAGGCGTATATAAAGTAGCGCTTTTTTCAATAAGTGTTCCCAGCTCTAAAGTAATATTTTGCAACCTGTTTCACTATATGCGACGCTCGTGCAAGCTAGTGACCATTCAAAATGCGTGTGAACAGTACGCTTGTTAAACTAACCCAATGTATCGCCATAAGTAAGGCATTTTTACGGGACATTGGAACTGCTGTATTCAAGTGTTGGTTCCTTTGTGCCATCCTAAACCATAGGATTTTTTAAAATTTTTCTTTCGTACATACTGATCATGCACGCGTTTTTCTGGAATTATTTTTATTTCCATAAACTTTTATGGCAACTATATTTAGGATGTTGGAGGCCCAAAACGCTGCTTTGCTTGACTGCTTTGCAAGGTTAAAACGTGCTTTTTGGTTCCTGATAATCCGGTATCTACTGATCACATATTTGGTAGTGGTTGGCTTTTATTTCCACTTAAGATTGTTCGCGTATGTAATGCTCGCCTGTTTCGCGATTTAACTACATTTGACCGCAAATACTTACACGCGTTGTTTGGTAACCACGCGTAGCTGTTGCCTAATATGCCATTTTCATTTCGTCTAGAAGCTGGTCACAAAAAAGGAACTGCGTTTGGTTGAATAAGTCTAGTCGTGAGTCAGCACGGTGTTCGTTCGCAATTTATTCCTTCGGCATTGTTGTTTCGCCCTGCTCATTCTTAAAATTTCTGACAAAACTCGCCGAATTCTTTGATAAGAATAATTCCGTAGGTTTACTAGTTACGTTTTTTCCGAAAAGAGAGCAAACGAAAACTCGCTTCGGATTGTTTACAGAAAGTCTGAGGGCGCATCAATGAGTTACTGAGCTACAAAGATAAAGCTCCACAAGCTAAACCGTGGGTTGTTGTTCTAACCACACCGAGTGAGTGAGTGAGTGAAAACTTTATTGCATAACAGCCAGTAGTCCTAGACGTCGGCCAAGAGCCCTTGGGCTCTAGCAGCGTCTTCGGCCAGCTGAATGGCCCAGACTTGATCAGCTGGGTCGGAGCTGAGCAATACGGTCTCCCATTGCTCTACAGTAGCGATGTTGCGACCTAACGTTGTCGCCTGTGGACAAGCCCACAGCATGTGGGCTAAGTCTGCCCTGTCCTTACACCGGTGGCACTTGTCAGAATATTGCCCAGGGTAACAGTGACTGTACGCAACCGGGTTGGGATACGAGTTGGTCTGTAGAAGTCTCCAAGCCACGGATTGCCATTTACTGAGGGTAGGATGAGCCGGGGGGAAGCGGGTCCGCTCTAGCCTGTAATGATTAGTTATGTCCCTGTAGGACACAAGGCGATCCCTACCCGAACAGCGAAGTGAATGAGCGTTGTTGTCGTCACCAGCTCGGTCAGAAAATCCTCGAGCGGCGTCGTGCGCGCATTCATTCCCAGCCAGGCCAGAGTGTGCAGGTGCCCATATTAGACATATCTTGCCCGAACGCTGAATGTTGTTGAGCCCAATCCTTAGAATTGCAGATGCCTCTGGGGAGATGCGCCCCCTTGCGTAATTTATAATAGCAGACTTTGAGTCGCTCACCACGTATTTGATTTTTGCGGATGCCGTCATTGCCAGGGCAATGGCCGCCTCTTCGCCCACCTCCGGCTCGCTCGTGCGGACCGACCCGGAGCTGATGGAATTGCCCTGGTGATTGACTATTGCAATTGCCATAGCATTGCGACCCGGATAGTCGGCCGCGTCCACGTACAGCACGTCCTCCGAATTTCCGAATCGTTTGTGCAGGGCTTTCGCCCTTGCCTGCCTGCGTTCCTGATTGTAAACCGGGTGCATATTTTTAGGGAACGGTGGGATGTGAATTTGATCGCGCACTTCGGGAACCAAGGGTATCTTGTGAGTGCCTGTTCGCAGGTGGTTGATGCCCAGGGAGCCGAGAATATGCCGACCCGTCTGGCTGTGGCTAAGCCGTTCCCGTTGAGCCAGCCGTTGAGCCTCTATTAGTTCGCTAAGGGTATTGTGAAGCCCCAGCGCCTCGAAACGTTCGGTCGGAGCAGTGATCGGGATGCCGAGGGCCTGCTTGTAGGCCCGTCTAATAAGGGCGTCAATTTTGAGTTCTTCGTCCTTTCTGAGGTGTAGAAAAGGGGTGACGTAGGTTATCCTACTGAGGACGAAGGCTTCAACTAATCGAACAAGGTTGTGCTCCTTCATACCGTGATGCCGGTTAGCGATTCGCGATATGAGTCGGGTAGTCTGATGCACGCTTTTTTGGAGCGCGAGGACGGTTTCCGAGTTGTGTCTATTGGCCTGTATTCGGAGACCGAGAACCCGTATACTGGACACTGTGGGGATGGGCTGCGTTCCATTCGCGAAAATATTCACAACCGGGGGGTTCTGGTCGGTACGTCTACCCCTACTAGTGGGCCTGTAGAGCAACAATTCTGACTTTTGCGAGGAGCAACTGAGGCCCCTGGGACTTGCGTACCGCTCCACCGCCTCAATGCCTTGTTGCAAGATGTCCTGAATTTGCCCGTCACTGCCTCCGCTGACCCAAAGCGTGACATCGTCCGCATAGAGGCTGTGTTGGAGACCATCGATCTTTTGCAGTATTTCGGGAAGCCCCATCATGGCTACGTTGAAAAGAAACGGGGAAAGGACTGAACCCTGTGGAGTTCCCCTGCTCCCAATCTTGATCACATCTGATTGGAGTCCCCCTACAGCTAGAGTAGCTGTGCGTTCGCATATGAAGTTACTTACGTAGTTGCATACCCGTTTCCCAAGGCCCAGTCGGCCGAGGTTGTCAAGAATTGCCGAGTGTTTAACGTTGTCGAACGCCTTCGTTAAATCTAATCCCAATATAGCTCTGGTATCTAGAGGGGAGCAGCTTTCCCCGTCGATGACGTCATGTTTAAGACGGAGCATGATGTCCTGCGTAGAGAGTTTTGGACGGAACCCGATCATAGAGTGCGGAAAAAGTCTATTGTCTTCCATATAGTTGGTGATTCGATATAGAACAACGTGTTCCAATAGTTTCCCTACGCAGGAAGTGAGGGAAATAGGTCTGAGGTTTTCAATCTGGATTTTTTTGCCCGGTTTAGGTATCATAACGACCATGGCCGTTTTCCACTGAGGTGGTAGTTGCCCAGTCTCCCAGCATACGTTCATATAGCGTGTGAGGGCTGCAACGGACTCGTCATCTAGGTTTCTGAGCATTTTATTTGTAATTCCGTCCGGGCCAGGAGCAGAGCGAGTGCGCAATGCCAAGATAGCTCCCCTAACTTCACTTATAGTGATGGGCCGGTCAGGAAGAGCATTTTCGTTGCCCACGTACGGAGGGAGCCTCTCGCGGGTGCAGTCGCCAATGTATCTGTCCTGAATGGCTTTGAGCAAATCCGTGTTTGTCCCCTGAAATTTATGGAGAAGTATGCTGATGTTGTTTCTTTGAGTAGTTTTACTATTTTCGGGGTCAATCAGACAGCGTAAGATGTTCCAGGTTTTGCGAAGGCCTATTTCGCAGTCCATGCGATCGCATGTGCTATGCCAATTTTGCCGAGTTAGTTGCTGCGCGTACGTTTCAATATCACGGTTCAGGGCCGCCAGTCGTCGCCGCAGGGTTCGGTTGAGTTTTTGCTTCTGGAGTCGTGTGTGTAAGCTGTGTTTAGCTTCCCACATATGCAGCAACTTTGCGCCGGCCTGTTGTAGCTCTGCCTCTGCCGGTATGACCTTAGTGACACGTTTTGTGTCCGCTATAAGTTGTTCTGCCCAGCACTCAATATTTGTTATTTCGACTTCAGAAGTACCGTCTCCCGCGGCCAGAGGGCCTCGTGCTTCGGCTCTAAGCGCGCGGAATGCATCCCAGTCGATGAGCTGTAGTTTTTTACCGGACTTTCCTTTCGCTGCCCCAGAATTTACCCCGATAGTGACGAGATAGTGGTCGCTGCCGAGGTTTTCCTGGGTATTTAGCCAGGTTGCTTCCGTACGCGTGTTTTTGGCAAAGGTCAAGTCAGGGGTAGTGTCCCCACTAACACTGTTTCCAATACGGGTGGGATGCCGCGGATCGTTGAGCAAGCTGAGACCCTCTCTCTGGGCGTCAAGCCATAGATTGCGCCCCTTTATGGTGTCCCGCTTGTAGCCCCATTCCGTATGGTGTGCATTAAAGTCACCGACAATCAACAGTGTGTTCCCTCTTGCTATTTCGACAGCTCTCCGGAATAGTTTACTAAATTTATGACTATTTTTTGGGGAGCTATACACATTAAGGATAAACGTGCTCTGGGCATAGTGTTTCTGGTCTGTGATAATTTCTACAATGATGTGAGGCATGGACGCCGCGTCCACCCCGGTCTCGCGCCGCAGGGCTGGGAGGTTTCGCCTAACAAGGGTGCTGACTGCGGGTTTTTGCTTGTCTGTTACACCAGAGGCATCAGCTTCTAGGTCATTGAAAGATTTGTAGTTTGACATTCGGGCAAAAACGCCTGTTCTTGGAGACAGACCACATCAGGTATTTCATCCGAATTCTTGCTTTTGATGAATAGTTCTAAAGGAGCACGTTTTCTTTTGAATCCTCGACAATTCCATTGCCACACCATCAAGGTGTTGGCTTTGCTTTTTCTGTTGGAGGAGCTATTGAACATGATCATTTGCAATTTTGGGGATGTCCGCCGGCGGGGGGCGGGAATAGGGTTTAGTGGACTTGATGGGACCCGGTCCCACTTCCCGTCCGGCTCGTGGGATTCCATTCTCTAGTGCTGTTATTCGAGCTTTCAGGCTGGCAATCTGGGCATCAACGTTTTCGCCGAACTTATCCAGCATCGCTCCGAATCTGGCGCTGAGAGTTTCAGTAAGAGTTTCGGTGAGGGTTTCTCCAAAGTGACGGAGCATGCCGTCGTCAACGTTTTTATTCGGGCTCGCGCCTGCGGCCTCACTAGAGCTCTCAGTGGTTATCGCTTGGGCTTTACGTTTTGAGGGAGGGGAGTCCGCAGTGTCCATCTCGACGACAGAGGCACGCGTATGCGCGGTTTGTTAATTGACATTAGCGAGCTGCGCTGCCGGGCTGACCGGGTTTGTCGGTTGGGTACCAGGGCATGCGCTACCGGGGCCTGCGAAAGGGGTTTTTGTTTCTTCCAATTTGGCGATTTTCGCTTTGAGCATAGCATTTTCAGCTATTAGCTCTTCGAGCATCTGCTTGATTTTGGTTGTCTCGGAAGAATGATCTGAGTGGTGGGATTTTAAGGCGTTGGTTGTGGAAGCATTATTTTTCTGAGTTTGTTTGCATTGGGAGACCGTATCCGCCCAGCTCACCTTGTTTAATTGAGAATGGCCGGCTGCTTGACGTCTGTTTCGCGACGTGGATCGCGACTGCCGTCCTTGGTTGTTGGGCCCCGGGTTGCTGAGGGTCCTCCTCCGCGATGTGGATCGGGAGCGGTGTCGACTACTGAAGGAGACGTCACGGGATCCTGCCCCGTGGCTCCCATCCCGTCGGCTCTGATGCTCACGTTGCAAGAGTTCCGGGAACGAGTCGTCTCGTCCGCGTTGATCCGCTGAGGTCCCGTTGTTCTTGAGCAGGGACGACGCAATGCCACTGGATAGACACTGCTGTCCTCGGCGATGGCAGGGTTCTTGCTCTTGCTGCAGTCGCTGTTGTAGTCTTTTCTCCCATTTCCGCTTCTTCAGAAGGTATGGGGTTTGGAACCGCTGGCGGCACTTCTTATCTCCCGTAGGATGATCGCGGCCACACAGTGCACACTTGGGTTCACAATCGTGTTGGTCCGCCGGAGCCTCGGTGCAGCAGATCTTGCACACTTTGTTGTCGGGCGCTGGGCAAACGTCCGAGCGATGTCCTAGACGGCCGCAGCTGTCGCACAGTTCGTGCCTCTTCTTGTGAATGAAGCAACGGTATTCCGCACCTCTGTAGTACACATAGTGTGGTACCTTAGGTCCTTCGAAGACGATGAGGACAGAGTTAGTACGGCCCATGCGTCTCGCCTGGAGAATCGTAGGATTCTTCTTGTAGAGGAGGCTGCGCGTGATGTCATCGGCACTGTCATATTCGGGGATGTTGTGGATAACACCCTTGACAGTGTCCTCCGGTGGCGCCGCGTAAGCGCTCACTTTGTAGGTGATGTCCCCGAAGCGGAGCTCTTGTATGGCCGTGTATTTTTTGGCCCGTCCCATGCTTGGAGTGCTGGCGACAATGACGTTTTTTACGACGTTGGTGCGAAGTATATCGTCCGCTGCCTCGTCATAACTTATTCCGGCCGAGCGCAACACTCCGTCACGCAAGCCGGCTTGGCTTATCTTGGTGATGTCCAGCCCTTCTCGGGGCCGCAGCACGATTTTAATGTCCTCGCTTGGTAGCGGCGGCTGGCGGGACAGGCGCTGCGACCGATAGGCTTGCGTGTTTAGACGGGACGTGTTGCTGCTTGGTTGGGAGGCAGTGACGGGCTTGCTGGAGCAGCCGCCCGAGGCGAGGCCTAGCTTGGCTAGAGCGCGGGCGCTCCGTCGCCGGTGACTGGTAAGCCACCCAGCCGCTTCACTTAGGTCTTCGGGCGAGATAGACTCACCGTCCACCTCGATGCGCTCCATTTTGCTGCTCCGGGCGAAGGGGGAAGGCGCCGAGAGCCGCAAGGAGTGCCGAGGTCCGCGTTCGAATGGTTAGGCCTAGGCCAGGGCGGCCCCGCCTGTGAAGAGGTTCTCGTCCGCTGCAGGCCGGGCGAGGGTCCAGACTTCGAAAAAGAGGTGTCCACCGAAACAGAGGTTCGCTGGACACTCGATGCCGTGGTTATTTCCGAGGAATTGTAGGAAATTACGCCACAAGAGCCGTGGAAAGACAGAGCTGACGTGGAACACGTCCATTCAGCTCGGCCCCCTGGTGGCCAATCCTAACCACACCGAGAAAAAAAAGAATCTTGTAATGGGTAAAGAAACGTTCGCAGGCAAGAAGTTTCAAAGCGTATGGCATTTCCAAATCGTTAGACCTTTAGTAAACAGCGTAAATAGTCTTTTTTACAGAAATACTTTGGTTGGTACCAGCGGTCGTGGGGGCTCAGTGCTAACGCATTGTTCTGCTGAGCGCTAGAATGCTGATTTTTCCGGGAGGATTAGAACAAAAACAACTGTGTGCTCCGCATTTGGCCACCGCGAAAACCCTACAGTTCTCTGTGTTATACAGTAGCATCCAATATAGGCACGCTGCACCAAACAGAGGCAGCTGCGAGCTCAGCCCTTTTCCTACTCAAGTTGTGTGCAGGGTACGCTAGGTCATCGATAAAGGAGCGGCGATTTCTCGAGCAGTTATGCCGTGCCAACAATATATGGTGTTGACACTGACACAGGGTGTAAAGAAAGAAGGCTTTGATTAATGCATCGGTTCCACCCTGCCATTTGTATTATCTGCAATCTGAGTGGTCGGCTGCAATAGCGGTGACTTAGTATTTTATTCTGCGCCACTGTACGTTCTTCTGGGACTTGTTATCATGACGTTAACTTAGATAACTTCTATGTGTGGGCTCCCGGGCGTGACTCGTGATTACCCCGGCTGATGGTGTCTGGGACAGAGCGCCGACACTTACGTACTATGAAGGCTACCAACCAAACCCGTGATATGCGAGGCATCTTTCACAACAGAAATTACCCCCAGAACCAACAGGATACAGAAAACGGCGCTGCTGCTTGAGAGGCAAGCATCAGCGCAACGTGCCTATGGCGCATTTGATACTCCGGGTGCACTTCTGGCTTGTATAACCCCCAAAATTTAACAAGTGATTTTCAGTGAAACCTTTATTTGTGTAAATGCAATGGAGCAGAGTGACGTGATCGAAAATTGTAATTCTTTTAAAGTGGCAATGTAAACTGCTGCAAGGCTACTAAACATGCATGCGCGGTGTAACAGCTTAATGAAAGGTACGGCTCCAAATTAGAGATGATAAGAAGCAAACGCGTGTTCCTGCTTTTTTACTGCTGACCAGTATAAGTGTGAAGACCAGTTCGTTAAGAAGCTGACCAAATAGAATTAATTGCTTTTATATGTAAATATTTGAGTTTCTTTTCATTTTTACGGTAACCCAACTTACGGGCGGAAGGCGTCCGTGCTCCTTTTAGGTGCAAATAAGTTAATGTACTTTATGGTATTGTAAGGAAATGCAAGTTAATGCGAGGTAACGTAATGTAACCATTGAGCTGCAGTGGTATGTTAATACCACGCAGCTCGAATGTTCTACAATAACTCGCGTTAGCATTACGCAGTCTGTGTCATTGCAAACAGTAGTGGGCAAGGCAATGAATACGTGTTGTTTGCCGAAAAATATGAAAGGCCAATCACTAACCGAGTATCGCTTTATTCAACTATGTACCTAATGGTTCATCAAGTTTATTTCACGGTTTCATGAGTTTGTACCAAACCGTTCAAATGCCTACAGCACTTGCTGCGCAAGAAAAAAAGGGAAGTGCAATTGACCAAAACTTCACCATTTTACAGTTTACTTGAAGGTATCAGGATTTTAATGTTTTACTGGCCTCGCTCCATATTTTTGCAAGAAACGGCTTGACGAAGTACTCTGAAAAATTGGATTCCTGTGTGCAAATAAGTTACGCAACGAGCCGTAACAGAGCTTTATCGTCTGCAAGGTAATGTAAGGAGAGCGTTCTCCTTTACAGCGTGTATTCAGAAAAAAGCCAAGTATAGCTCCTCAAAGAAACCGTAACCGTAAAGGTAAAATTTCTGTGGTATCAATTTGAACAGGATGGAGATAACATTGTTAGGGTGTGAGCGTTCGGGCTTGCCGAAATAAATTTTATTCCATGCTACATCCAAAAACGAGATGCATTTTTCGGAGGCTCCATTGAATACAACATTGAATCGCGAGAAATTCGTATAAATTTGTTTTCGCCTTCGTTGCAGTATGTTTAATCTGTAGCGTAAATTTATAAGCGGTGTCCCAAATAATGAAAGAAACGAAAATAGGAGCTTGTAGCATATAAACTGGAAATATTAAGATATCACAATAAAGTAAAAAAAACGAAAAATTGGAATGACGAAAACACTGCTAGAGAACAATAAAAACTGAAAGCGAAGTAACCGCTATAAATTCGCCCTCGAGTAGACGTGCCACACAAAATGCGGAAGCTTGCTGCACGAGAGCTACGTAAGTCACGCACGGCCTTAGGCTGTCTGCAAAAAGGCTAAATGGCGAAAATAACTATAAATAACGTTCTTCTGCTTCCCGGTCATGAACACCGTAGCGATATATGAGAAATTTCGGCGAGCTCATCCCACTTGGAAGTAAGTGCCATTGGGCAAATTTTTCAGCACACAAAGTAATATACAATGACTCTTCCTTTTTTTTTTCATTCAAGGAAGTAAGAAGAAATATATGAATAAATAGTTTGTTCGCAATGCGTCAGCCATACGTCTTTCTTCACGCGTTTGGAATGCACTGTCGGAGACAGGGATAAACATAAGCAGTCTCTTTGCAAAATAGGCCTAGGGGCAGTTAACATTACGGTTAACTAACGGCATGCTAATAAAGCCTAGGCTCTGTAAGTGATGCTCTAGCAATTGAGCTACTGGACCGACTCACGACAACATACAAGGTGTGATGACGTGAACGGTGGTGTAGCACCAAAGCTTACTTTTTAGATGTTCATAATTCATGGGGTTTCTACGGCGAGTCCAAAATGTCTCCGCCGGTTGACGTGATGCTTTTTCTGACAAAAAGAAATGTTTTTCTTGTTGCATGTCTAAAAATAACAGGAAGCTATGCGACAGGTATCCTAAAGAATCGGCGCGTCTGTTAAAGGCTGATGTTATTACGTACATAAATCATGTTATGTTTCTTTTTGTTAAACCTAGTAAAGTTTTCTCAATGTTTCCGCATTTTTTCTCCTGCAGGTGCCGTGTTTTAATCACCCGTTTATTGGCTCGTTGAAGTATGCGATTTCACCAACCAGTTTATTGGGAAAACAGTTTTAGAACCAAGCACCGCCTGAGTGCTCTCAAAAAGCCAACCAGGCAAACATCAAGTGAGGAAAAGCCAAAATTTCTCGCCAGCGTAAAAGCAAACTAGTACCTCAGAAATAAAAGCTCTAGACCACTGAAAGGCGGAAAAAGAATGTGGCTATGAAAGTGCGGAAACGGATGTCTATAAATCACCGATCAAAAAACATAAATTACCGCATTTAACGTTTCAAAAATGCTCGGCCAAAATTCTTCTTTAAGTTTAATAGGCGCATCACATATTATGTTGCCGTCAGCTTTTGCGCAACGTAGTCTTTCTTTGTATGATAAAATCTGCTTCTTATACGCGCAATTTGTGGTTTCCAATATGGCCCACAAGGATACAGAAACGGCCAAATCGCCGGGCGAAATATGTGCAACAGTATATTTTCTTCTTGACGCACATATTGTTATGATAAATAAATCTGAG
Organism: Haemaphysalis longicornis; assembly: GCF_048455015.1. Lineage (NCBI taxonomy): Eukaryota > Metazoa > Arthropoda > Arachnida > Ixodida > Ixodidae > Haemaphysalis > Haemaphysalis longicornis. The sequence goes on along the minus strand of NW_027526460.1, from coordinate 71,544,792 downwards.
TCTACTACCCATTAGAAGAAGTAGGAAAGAACAGGTTGTTAGGACATTCATTAATAAACACATGCAAATGTCCTCAATATGGCTTATACGGCCATGAGGAGCGCGCAACACAGAATTGTTATTCTGGTGTGCAGGAATCAGTTTCATAAAGCCAGGCATGCGTACCATTCTTCATTTAAATTTTAGATCTCAAGAATACTTGTAACAGAGGACTAACCTAACTCTATTACAAATTTGTGCCACAGAACTGCTCTCCTCTTTAAAATTGTTTTTTTTTCATTACCACCACTACTTATGCGAAGAGCATTCCAAGCGGCTTAAATTTCTTGGGGACGGCACCCACCAGGTATGTACGTACGTGCGAACTGCGGTCCGGCCAGAATAGGATACAGAAAGCATTGCACCGAAAAGTTTCACATTTATGTCAACGTACCTACACTTTTCTGCAGGCCACGACGGAAGCACAAATGTCTAATTTGTTACTGCAATAACTAAAACATTCAACCATGTGCTGGTGTCAACATAACCGACAAGCTTTGCTGCAACAAACAAAACCTGTAACCCCAAATCGATGTCAATTATCGGTACTAATACAGTAAATGCCTACCGTCATCACATCTCTCTTAGCAGTAATGGTCATGTATTTACATTATAGAGCATTGTTAGGTGTGAAACCCTAATACATTTATTCAGAAGGCCCACCCACCTGGCCGTCAGTGATGGTCCTCTTTCTCTGATCCATGTGCACAATTTTTCCTACTGTGCGCACGAAAACACCGACGCTATACGGTTCAACTTGCTGTGTTTAGCGTCGTTAAGTTTAATTATTATGTAACATCAGAAGCGATGACCTGCAATCTATCAGAACCTGCTTAGCGAAATATTGTGGGATATTGCTACGAGGGCTATTGTCTTTAAAAACCAAGAAACACTGTTGTCTCCTAAAAATGGGGAAAGGGTTGGGCACGAATACATGCAAGAACACTAGGTAAGGTGACCTAACCTCTATTGTACGCCGAACCACCGCAGAACACGGCTCCTGAACCTTTTTAAAGGGTGCTTCAAAGGATAATCCAATGGCTTTCAAGGGCGCCTGCCAAAATAAGAGCAAAATTTCTGAGAGCTTTTATGTGCGCTTTCTTGTGATAGGAATAAAAGCATGAAGAATTTGGGCTTCTTTCTATACCCTAGTAATTTACACGCCTGCACATTTATATTTTAAAAATATACCCTAAAAATCTGCTCCTATCGGCGTATCTGCTCCTCGGCGTATCTGCTGCTTTTGTTGCAAATATCGACGAAAGGCGAACATTTGACGAGTAAGTCACTGCCCTCATTTTCCCGCTCACCTTTCATCCTGTTCTTCTCCCGTCGCGCTCTTCTCAAGGCAATCACTCCAGAGGTTTGCTCAAGCATAGTTAAATTTACGTGTTACACCGCTCCAGGCCGTTTGCCTTGATTCTAGCGCCGTGGTACGGCGGAGACGCGCGTGAATCGAGGCATTCTACTTCAACGTTGATAGAACCACGTTGCCCTTCCCCACTTGCATTTGAAGCGAAACGTGGAACCTATCTTGTGGAATCTTTCGAAACTCTTTCCGTTTGATTTTTAAAATGCCGCTAGAAGGTACAGTGGCACGGGCCACGGAGTGAATTTTTAATGCAGTGGATGCAGTATTTAGTTTGCTATCGCCATATTCAAATAATGAAACACTGGAAATATCACTCACGTATTGATTCTCTGCCCGATATTTGCGTAATGTTTTGTTCTTTTTTAACAACTTTGGCAAGTATGAACATTGCCACCGGAGTTAGACGTTTAGTTTTCGCTGTGGGTGTATAAAACGATTGTGTAGCTTGTCTTTGACTTTGGTGGGATGGCTGAATCGAGTTACAGACCGAGAGACAGGCAGACAGATAGACACACAGACGGACAGACAGACAGAAAGACAGAGAGACAGACAGACAGACCAAAATTTTCTCGTTCAAGTAGCCCAAGAAAGACTACTGTTTTTAAAAAGGCTCATAGCTTTCAGTAGGGGTTCGTAAGTGTCTGACGTCTCGTAAACAAAACATACAAAACAGAAGCGAAAAAATGCTAATTCGATATATGGTTCAGAAATTTTTTATAAGTATCACCAGGGAAGCCATTCTTGTTTCGCATTCAAACTACTTGAGTGCTCTGAGAATTTTTAACCGTTGCTGCACAGCTTGTCGTAATATTGGCGTTGGGCGGTGCGAGTGAGCATAATGACTTTTCTTTTTCTTTTCTTGTGCAACAAGATAATTTTTCGTAAAGGCCGAGAAATCAGGGAACTGTGTTTATGAATTTGTTTTATGTAATACAACAATTACCATGTTACAGAAATTCCTCATAATCATACTGGCAAAACATAACACAAAAAGATACGGAAAAATATTCAGAAGTGGGTCATTGTGATATCGAGTGAATGAGAGGCCAGATTCAAGAAAGCGTTGTGTTTATGTTACTATATGATATCACACTAGCCAACATAGCCGAAGTTCAACAAAGCTGACTGGTATGTTTAAGGAATGTCGGTCACGCGGATGTAGTAATATATATCTGTAAGCAATGTTAGCTCGTCGACGGCAGGCATGTTTATTTAGATCGTTCTGTGCGTCTGGAATATTAGGCCAGAAAGCTTGTCTTAAAAAACTGAATAGTTCATTTGTTCACGCCCCTTATCTTTTTAGTTCTGTCTGCATCCAGCGTGCACTTTTAGATCTACTTTTGCCGTCGGGTTCCGTACGGTACCCTCAGAGAGCACCAATAAAATTTCTAGCTAGAAACGTTACCCTTAGCCTTATAGTAAAGAGCTACAAATAACTAGCTCTGTGTCCTCAGTTGTTCACAAAGAATGTTATTCCTGATATCACCGGCAAGCAAGAAATCCCACATAAAAACATCTGTTGTTACCACGCAGAAGATTATATTGATTCCGGTAGTATATCATGGCATGGTACGAAGAAGGAAGCCCTCTCTTGCAAAACTTGGAAGGCCACGAAAAGTCAATTCAGCCGCGGCCAATACCGCAACGGGAAAACCAAGATGCGCCTGGCCGAAACGATGAGACACGCCCTTCGTCCGACGCCGCCGAAGTTCGTCTGCTCTCTAAATGGCAAGCCAAATACAACTGGTTCGCGCTTTTTTGTTGCTCCCTCTGGCCAAGATGACAATGCCGATCACATAAACCATTATGGCACGCACGATCGATGAAGCAAGGCAGCCTGGCCCCTAATAGGGCGTCTGGGCGCCAGGGATACTGTAACTTTGCGATTCCCGCTTTCGCTATTCGCGGGCCGATTTGCAGCCGCCTTTTATGGCTGCCCGAATCGTCGAGAGAAGATGGGACAACACGGAAGAGGAGGGATAAGCACCGAGGGACAATCACACGGTCGGCAGCACACAGGCGAATCCCGATTCAGGAAAATCCTTCCAGAAGCTCTGCCAGACGGGACAGAGACCCATACGTGGAGCGATTGACGCTTTCCCTAAGTGGGTTGGCAGAACGCCACTATGTCGTACCGTGATTGTATTGTTCCACGTTAATCTGCAACGCTCTATCGACTTCGTTCATGCTGCTCATTTTTATATCACTGGCCCGCCAGCGTCTGTAGCTTAATCACCTCCAAGATAGATATAGCTCGCCGGAGCAGCAATGGCGGACGTTACAAGAATATCGAATGCAAGCAGTGTCATCTTCAGAGACGGAGTCTTTCTTATTCATGATTGCTACAACGAAAGTACCGCAACTATACTCTGCCATTTCTGCAGTTGGTCAAACAAAGCAACCACAAAATTTCCTCCAAACCGACACTTACGTTCAATGACACGACGATTGCGGGGTTACTAAAAAGGGGTGACCAATCGAATGTGCCGAATAATTCTGGAAATCACGCTACTATTACTTACATGCTATATAATATAATAGTCATAATGAAGTCGGAAACCGCTAATTCTAGTAGGAAGAAAACTGCTTTGTACCCTGCAGAAAACAATAACCAAATATCTAAAACTGAACGGAGGTACTCTTATGAGCAATATGAAAGGGAACACAGGAACGCTTGACAAACAGCCTCTAAACAGACTCGGAGTGATTCGCGGATGGCGCTGTGAAAAGCAAAGGGGGAAACAAAGGAGGGTGCTCTTCCACTCAGTGTTGGCACTCCCACCACGCTGGCATTTCTACAAAGCGGCAGCTTACGTCATTTCACCGATAATATGGCATCGTCCGACAGCCGATAAGACACACGGGGGGACTGGGAACAGTTGTTAGAACAGCGTCCCCCTTTCCACTTTGTTTCGGACGGCGGCCGCTGCGTATCACTCATAGCTGGGTCTAATGGTGTTTGCTACGCGTTCCTGTGTTTCCTGTCATATTGTTCATAACGGTGCATAGAAATAAACCCAGTTCCTCCCAGTGTGAAGTTTGCTAAAACGGCGGAGATCAACTTCTGCTGTGTCAGATCAAACGTAAACCGGCGCTTACCAGAACACAGCAGCGCCATCTCTGCGCGAACCTAAAGGAATCCGCAGATAAACATAAGCGGCGGGAAGCTTCTTTGCGTCTCCCTTCACTGGCGGGAGGTAGAGGCAATCGCCGACCAGTGTGCCCTCTGTTGGTGAGACTGGTAACCGGTGCCGGCGAGAACTCTGGCGTTATGGGAACCTGCGTGACGCACAAACTTCAGCAGACGAACAAAAAAGCCTCTTCTAAAACATCTCCGCTATTAAAAACAAATGTGCCGCGGTACGATGTGATTGTTAGAGAAAAAACTACAACTAGAAACTAAGTCTACCTCTTTGACACAAATCGGATCGAAACAAACTAAAACACTGACACGGAAGCAGCAGTTTCAGCTTTCTCTTAACTACACGTGACACAGATATCTGAGGGCAAGCACAGCTGCTTTAGCAAGCCCCACGATGTCGGTTCAGATGGCCAAAACTGCGTTGTTAAGAGAATGCACTTCAAGGCTTTGGGATTCATCCAGCTCTTACCCCATTATTTCAATTTACGCGAACAAAGCTTGACATACTAAGGTAAGCTAGATTTCAATAAAGGAAGCTTGTTATGTTGCAGCATGTGTCTGACCGCAATGGGTAGAAAGTCAGGGGCCTGCCAAAATTTTTTTCTCCAGGGTCGCTTATTCCGCGCTTTAAGTTGAGATAAACGCATTCCCCGTTTTGGCGTTGTGTTGCTGTCGCCGTGGAGTATTTTAGCCCGACAACTGTTTATCTTACCTTGTATAAAAGTAATCTGAAGGCGCACGCAAGAAGTGCCGCAAATGAGCAGCTCAGCTATAACTATATTATTATTATTATCCCTGTGCCAGGAATTGTTCTCACCCACCTACATTGCTGGAGTGAGCCTATCTTCTCATTGGATTATATGACAGAATTTTGTGTCCCTTTGGTTTAAGGACGCTTTATTTGTGCGGCAATGTAGTATTATCTATTTCCCTGACAATGAAGTTTTCTTTGTCTTTTTAACTTGTGCGCCACAACCAAGCCATAGGCTCGCTATAACATTTTCATTATTTGATTTGTTGAGTGATTGATGCCAATAATGGATGCTGGTGTGAATCTATCCACGGGCGTGTAAGGAATCAGTGTCCAGGTAAGAGCTAGAAAGACGGCCTTTTCGGAATCTCAAACCCAGCACCATCTTCGCATAAGCAGCAGGGAAATATCTGTGTAATTCGCGCCACTTTCTTGCAGCCGACGCTATGCATAGCACTCCTATAACATACGCTGTTACATCATTTCTAAGGAAAGAGTGCTACCAAGGGTTTAGTGATTCAGCAGTATAACCAGCGTTGTATTGCTAATTTTGGGCCATTTTAAGGAGAAAGGCACGAAAAGTTATACTGCACAATTTTAGTACACCTTGTAGTACACATTGTAGTGTCACAAGTGGTCCCTTGAGAACCAACGGACGTACATGGACTTGCTTTATGCTTTTAAAATTTCATCGCGGAACAACTATCCTTTTTATCGTGTCGTGTGTCGTGTCCATATCTGTGCTCTTTGTAAACTGCCCATCCGTTCCTCTGCCCATTTCGCTTAGAGTGAGACAGCGAGCCTCGGATCTCAGCGCTTCGTTTTGAGATGTGCATAGGTCATCATTTTCAAACATTTTACCGCCTTGGCAAGTGCGCCCTGTGTCCTGTGACCTTTCTTTTATTAAACTTGAGAAAAATCGAGAACCCCGAGCTGCAATACTGCAGCACTTCCTATCTCTGCATTTTAAATACCCACGCGATAATATCACAGTGAGGCTTCTAAAACCTCCAATATAGTCTCCTGCGCAGCTCATGGTCCGAATTTCAATGCAGCCAGAACCATGAGCGTGCACACAACAATTTTTTCAGCAGAAGCGTATAGAATTTTACTGATTTTACGACACATTCTTCAAAAATCAAATTCCAAATTCCATCATCTATACAGATTCCTTGAGTGTTGTTCGCGCACTGTCATCGTATAAGCCCCCCCCGCCCCCCCCCCCCAAACCACATAGGTACTCTTGTATTCAACACCATCATGTCTGTGTATGCGCACAAGCATGAGCTTCTCCTCTGCTGGATCCCAGGACACGCTGGAATCGCTGGGAACGAGTTGGCAGACGGGAGGGACGCTGTTGCTGCACTCAGGAACATTGTACACATAAAAGCCGTACCATATACAGACCTCAAGCCACACATAAGACAACACTTGCGTCATCATCATCATCATCATCATCATCATTACCAGCCTATCTACGCCCACTGCAGGGCAAAGGCCTCTCCCATTATTCTCCAATTACCTCGGTCCTGTGCCAACTGTAACCAATTTATCCCCGCAAACTTCTTGATCTCATCTGCCCATCTAACTTTCTGCCGCCCCCTGCAACGCTTGCCTTCTCTAGGGATCCACTCTGTTACCCTTAATGACCAGCGGTTGTCTTGCCTTCGCATTACATGCCCTGCCCACGTCCATTTCTTCTTCTTAATTTCTACTAATATGTCTTTAACACCAGTTTGTTCCCTGACCCACTCCGCTCTCTTCTGGTCCCTTAATGTTACACCTATCAATTTCCGCTCCATTGCCCGCTGAGTCGTTCTCAATTTAAGTTGAACCCTCTTAGTGAGCCTCCAAGTTTCTGCCCCGTAGGTGAGTACCGGTAAGATGCAGCTGTCATACACTTTCTTCTTCAGCGACAATGGTAGGCTGCTATTCATTATCTGAGAATGCCTGCCATACGCACCCCACCCCATTCTGATCCTTCTAATTATCTCTGCCTCATGGTTGGGATCTGGGGTCACAACTTGGCCTAAGTAGATATATTCGCTTACCACTTCCACTACCTCGCCAGCTATCTCAAACCGCTGTGCTGTCCCGAGGTTATTGATCATTACTTTAGTTTTCTGCATATTAATTTTCAGGCCCACGGTTCTACTCTGTTCGTCCAGTGCGGAAAGCATGCTTTGCAATTCGTCCCCCGAGTTACTTAGCAAGGCAACGTCATCAGCAAATCTGAGGTTACTGAGGTATTCTCCATTAACCCTTACTCCCACCTGTTCCCAATCCAACGTTCGGAATACTTCTTGTAAACATGCTGTGAATAACATTGGAGAGATTGTGTCTCCTTGTCTGACACCCTTCCTTATAGGTATTTTACTGCTCTCCCTTTGGAGGATGATGCTAGCTGTGGACCCATTGTAGATATCCTCTAGTATTCTTACATAATGCTCATCTACCCCCTGGTTCCGCAATGCCTGAATGACTGCTACGGTTTCGACCGAGTCAAATGCTTTCTCATAATCTATGAAGGCTATATATAGGGGTTCAGTATACTCAGCGCACTTCTCTATCACCTGATTGATCGTGTGAATATGGTCCATTGTTGAATAACCTTTACAGAACCCTGCTTGTTCTTTAGGTTGACTGAAATCTAAGGTTGCAGAGATTCGGGGAGCGATTACCTTGGTAAATACCTTGTAGACGACTGACAGTAAGCTGATCGGCCTGTAGTTTTTCAAGTCTTTCATGTCGCCTTTCTTATGGATTAGGATGATGTTCGCGTTCTTCCAAGATTCCGGTACCATTGCGGTCATTAGGCATTGCGTATACAGGTTTGCCAGTTTTTCAAGTACAATTTCTCCGCCATCCTTCAAGAGGTCTGCTGTTATCTGATCCTCACCAGGTGCTTTGCCCCCTTTCATTTTTTTCAAAGCCTTCCTTACTTCTTCGGTCGTTACTGGTGGGATGTCTATCTCCTCTGAGCTACTGTCTCCTTCGGCATTATCCTGGATGTCCCGGCTACTGTACAGATCCCTGTAGAACTGCTCGGCCACTGTGACTATTTTATCCCTATTTGTGATGACATTGCCTTGGTTATCCTTAAGTGCATACATCTGATTTTTCCCCACGCCAAGACGTGTCTTCACTGCTTTCAGGCTACCTCCGTTCTTGACAGCGTATTCAATCCTCTCCGTATTATACTTCCGTATGTCAGCTGTCTTACGCTTATTGGTTAACTTCGAGAGCTCGGCTAGTTCTATTCTGTCAGCTGCGGTGGAGATTCTCATGGTTTGCCGTTTCCTGATTAGATCTTTCGTCTCCTGTGAAAGTTTACCAGTATCCTGTTTGGCCAAGTGCCCCCGACCTCTACTGCACACTCCGTGATAATGCGTGTAAGGTTGTCGCGGGCTTCCCGTGTCGTAAGCTCGGCTTCCTCGTTAAGGCCGGAATATAGGTTCTGCAGCGCGATCCGGAATTCTTCTACTTTACGTCTTACTGTTAGCTCATTTATTGGCTTCTTTCGTACAAGCTTGTTGCGGTCCCTCCTCAAATCTAGCCTAATTCGAGATCTTACCATACGGTGGTCACTACACCTTACTCTTCGAGCACTTCCACATCCTGCACGACGCCAGGGTTATCGCATAATATGAAGTCTATTTCATTTTTGTGCTCCCCATTCGGGCTCCTTCAGGTCCACTTCCGACTCTCCCGTTTACAGAAGAAGGTATTCATTATGCGTAGGTTATTCCGTTCGGCAAACTCAACTAGTAGGTCCCCCCTGCTATTTCTACAGCCCAGACCATAGTTCCCAACTCCCTTGTCTCCAGCCTTATTCTTGCCTACTTTAGCATTGAAGTCCCCCATAACTACGGTATACTGTGTTTTTACTTTAGCCACTGCCGATTGCACACTTGCGTAGAACATGGCAAACACACTGGAGTGAACAGACAGATAACAAGTTACACGTTATAAAACCACGCTTGGGACCATACACAACTGACACAAGCAATAGACACATGGAAGTCGCCTTGGCCAGGCTAAGGAAAGGGCACACCCACGCAACGCACTCGTATCTGCTGACGGGATCTTTAAGACCACAGTGCAGCAGGTGCGGAGAGGCCTTATCCGTAGTTCACATACTCATTCAATGCACAGCACTTCACACAACGCGACGCAAACACTTCCCACAACTATACAGACTTTACGTCCCACTACACCCAGCGTTTTTCTTGTCTGACGATCCCATGTTGTCTATAAAGTGTGTTTTTATATATTTAGAAGAAGTTAAATTTCTAAACCTCATTTCATACCACGCATGATCACTGCCTGGCCCTATACACCAGCCATGCTCATTGTCGTTTTCTGATTTTACTTGTGTTTTTTTTCTGACTTATCTTAGTGTTTACGGTTTCATCTCTCATATATAACATTTGTTTTGGTGCTCTTTCCCCTAGTTGGCCTCACGCCATTAACATCAACCATCATCATCATCATTTCTACCTTTCTCTGAAGATTTTCTTCACGTAAATCACTATTGAAATTCCATCAATGAAATTCCGCGGTGGGTATAGTAGCAACTAATTTACTGAAGTTGACTACGCGCACGGACATTCATGATGGCGTTTTTGTGCGAGTGCGTGTTTCGGCGTTCATGGGAGCACCTGGTATTTCAACCATGTCAAAGTGAATCAGTTGGTTCACCTAATGAACATGACAATTTGGAAATGTCACGCGAAAGCAAGTATGCCTCCGTTCGTTTTTCTTTTATTATTGAATTTGGAGCTCAAAATTGTTGTTTGTTCAAATATTGTTTTGCAACAAGGGTAACAAGATGTTTCAAGCATAAATGTGCTTTAAAGTGACATTAAAATGTGGACAGAGAATACCCAACACCTTGTTTAATGCAGACGTGCATCCATTGCACTGCCACCGAAGTCACTGTGCCGGGGCACAACATTACAGCCCTGATCGTAACAAGCTGAAAAACAAGAAGCAATAAAGGCAAAGAACATGTGCATGTTAGATCAAGGCGGGGCAACCAAGGCAAAAAAAAACCTTCTAGTAAAAGCGAGCCTAACCGCATTACAATTGATTCCACCGCTGTATCAGAAACACTTTTTCGCAAAGAAGCGTGTTTATGGAAGTCATTAGGCTGGCACGTGAAGCCACTGCGGCCACTGCAAATGTTAAAACGCTCCTCATTTTTTTTACTTTCTGCAACGCGCTTTATCATTCCGCCCTTTTCAAAATCTACACGATTGAAAAGCGGCTACAAAGGCAGAATTTGGAAAGAAGTACGTAACACACCTGCACGGATGGTACAGCTCCCCAAAATAGAGCCATAGTGTGGAGGATACTAAAGATATACAGCAAACAACAGAAACAGGGAAGTGAACGAGTATCCCTGAAAACAGATAATTTTGTGAGCTAAAAGCTGACGAGCTAAAAGCGCAGCAAGAAATAAGTAAAAAAGAAGACTGAAGCCAGGAATGACTTGTAGCATCACCAAAATGCGAGAAGCACAATGCTTATTTTTTTTAAGTTTCCGCAACTCTTATTCTTATTCTTGGTATTATTATTTGTAATGCGGAGGATTACTTTGACAAAACGATTTTACAAAAATTGTCGCTGTTGTTACTGTCTACGCAGAAATTTACTGCAGCCATCTTGCGAGTAAATTTCGGCGAAGACGAGATTGTAAATATCTGTACGCCGGAGAGGCCAGTTCAGCTCTCGCGGGGACCACAAACCACGTTATAACTGAAGTCGGTGGAGGAAAAGAAGCGCCACGAAAAAAACCTGAAGATTAAGACTTCCTGTAAAGCAACTACTATTTTAGATTTACTTACGTCCTTACTGCATTCTGCTCGTAAACACTGTCAACAAAAAAATGCTGTTTACGAATATAGAAGAGACTGCGAGTCGGCTCGGCGATTATCGCAGTGGGAGCAATCAGGCTGCAGACCATGGCTTAGACGGGCTGATATATAGCGTTATCTCCGATAGGGAAAATCTTCCCCCTATGGATTCAGCGCTACTATACACAACCCACGCCTCCAGCATTGGGCTTAACATTATAGCTCTAGGAATTTTGGTACGGCTCCCCTAACGTTGTTTCGAAGACCAAGCTCCGCCTGTAATTTAGACTCGCAGCCCTTTCAGTAGTGGGATCCTTCATCTTCTACCCGGTCAATAACTTACGCGCACACTCGGTCGCAATATAAGCTCGCGCGTAACTCCGCAGTATGCTGCAGCAAAATATCGGAATGTGAAACTTGCGTAATCTTCCTCCGGGGGTGAGCTGTACTCTAAATAAACGCCATGAGGATTCATCTAAATCAAGCTTTCGCTCAATATTTTTTTCTTTAATCGGATTCGATTGTATAAATCCAAAGGGAATAAAACAAAAAAACTTAGTAGTATTACCAGTTCTGCATTCTTCGCTGGGGTAAGTGTGCTTTGGCAGTAGTCGAAAGGAGATGAAAAACGACAGTGGATACTCGCATTTATTTCGGAGACTAATGATGATTCTTAAGTTTTCTAGCTGTGGCTTACTTTGTGCAGGGTGGTTGTAAAAAACTTTTGTATTTGTTTCCAGGCAGTAAAAGAAATCCAGGGCTTCGGAAGTATTTCTTGTCTTACCACGCGCACACGTAAGGCGGGCGTAGCCTCAGATTGTGAAACAGCATCCCAGAAACATCTCAAAGTTAAGATTTTTCTTAGGCAACCACTTGCACAGTTTTTTTTCAACTGTTAACTCAGCCAAATATGTGCAACGTTATAGTTAGGTCTAAATGACTTAAGACATGCGAGAAATAGGAAACAAGACGCGTCCATTAAGAATATATCCGAAAGAAGAATCACATTTTTAAAACATTTTGCGTAAAAGGCAAAAACAGAATGTTTCCGAAGAAGGGTGACGCTAGTACAGACCTACAAGATATAAAATTTCGGCGTGCTACACTTCGTAGAGTTAAACACCGCTGATTCGGCAATAGTTAATACGAGAATTTGGTAAATGCGGCGTTGCTTGTCGTGCACCAAGAACCTTTGAAAATCACGTATGGCTGTAATCCTTGGTTATACCGGCGCAGATTGGCTCGTGTCCCGGTTAATTCGAAGCGACGCCTTCTGGAAACGTGAGCCGGAACCAGCCCTCTTTTGGTAACCTGCTCTCTCCTCCTTGTGATGGGGTGGATACGAGCGTACATCGTGGCCAGTAAATCGGTTCCTTGCTCCCCTTGGAGTTTACCCTCCGAATTTCAGCCTGTTGACTACGTTTCCATGGATGATGGCATTGTCGTCGCCTGCGAGTTGGGTGATAATCACATCACCAATGATGCAATCGGTGTTGCAAAGGAGGCGTCCGATGAAGAGGACCAGTGTGGTGTCGCACTCCCGGCGGGTCGTGGTGAAAACGAAGCTACGGATGCTCGCTCTGTTCTGGAAGAATTCTGCTATGATGCGGCATGAAATACTCTTACTCCGTACGGACTTTTCCACTTGCGAAAACTTGTTATTTCAACCCAGCTCTCCGGCAAACGACGAACTAGCATCACCGAAATCTTCGCAAATAAAGGTGTGCTTGAAAACAGCGTAAATGGGCTGTTTTTGTCCCTCCTTGGAAAATTACACATTTGGATAATTCTTACATTATTTTTACTCCATACAGATTTCGAACCAACGAGCTTTCACTGTACATATTTCCAACAATATATATCCTGACTACATTCATCCGCTATAAGAAATATTTATCCCGCTCCTAACGCAGAAATCAAACCAAAATTGTTTGTATGCTGCAGCAGTACAAACAAAACACCGTTTGTTTTAAACACTAAACCAGAGTGCCTGAGGAAGAATGAGTAACGGCTGAAAGAGTTTTTGTATTGAACCACGTACATTAATTTTATAGTTTCAACGACAGCAGGTCACCACTGCACTGAGTAAGAATCAATGCGATAAAAAAAACACATTTAGAAAGAACCAACAAAACGTCCAAATGGTCTTTTCTTCGGTGTACGTTATCCTCCAAGTTTTTGGTCGTATTTTTTGGATCTATTCGTTCAATTGTCTCCGTGATACATAATCCTCTTAAACATTCTGCACTATCCACTCGAATAATGGAATTCATTAGGAGAGCTGAAAAAATAGCACGAATGTAGTTACTTCGTCACATATTTTAAGAGCCCTCTGCTTCTCCTTCGGGCTGATGTGTTTTTACCTCGTCGT